>NC_142098.1:24808500-25125666 GCF_054644295.1 Miniopterus natalensis
ATTTAAAGCTGAGCGTTTACGAGTCAATTTGAGATTAGTCATAAACCGTCTTAAACTATTGGAGAAAAAAAAAAGTGAGTAATGCATGATTGCCCATATTTTCTCTCCCAAAATACATCACTAAGTCTTAGCATCTCGGTATTAGCTCTTTCAGGCTAAGTACTATGAAGTTAGGGATCCTATATCCTTTAAACTTTGGATATATCTGGGTAGATTGAATCACTTTGTTGCAGGGAAAGAGACATACTGTTACTATGGAATAGGTAACATGACTCCTGAAATTTCTGGGTACACAAACAATATTCTCACCTAGACAGAGTAGCAAATTCTAGAGTAGATTTGCTAAGGGAGTGAGTGAGGACATAGTAGAAACAAACATCCACTTGTCTCTGTTGGGGTGGATGTCTGCCTGCAGGCCTGGGCCCAGTATACTACTGCTGTGTGACTAGAGTGGGATTTATGCCTTAGCCGAACTGGCCCAAAAAGCGAGGAAAGAGATTGCTGACTACCTGGCTGCTGGGAAAGATGAACGAGCTCGGATCCGAGTGGAGCACATTATACGAGAAGACTACCTCGTGGAGGCCATGGAGATCCTGGAGCTGTATTGTGACCTGCTGCTGGCCAGGTTTGGCCTCATTCAGTCTATGAAGTAAGTTTTTTAAAAAATATATCTTTATTGATTTCAGAGAGAGGGAGAGGGAGAGAGAGATAGAAACATCAATGTTGAGAGAGTCATTGATCGGCTGCCTCCTGCACGCCCCCTACTGGGGATCGAGCCTGCAACCCAGGCATGTGCCCTGACCGGGAATTGAACCCCGATCGCCTGGATCCTAGGTCGATGCTCAATCGCTGAGCCATGGCCAACTGGGCTGAAGTAAGTTTTTTTAGTCTCTTTTTTTTTCTTGACTGATGTATAATTGATATAGAAAAACTACACATACTTAATTTATACAGTTTAATGAATTTGGAAACATACACACATCTGTACACAAATACCACAATCAAGGCCATAACATCACCTTCAAAAGTTTCCTTGTATTCCCTGCACCCCTTTCTTTTTTGGTAAGAACACAACATGGGAAGTACCCTCTTAACAAAATTTTTAGGCACACAATACAGTATTGTCAATTATAGGTACAGTTTGTTCAGCAGAGCTCTAGAACTTATTTATCTTGTATAACCTTAATGAAGTAAGATATTTTGATCCAAGACCTAAATAAAATCACCTGTGGAATTTGAGAAAGGAGTGATACTGGTCTTTCTACGTGCAGGGGTGAGCACTAAGGGACTATTTGACATACCCAAGTACCTTTTCTTTACTATTCACTTGAAGGTTTGATCTCATTGTAGACAACTGTTGAAAATACAGAATCTGAATTCGAAGAGGCCTAAGTTTGAGTCTTGGCTGACTATTTCCTGACTTTGTGACCTTGGGCATGTCATTTAGTTTGAGTTTTCCCAGAAGTAAAATAGGATGATGGAAATGGCTAGAAGTTTAGTTATTGAAAATTTAATGAGATTTGTGAATAGCTCTAGAGTCTATCTGGATATATTGTACAAATGTTAGGGTTATTGGTTTGCTTTAAAGAATGTTAAATTTTATTAATTTTTCTTTAATTAGGGAGCTAGATTCTGGTCTGGCTGAATCTGTGTCTACACTTATCTGGGCTGCTCCTCGACTCCAGTCAGAAGTGGCCGAGTTGAAAATAGTGAGTACAACCAATTTCATGATGTCTGTAGTTTTTCATATTGTTAGAAAGGTTCGTTAACATAAGTCATTTCTACTTATTTGATCAGGTATTTTGTACCCTTCCCATACTGCCTTTGACATGGGCTTTGTAAATTTGTTTCTTCCTCCTTTTCAGGCCTTATATCATAGAATAGAAGAGTGTTTTGGAAACTTGAATAATTTTTCTAAGGAGCAAAGTTTTGTGTACCCTCAGTTTTGTCTAAAATTATTTTTATTGCAATATATTAACTTAAAAAAGGCCTTTCAGAATAAGAGACAATAAGCATTTATTTGAGATCAATAAGAATAGCTATTGGGGACTCACTGATTCAGGCAGAAGTCCAAATAGTGTTTCGATTAGGAGACAAAGGCAATGGGTATTTATGAGAAGGGGAAGGGGGAAACGCTAGAAGGAAGGCATTTCTATTGGTGGAGATAACGATGTTAATTCTAAATAATGTTTCGGTAGTCATCGGTTCAGTAGTCATAATAACTGCTTTCTTGTTATCTTGGCAAACAGTTCTTTGGGACACATTATTGCCCTAAGCCCAGCCCAAAGGTTATTTTGCCCTGTTAATATTCCAAAGATTTGAGGCATAAGTTATGTAAAGCAGTTCCCTTGGCATGGGAGCTCTGGTTCCATTTTAAAGTGGTGCCATTTTTTTTATTTTTTGACAAATGTTGTTTATGTATGTACAAATAGAAAAGTCCTTATACAACTGTAAACCAGTAAAGTTAAAATAGCATTTTAGATGTTATGCTTCATGCAGTCCACAAATATTTATTGAACAGATATTATAAGCTAGGTGGGCACTGAGGGTACTGTGGTGAGCAAAATAGGATACCAGCCCTATACTTGTAGCTTAAAGTCTAGCAGAAGAGACAGACATTAGCTAAAAAACTGCCTGCCACACATGGGTATAGTACTGACTCAATTGAAAACAATTCAGTTGAGTTATTTTCTCTCATTTTCTTTCTACATTTTTGTATATTTGCTTTGTCTTCTCTAAAATTGTCTTAGTCTTATCTACCATCTTTTGAGATTTTCTTCTGTTTTTAAGAGCTCTTTTTAATTCTCTTAATATTTTTTTTATAGTCTGTTGTTTCTGTTTCATGGCTACAGCGTCTTCTGAGAATATTACAGTATCTTTTTAATTTTTGTTTTCTTAATGTTTGTTTTCTAATTCTTAGATTTAGACTTTTATAGTAGGGGCTTTTCTCAAAGTTTTGGTGATTCTTGGCTGTTGGTTTATTTTATTTTATTTTTTTAAGTATATCTTTATTGATTTCAGAGAGGAAGGGAGAGGGAGAGAGAGAGAAACATCAATGATGAGAGAGTCATTGATCGGCTGCCTCCTGCACGCCCCCAACTGGGGACCGAGCCCACAACCTGCGCATGTACCCTGACCGGGAATCAAACCCCGATCTCCTGGATCCTAGGTTAATGCTCAACCACTGAGCCACGCCTGACTGGGCTGTTGGTTTATATTTATGAGTGAGACAAATTGGAACCTCTTGTATGCCTGGGTGGGGCTTATTGCCAGATGCCTTCATTGTTGAATGATCTGACTAAGCCCTTTCTCAAGGGAACTCCAGACTGTCAGGAACTAGTTTTCTTTCCTGGGGTTGGCCATTTTCCTCAGAGAGGAATCCTACACCTGGGAGGTATAAGCTGGCTGTCAGCATTTCTGAGAGCCCACGAGAGAAGGAAGCCCAGGGTCTCATTCTTTTCTCGTAGAAGACCTACACTTAATTCAGTTTCTCTGCTCTCTGCTGTGGTTGGAGTCCAGAGCCCCTTTAGTTTAACCTCCCCAGAGAGTAAACCTGTATTCTGATACAGTAGGGAGAAGAAACATAGTTTTGTGGGTAGAGAAATGGGAGAGTAAGGCAACTGCTGCTGCTGCTTTTTAATGGAAATACTTTTAAAATTTAAATTGAATTTATTGGGTGACATTGGTTATTGAAATTATACAGGTTTCAGGTATACAATTCCATAATACATCTTCTGATCTATTATAATTGTGTTTACCACCCCAAGTCAAGTCTTCTCCCACCACCATTTCTCTCTCCTTTACCCTCTTCTACCCCCGTCACCATACTGCTGTCTGTGTCAGTGAGTCTTCCTTATTTTTTCTTTGCTTAAACCCTTCTCACCCAGCCCAACCCTCTCCCCTGACAGCTGTCAGCGGCAACTGCTTCTTGTAGTTTTAATCTCAGCCTCATTTTTAGCTTCTCCTATACTCCTCCTTTATATCAAGATTAATTCCAAATGAAACAAAGATTTACATGTTTTTTAAAAATGAAACCATAGAAACTTGAAGAAAACTAGGCTAATTAAGAAAATAATCTCATACCTAAATATGCCACAGACCCCAAACGCCATATACAAAGAATGATAAAATAATATAAGCGAGTATTTAAAAATGCTACATTAATATAAAGCAGAACATTATCAAAAGATAAATGACAAGCTGATAAGTACCAGGTATCCCTGAAAGTCTACACATTGGACAGTGAGTGCCCCTTCACTGGGCTCCCAGGTGTTGGGACCACTCTGGTCCAGTGCCACTGTCCTCTCTCCTGCCTGGACTACTGTAGTAACTTCCTGAATGTTCTTCCTATACTTGCTTTGGTTTTCTTTAGTTTGTTCCCCATTCCATCAGAACTGAGGGTTCTGTTCAAAACGCTGATCTGATCCTGTTACTATGCCTTGTTTTAAAGCCCTTTAGTATCTTCCTCTTGTGCTTGTTGTAGAAACAAAACTAATATGGCCTCCATGGCCCTGCATTGTCTGGCCCCCCTCTTGCCTTCTTCATTTCCTACCACATTCCTCCCTCAGGATCTGCATTAGGGGCTCACTATCCTATTTTGGCTTGAAGATTGATGGCCCTGCTTTTCCATCAGAGGCCTTTGCACATGTTTTCTTTTCCTGGAATGCCCTTACTTTCCTCCTTTAGTTAACTCCTAATCATCCTTTATATCTTAATGAAGCATCACTTTCTTCTGGGAACCTTATATTTTTTTAGATCAAATTTATTGGAGTGACATTTGTTAATAACATGAGTTTCAAGTGTACAGTTCAAGAATACATATCTGTATATTGTATTGTGTGCCCACCACCCAGTTACCTGACTTAAATTTTTTTATCAGATCCGATTCTACTGTCATAAGCTGTTGATAGTATGGTGCACTATCCCTTGGTAGTACTTATCACAGCTGCACTTTTACTTTTACCTGTGTGATTGAATAATGACTGTTTTCCCCAGGGACTATAAGGCTAAGAATAGGAACAGTATCTGGTTTTGTTCATCATTATTTATAGTGTATATCATAATGCTTATTCTAATGTTTTGCATATAGTTGCAGCTCAGTGAATGGATATATGAACTAATAACTAAGTGAATTAGTTGTACCCCTTAAGGTTTTATAGACCCCAGTTCTTTGGATATCCTGTATTAGAAGCCTGTTTACTGTTAATAGGAGTAAGTTTGAAGCAGACTATAGGAACGGTTTCCACTTTTATTTACTGTTCTTTTTTCTCTGTAGGTTGCTGATCAGCTCTGTGCCAAGTATAGCAAGGAATATGGCAAGTTATGTAGGACCAACCAGATTGGAACTGTCAATGACAGGGTGAGGAATATACTTGTTTACTGTGAAGCAGTGGGCAGGGTGGGACAGGTTAATTTATTGCCTGCAGTGATCTAATAGTTACCACTATATGGTAGGGTTAATCTAGGGTTGCACATTTCATAGTGAGGGTGAAAGGAAGGCCCTCTGGTAGGCAGTGCAGTCTTTTACCAACACCTGGGTCACCTGGGTCATATGGAACCAGAAAATGATGTGAGAGACATGGGGCTTGTAATGTACATTGTGACTAGAAAAAAATAATTTAACTGGTCTGAACCCCCTTTTTTTGGTCTCAGTTTACCTATAAAATGAGAGGAACAAAATGTAAAAGTGAGACAGGTTAGACCTAGGCTGGTTGGTGTAGATGCATCTTAAACCTGGGTCTTCTAATTACAGCTAATGCACAAATTGAGTGTGGAAGCTCCGCCCAAAATCCTGGTGGAGAGATACCTGATTGAAATTGCCAAGAACTACAATGTGCCCTATGAGCCTGACTCTGTGGTCATGGTAAGTGTAGTGTCTTTGAGAGCACACGGAAGAGTCTCTAGACACCACTGTCTTTGACCATATTCTCTGCACTGCAGTTTGTGTGTGAAAGTTTAAACCTTTGCCCAGTTAGTGCCCTTTGGGTAAAAATAATTGTGCCTACATATCTCAGTGTATTTAAGGATCAGATGAAATGAATGCCTGAAAGCACTTTGAAAAGGTACCAACCCTGATGCTTATAGGGCACCTGTGATGTGCCAGAAAATTCACAGGAAGCTGAGAATAGAGATATATAAAAACAGGATCCCTGTCCTAAAGAGGCTTACAGTGTAAAGAGGGTAAATATGCCAATACAGTAATAATTATTCAGCATTTAAGGTCAGTTGGGTTTAGTAGATGCTTTGGTATGCTGCTTAGACAGCCCCCATCCCACATTTTCAGAACAGAAGCTCGAGAGTATTGGTCACTGGGATCTCACACAAAGTTGAGTGTCCCTTTAGCAATGGCCCTCAGAAGAGAGAGTTTCCTTACTCAAAGTCTTTCCTAAGGGCAGCTTGTATTCAGTAACTGGTCAATGCAGGGATTTAAAGACACTTCCGTTCTGACACAGTTGGGGACATCTGCTGTAGACTTATCCTACCTAGCTCCAGAGCTCCCTGGGGAATTGGCTGAAGCCTTTGATTGCATGACAGCCCAACTTCTTCCTTTTCCCATCCCTGTTTCCTTCACTTTCACACAGGTCGTTATCCCGAGACCTCAGTAAACTTCCTTCATGCTAATGTCCATCTCAGTCTGCTTCCTAGGAACCTCCCCTGTGATATGGGGTGATGATATGGATTTCTCTTTCTCAGGCAGAAGCTCCCCCTGGAGTAGAGACAGATCTTATTGATGTTGGATTCACAGATGACGTGAAGAAGGGGGGACCTGGAAGAGGAGGAGGTGGGGGCGGGTTCACAGCACCCGTTAGTGGACCTGATGGAACAGTGCCTATGCCTATGCCTATGCCCATGCCCATGCCCACTCCAAGTACTCCTTTCTCATACCCACTTCCAAAGGGACCAGTAAGTATACATATAAATGTGATGTAACTTCTTGAAAGTGTAACAGAAGATGACAAGTTGGCTCTGTAAATATACTCAGGAGTTATAGGTTGTCAAGAGGATTTAGCAGTAACATTTGGTGTTAGCTTAATTATATTGTGTAAAAAATATTGGGATTTAGAGAATGTCTTCTGGTTCAGCTATAGGTAATGCAGTGGGAAAATCTGGAGAGGGTGCTAGGAAAACTTTTTTCCCACTGAACATATTTGGGGCCTGTTCCAGGCATATTAGTAGCTTTTTCCAAAAAATGAATACACTCACTTATTACCAAGTACAGAAACCTTTTTTGTACAAGATGATGATCATTGTTGTAAAGTCTAATAATCGTCCCCAAGCAATTGATATAGTAATTTGAATAGCCTTTCGCTACAGATCTTTAAAAATCTGGAATCCTTCTGATGACGTGGTTATTTTGAATTTTTTTCCTTTTGGGGCTCTTGTATATATTGACATGTATAGTAAGTTCTCATTTAATGTTGTCGATAGTTCTGTGACTTGAAGTGAAATGATGTATTATGAAACCCAATTTTACCATAGGCTAATTGATAGAAACAAGAGTTACTTTCCTGTGGCATTCAACATTATAATGAAACGACATTATTTGAGGACCTACTGTGTATATAAAGTTCTTCCTTCCCATACACAAACCTGAGAAAATTGCTATTTGGGCGCAGTGTCTCTAATGTTGCCTTTTTCTTCTTGCAGTCGGATTTCAATGGATTGCCAATGGGGCCTTATCAGGCCTTTCCCAATATTCATCCACCTCAGATACCAGCAGTTCCCCCATCATATGAATCTGTAAGTGCCTGAGCCTCTTTATAAGCAGCAGGAGAGTGAATCCCACGAAGAGAGAGCAAAATAATGGCCAAAGGGAAGGCAAAGTTTTTATCAACTCCTAGTACCAGCATTGTTCTTGCTTTGGATTTTTGTGTTGCTTTAACATAACCCTGGAAGTGGGGTGTGGTGGCAGCAGCATCATTGGTGGCAATGCTTTGTCTGCAATTCAGCCAGGAATCAGGAGGGAGCTGCAGATCTTAGAAAGTTCTAGTAGGGCACTTAACCAGTTTGTTTTTTTTAAACTATGTAGATAATTACTTGGAGCTAGAATATCATAATAATTATACTACCAGTTTTATAAATTCTCAGTACTGTATAAGGAATAGTGACCAGATTTTTGACGTAACAGAAGTGTCCATTTAGTAAATTTCAGCCTATAGCATTAATTTTACATTTTAGTCTTGTAGTTAAAACTTGCTATAATGGAAACAATGCTTTGAACTGTGTAGGTGGTTGTAGCAGCTTTGGTTTAGAATTAAATTACTTGTTTTCTGCCAGCCTCATTTGCCCAGCTGGCATACACAGCCTTTTGAGAGCTGTTTCCATCTGATGCATTACTGAGGAAAAAAATTGGTGTGGCATTTGCTGTGGAAATTACTCATCTAGGGAGGTTCTCCTGTTCCTGAGCTTGCTTCCTGTTCTTTCCTTTGGATGTTATCTTGGGCCTGAGTTTTTCTTATGTTTGGTCTTGCTGCATTGAAGCATTGCCCACAACTGTTTCTAGGAATGAGGCAGATGATCCTCATCGGTATTTGAGGACTTGGTTCTTGGAGATGAAGTTAGTGGTTTAGTGCTTTCTCTCTGCCTGGAAGTTGAAGATACCAGATTAAAGAGGTGTTGCTGTGTGGTTAGAATCTCTTTCCCTGCTCCGTGGTTAAGAGTTCAACATGGTATCTATCTGTTTGGAAGATCAGGACAGGAGTGGGGGGCAGGTTCTGTTGCTTTTGCTGAGCAGCTTAGCTTTTGGAAAGCACAGGGGCTCCTATACCATATCTGTACTTTCTCCAGTGATGCCATTGCTTTCTTTGGTAACAATTTTTGTGTTTCAGGTTGATGACAGTAATGCTAATAAGAATGTCTCTTCTGCACAGATTATTGGTGAGTTAGAAACCCTCAAGGCTCAGTGCTGAGCCCTTTGCTATTTTCTCATTACTGTTCCTCCCTCAGAGATGGTTTTCCTGTCCACAGCATTCAACCTGCATGTCCTATCCTCCCTCCAAATTCAGTATGGCAAAAACAGAACTCAGGATTTCCCTCTTCTATTCCAAAAGAAAAATATCTTCCCTGGCCCCAAATCTCCCAAGTTCCCTGTTTCCTTTTCACACATTTTTATTTTTTCAAGTTCTTTATGTTCCTGCTGATTCATCTTCCATTGTGTCTAGAAATTTAAAAAAGGAGGGGTAAATAGACACAAATTATAAGTGAATAGCTCAGTGACTTTTTGCAAAGCAGGCATGCTCATGTAGCCGTCTATTTAAAAAATAGCAGCCTAGAAACCCAGAGGACGTATATATTTTGATGAGTTTTGATATTACATGGGGTGTCTATACACACATAGGATATGTAACCACCACCTCAGTCAAGTTATAGAACATTTCTATCAGAATATTTCTATCATCCCAGAAAAGTTCCCTTTTGTTCCTTTTCAGTCAGCTCCACCCCATAGGCAAGTGCTGTTCTTATGTTGTAATGCTATAGTTTAGGTCTGCTTGTTCTAGAACTTAGATATAAATAGAAACATACAGTAGATAGAGAGGGGCGGTGAGTTTTAACTTGTAATAGGATCTGATCTGTATTTATAGTCTTCCATTTTGTATTTTATATCAAATAAGATTGACATTAACATTTCTTGTAAAAAAATTCCCCCCCAAGCCTTAAAGAGTAGCTTCTTCTCAACAGAATTCTGGTACCACTCCAGACTTTGGACTTTGTTTTTATGGGTGCAGGCGTTTGTGAGCAGGCCTTTATGAAAGGGGACAGTTTCTTTAAATCAGTGCTCTGTGTACTTACCTTTAGAATTAAAAAATTGTAATTTAAAAAGGAAACTAGTTTTTCTACTGCATTTTGATTGACTTGTTTCTGCCAAGGGGACTGGGCTCTGACCCACTTCTTTGGCATTTGTAACACTGTGCTCCTTGCCCTAATTTAATTAGGTCCTGGACCCAAGCCAGAAGCCTCTACAAAGCCCCCTTCAAGACCTGTGGATACCTATGACAACTTTGTACTACCAGAGTTGCCATCTGTGCCAGATACACTACCAACTGCATCTGCCGGTGCCAGCACCTCAGCATCTGAGGACATTGACTTTGATGATCTTTCCCGGAGATTTGAAGAGTTGAAAAAGAAAACATAGGCATCTCAAACCAGGCAACATCCAAGTTCTGCAAGTTGAAACTGAGCAGTTTCTCCTTCTAACAAAGAATCTCCATGAAATTCTGTTTCATCTCTTAACCATCACCGAGCACATTCTTCCTCTGGGCTCTCTTCCTGCTCTACCAAATTGTGGTGCTTTCCATCCAGTTCTTTATTGCTCCTAAGAGATGAATGACTAGAGACACTGAGGCCAGAGCAGCTGACTCCTGTAAGCCGTGCTTGTCTGTTTCCTGTCAGTATGAGCCCAGGTTCTCTCCTCGCCTGTCCCACCTTCCCTCTACAGGGGAGTGAGAACGTAAAAGCATTGTGGGGAGAGCTGACAGATGGCTGGGTTATGGAAGAGAGTACTTCATGAAGTGTCTCAGCTCTGTGCTGAGGTTCTAGACTTAGAAACACACCCCACTCTACAGAGGGATTTATGGTGCGTGAGAATCAAGGCTAAAATGTGTATTTTCTCGCTCTAATATGAATGGGAGAGAGAAAATGACTCAGGAAGCCACTGTAACAGTTCTTGGAAGCTGGGTCCTCTCATTGGCATATACTCTACTCCTTGCTGCAGGGCAGTGTTTCACCTGGATCCAGTTGCAAAGTTTATTTGGAGAGTTGATGGCCTCTCATACTTTTACTGGATTCACAGGGAGCCCTCTGTGGCCTGTTGCATTACTAACGAAGGACAGGACGCATATTGGTCACCATTCAAGGCTAAGGTGGGCTTCCAGTTGCCTTAATAGAAGTATTCAAGTCTCTTGAATAGTGAGCTGGAAAGCCTACAGGAGAAGAGGGGTCCCTGTTTTCATTTGAAAACTTGAAGATTAAGAGAACCTTTAAAAACTGATCTCAAATTTTAGTGCCCCTGTGGCTGTAATTGTTCGCTGCTTTCCTTGATGGATGAGACTCTAATTACTGTTATAACTAACATGCTCCTTTGCCCCCTAGCTAAGGCCATTCTTTTCCACAGGGATGGCTTTGGGATCGGAAGATAAGACTCGCTTCTGTGTATCTGTACATACCTGTTTCAAGCAACCTTTCTTTAATGTTTTTGACTGGTTTGTATCTCATAGCTTGGTAGCTGATAATAAAGTTAAAAATTCTGTGCCCTGCTTTCTCCACTGGTTTGGTTAGATGATGAGCTGCAAATTTGGATTTTAGTGGAGAATATTTTAAGCAAGTGACCTATGCTGGGCACAAGCCAGACCTTACCTTTGGCTCCCTGGGTAACGTGGATGTCTGCGGCAGTAAGGAGCCCATTCCAGTCTTTCTGTTTAAGCCCAGATAGCATCTGTGAGTTGGCTTGGTTACTCCTCTGGGGCTTTGTGGAGGCTTTCAGGACCTAATTAAATTAGGGCAAGGAACACAGTGTTAGAAATGCTCCCCATCAGCCAGATCACATGCTTGTATCTTTATTTCTAATAAGCTGCAGTGGGCTCACATCTGACTCACTGGTATTTCCTACAGCCATCCTAGAACACGGGTTGTGTTACTGGCATTTCTGGCAGCAGAACCAGTTAAATATGTCACTCTTGCAGTGTTAAGACTTTCCTGACAGTGCCAAGATCATAAACATAAGGACTTTCAGCGAAGGGGATTTTGATTCCTCACTGACAAAATTAACAAAGTGTACTGTAAACAGCTATAATTTTCTAAGCTTACGCCATGCAAAAATAAGTATTTGCTAGGCGATAACAGGGTTAAGACAGTTCATTTTTTAACACTTAGTGTCAGTGTCCGTTGCTGTCACAGCTGTTCACTCACCTGTGCTCTGGTGCACTGGATTCCTAATAAACTTGAGAGCTTCTGCAGCAGCGTATCTATCAGTGCAGCTTCTTTCCAAGTCTGTTGGAGGAGAAAAGGAGAAAAATAAATTGAAATTGTTCCTAATGTTGAAGGGGAAAAGTATCAAAGGTAAAAAAAGTAAACATATAGTAAAGATACTGCTTCCTTTAATGATTTGCTGTTAGGCATTGGAGTGTTTCTGCTTAGTAGTTGAGGGTCAGCTATTTATAGGACAGTGGCTAGAACACAATGCAGTCTTGGTAAATTGGGTTTCCTAGGAAAATAGTTGGCAGAGCTGTGGATACTAATAAAGGGAATATGCTGATATTGTGCATTACATCCTTTTGTAATCTTAAGAGCAGCTACAGTTGAACTTTTGCAGTGGTATAAAATGGAACGGTTTATATAGGTATCCCCCACTTTACGCCACTTCACTTTTAGGGCTAGGAGATGTGTGTTAGTACCTGTTTTCACTAACCAAAAGAAATCCGAAGAGGACTTTTGCTTTTATGAAAAAGATGAAAAGCGAAGGTAGCCTACGTTCAGTGTTTGCAGTAAGCTGTTACAGAGGCAGCACACACTGAAATAACACTACATTATTTCTGCTTTACATAGCTGTATATGATATTCCTGCTTTTACTATACGTTAGTGCTGTTTTAGGTTTGATGTATTATTTGGTAGGTTATTTTGGGGGACTGGGAAAGATTAAAAATGTTTCCCATTTAAATTAATGGTAATTGCTTCTTTGTGTTATGCCATTTTGGCTTTTAAAAGTTTTCATAGGAATGCGCTCTACTTTTGGGTAGTGGGGGAAACCAGTATATAAATTCCCAAGCCATAGAGTTACCTACCTTAAGGGACTTTCTTTCTTTACCAAAGGACATTAGAATGGCAGAAACAAAAAGGTTAATGATCACAAGCACCATCAAGATGACACTGGTGAGGATCAGAAAGGAGCCCAGGACTGGGTCTAATGCAATAATCTGGGAAGACAATAAAACACTGAGTTTAAACACTCACAGTTTCATTTCTACTTTAAAAATGTAAGTTACGTGCTAACATTTGGGATATATAAGAAAACACTTGTCTGGTGGAAATGAGAGAGAAAAGCAAAACTATTAAAAGAATACTTTTGAGGGGAGAGAAGAGCAAGAATGGCCCTAAGGGTGTAAAAATAATTGTGCCTTTGGGGTTTTCATAAGAACAGGTGAGTTGCAAAATTAAAAGGATTCAAAGCCCATGTGAGTTTTGGCAATTCCAGAAAATACAGGGGTGGGCAAAAGTAGGTTTACAGTTTGCATGCAAAAAATACAATGATAAATAATACAAGAGTAAACTTCCACGTACTCACAACTGTAAACCTACTTTTTCCCAATCTTATTTTAGATATTTAAAAAGTCATGTTGATTTTCCAATACTAATGGTTTATTTTCCCTTGGTATTGGCTCATTCATCACTGGCATTTTTAAAAAAAGACAAGCAACTTAGAGGATGTATACTTAAACTAAATGCCACTGGGATGGAAATCTCTGTCAAAACATTTCCTAGTAGCAGCCTATCATCCACTTAATAGCATAATTAGGTCAAGTTTGGACACTCTGAGTTTATGATGTAAGACTTTTCCCAATAAGTATAACTCCATTGGCCCTTCACATTGTATATTTATGATTAGAGTAGAAAAGTGTGTGTTTTTTTAAAAAGTCCAAAAATAAGTGTTAGTAAAAGTGTAGTATTCTGATTACTTCCTTTAAGAACTTTAGTATTTAAAGTGTTCCATGGCTGAGGACTTCACTCTCTAGTGATTGGGGCTAGAACCACAATAAAATAGTACCCCCAAAACAGTGGTTATCTTAGGGAGGTAGCAGTTTTCCACATCAGAAACCATGATAACTTACCCATTTTAATTAGTAACCTTTGAAACGTAGGTTATCAGAATGATAAGCCTTGATGAAAATCTTGCCACCTGCACTGATCTGAATTGCAGTTTTTTTCTTCCCTGATCAAATCTATATATGCTTGTGCTTTGGACCCAAATCCTCACCTGGGTTTCCTGCTTTATTTTTCATAGGTTGAATAGAAACGGGTTTGTGTTGGTAGTTCCTGGGGGAAAATAACAGGCTCTCTGAAATTGTTAACTATAAACAGAAACATCACAGCTCTTCTGGAATTGTACGGGCCTAATTTTTAAAAGTCATTTCCATTGTCTACTTCAAAGGGCCACTGAAAAGGCAGCAGCAACCCCATGTAATCTGGCCAGGTACAAGAGCAAAGGTTCAGGCTGTGTCCTTGGCAGTAAGATTAAGGACACAGGAAGTGAGAGGTGGGACTATGTGTTTAGAAAAGGACAGGCTTCTGAAAGTAATAGCCACCCCAAAGCTTGTAGACATAGGTGGTACCAGAAACCAGAACGACAAAGCATCTAAATCTCCCTTTTCTAATGGTGCCATCGTATAGTAGGGGCTGCTTTTATAAACATTGCTCCCTTTATTAGACACAGGGTAGGGCAAAAGTAGAGTTACAGTTGTTTGTATGGAAATACAATTAATAAATAAATTGTTTCGTGTACTCACAACTGTAAACCTACTTTTGCCCCACCCTGTATTATTAAACCAAAAGAGTTCTGTAGGGAAAACAGGATGGGGTTTTTCACCTCCTTGTAATGAGAGACTCCCATCAAGAGACCAACAAAAGTCACTGCAGAGCTGAAAAAAGTTCGGTAGTCGGAGATGCTCCACCCAAATAGCAGGTTAAACTGAAAAGAGGGAGAAAGACCAGTCAGGGAGTGGAGAGAAGTGGAGGCTATTGCAGTTATTTCTGTCTTGAGGTACTCAGTGATGAGGTCAACAGAACGAACATAATGAAAATTAAAATCCTTAGTGGCCATTTTGATTACCATGCCTAAAAAATATATAAAATTCCTTTGTAGTTACATAGTATTTTCATATAAATTTGACCTTCACATTCCCGTGAGCTAAATTTTATCCCAATTTTAAAGATACAAATATATGAATTGAAGTCCTCCTGCTAATTATGGCACTGTAACTAAAACCAGCTTTCTTACTGCACTACTTTTTCTCCAAAACTCAATGCCAACTTGAACTGATTTTCCACATAGTGATCTTTTCTAAGAGAAGCAAAGTGATTCAAGACTATAGCACTTAGGAAAGACAGACACTGAATGGGCGCTCACAGCAATGGCATAGCCTGTCAGCAGGATCAAGATGACCAACAGGAAGCCCACCACCTCATCCCAGGCTTTGGTGAGTGTTCTTCCGATGACCTGGAGCCTGGGGTTATGGTGCAGCAGGGTCCATAGCTGAACAGTTGCCAACAGAACCAGGAAGCCCATGAGGTGAATGACAGCCGAGTTCACTTTTACTGCCTCATAGAAGTTGATGAACCTTTATCAAGGAAGGCCGACAGTTACTCAGCATGAAGTATATGCCATCACCAATTCCTGTGACGTCAGTTTCTCCAGTGTTCCCACTGCCGAAGTGCAGCAGTTGTGAGTCCTACTAGGTGAAATGCTTGATGTAAGAACTCTGCTTTCCAGTGTGGCCTGTGGATATGAGAGCACTGGCAAAAGAAACACATGTTTGGTTGGGAGTTGTGCTGAAGAAAACTTGAAATGTGACCTCTGATTTCTTTACTCCAGGTTCATCCTGGAAATCAAGGCCAGCCTTCTACTGCTCTGATTTGAGTTAAATCTCTCCTCTTAAAAGATGAGTTAACATAATGACACGTGCCATTAGGCTGGTCTGTTTTCTGTAACACACTAATACTGTATTGTCCTCTGGCAGTAGATACCTGACCCTCTAATAGGTTTAACAGTGCTGAGTAGAAAGATGATTAGAGGTAAGGGGTGTTAATTACCAATTTGGTGTTGGTTTTTTATTTTTTTAGGTTTTGTTATTTGAGAGAGGCATTCATAATTATACTGGGAAAGACCCCCATAGGTATGAGCATGTTGACCCTTGATCACAATTCTTTTATTGTCTAAGACCTAGACGGTGCCACACAGCAGGCTGGATCTCAGCTGCCAGCATAATTCAAACTGCACAGACCCAGTGTCCCTGCATAAACAACCCACTATAAGGCCTTCCTGGGACAGTGCCTTAGTCTTAGACCAGTGGTGCAGGCTGCTCACCACTGAAAGGTTAGAAAAGTGCATGGCAATACTTGATCTGGGCCAGAGATGCTCTTCCCCATGAGAATGGCCAGAGAAAGAGTCCAAAGGGGCACCAGAATGTCTTGGTGTGGATGAACATCCCTACCCAGAAAGCAACTGCTTTGGACTAAAAGTATGTACCATGTGTTGTGGTTTTATTTGAAGGATGATCACTTGTCATGTCTTAGGTTTTATTCCTTGGCCAGGGTGCAAAATAATGACTAATCCAGGCCCTTTGATGTGAAAGGCAGAAGACCTTTTCAACGTGATGAGCAGTATAGGCTTCTGGTTCATCGTCTCTGCTGTGACATTAGTCTGAGTTCTGTGTTTATCTTTGGTATTCTACAAAGAGAGATTTGGTAGAGCAGTGGAGGAGGAAGGGGAGTTTGCAAGAATACGTGTGTGTAAACAGGAAACTTTGGACATGGAGGAGGAATATCCATCCTGGGCTGCTCCGGCTCCCTCTTACCTGTCACGGTCGTAGTGGTACTGTGCCATGTTCTTCTTATGTAGAGAAATAAGCTTGATGTCAAGCACCAAGATGACAAAGCTAGTAAGGATTATGCTTATGTCCAGAATGTTTTTTTTCCTCGTTAAGAACCTCCATCTCTGCTGTTTCAGCCGGCGACCCTAAACAGACACCACAGTCACTGCTGCTTGCCTGAAAGATTAGCTACGTCTCCCCCTAATGAAGTGTTACGAACATTGCCATCATCTGACCTGGACACAATGGGTTATGGTCTCTGTTCTGCCCTGTGGTTGCTCAGAGGGGCTGCTTACTGAATAGTTGGCCTTTTCTAGTACAACTTCCACTGGGTACAGTCATTTTTCTTTGCTTAAACTTAATTTAAAAAGTTTCTAAATTAGTTATCAAGCCTGAAAATAAAGAAAACATTGTGTTTGGCTTAAGGTACGTTATCTTTGGGGTGCCGTCACCTGTATTTTTGAGTGCTTAATCCGTTTGTACTTTCAGTCTCTTGCTAGTGCTTTACACAGGGTTAGTACAACTGTACAAAAAGTAATTTTCTTTCTACAGACTTAATTCTTTAACTCTTGAAAACTGAAAGACCTACTTTGTGGAAAATCAGCCAGCCTTTAACTGAAGTCAGATTTCTGGAAAGGACCAAAATCATAGCTGTAATTCAAGCAATAGCTCATTGTGGAGCTTCTCAAATAATCGGCAAGCTTGGGAGTCTCTTAGATTTAACATTTTCAACTCACCTGTACGAAGCCATAGTAACAGACTAGCAGATAATAGATGACTTGTGAGACGATAGACCAGACAGAGTCCTTCTTTGAAGTCTGAAGGGAAGTTAAAGTGTCCAGTCTTACAGAAGCGAAGAAAGCACCTGAGAATAACATTTCTAGTCAAGAGTCTTTAGAACTTTTGCTCTCTTCCCTTCAAACTCCGTCTTTGAAATAACCTCAACTGTTCCTGTACCATCAATTTCAGATGTTCTGAGTTTCTAAGCTGTGCTTCCTCTAGAGGTGTCATGAATATTAAATGACGTCACATGTGCAAAGCTATTGGAGAAAAGTGCTGACTGCATGAAAAGTCCCTATGAAGACCCTCAGGAAGCCGTCACGCTTCACTTAGAAGTATAAGAGAAGTGGTGTACTCTGTGTGGATCTGGGAAGAAGGAATTCCTGATTAGAAGTAAAACCTGGTGGTAAAGGGAAGGACACTCGTGGGCAAGTTCTGGGGGAGAGAAGAAAGGTGAGAAGAAGTAGGATTAGGACAGATTTCCTGTTAAAGGCAGGGGAGTTCAGTGTGCCAGCTTCCCTCCAGGCCCTTACAAAACACCTCTCCAATGACAGTGAAGGGGTATGAAAATGACAGAGAAGAGGAGGGCAAACGAGAGGGACAAACTTGGAAGCTGGAAAATAAGATGACGCTGACCCAGTAGATTCAAGGAAGCTGAAACCTAAGCAGTGCAGGAAACCCAGAAGGAAGCCAATTCTTACCACAAAACCCTGGAAAGGCTGGGATATTAGAGGCATCAGGTACCTCTGAAGGTAGAGGGTCAAGTGGAACTGAAAATGGAACTGATTGCAAGTCTGAGCATAAGCAGTTAGACCCCAGATTTTCTCTTCCTGTCACAACCAGATATTTGCCCCCCATCCTGCCTTCCACTGCCTAAGACTAAAGGTTTATTTGCTAGTGATGTTGAACTAGAGAGAATCTGAGCTCAGAGACACCGGGTACATTGCGAGTCAACTAGAAAAGGGAATTAAAAGAAAGTCTACATACTGCTGGGTGAGACCCTTACTCTCCTTCCCTCACTTCTCTCTAACAGGCTTATATCCTCGAGGCAGGAGTTTGGAGGGTCCCTCTCTGAAAACTGACTGCCCAAGAGAAAAGACAGATACTAGTTGACAAGCTCTATCCAGGCATACAGAGCTTCTAATTAGCATTTGCTTTTTTTTTTAATGGCCTCTCAAATATGAAAAAAACAGCCAGATTATTAAACCTCTAACATTGATAATTGGAGATAACAAAAAAAATAAAAAAATAAAAAGCTCAGAGGAATTAGAGAAAGTGAAGGAGCTGAGAAAAACAAAATGAACCTATAGTATCCTCAGAGAGTCGATAGGATATTGATTCCATAAAAGAACAACAGGAGACTATGCAAAAGAAATATGAGAACAAACACAAGTCTTGGAAATTAAAATATAAAAATGAAAATTTCAAATCGTTTAGAAATTGAAGTGATCTCAGAAATTAGGTGGAAAATAAAAGCAAAAACCTAACAAAATCAGAGGATCAGTCCAAGAGTTCCTACCTCTACCTCAAAATACTAGGAATATCAGAAAAAGAAAAAATAGGAGAAATTTGCAAAGAAAATTTCTCAAAATCTAGGCATACATTTTCAGATTAAAGGACTATGAGGACAGTCAGGTCCTTTCATAACGTTGACAAAGAGACAATTCTAAAAACTTGGGAATGGGAGCATCATCATACTGAGAAGTTAGGAGGCAATGGACTGTACTTTCCAAAATTCTGTGAAAAACAACTGTATCCAATGAAATAAGCAACCAAATGTGATGACAAAATTTTTGGGCATGTAAGGCTTCAAAAAATTTACTTCCTTTGCACCTTCCAGGAAGTTACTGTAGGATGTGCTCCAGCAAAATGAGGAAGTAAACCAAGAAAGGAAGACATGGGATCTAGGAGAAGGGACCCAGTGGAGGAAATAGGTAAAGATAATCCCTAGGGTGGCAGTGAAGAGGGAGTCCAGGATAAGAGCTCTAGAGCAGGCCTAGAGAATAACCAAACTGCACTGCACTGAAAGGATGGAGGCCCTAGGGAGGGTCTCTCTTAAGAAAAAGACAAAATGATAGATTATGGGATACTTTTGAACAGAATAAAGGTTTTACTTCTAGGAAGAGTTTGATTCATCTCCAATGACAGATGCATGCAAAACCAACCAATCAAAAAAGAATTATAAACTAGGGAAAACAAACAGTTGTGAAAGAAAAGAAATTGTAATACATTACAGGGCTCATCTTTGAAAAATATATTATCACAATTATGGAAATAATATTAACCATAAAATATACCTCTTTGGTGGGAAAATGAGGAAAGAAAAGGGGTGTATGTTAGGGACATGTGTGGGTGTAAGAAAGTTAAATCCTCTGTCATTAAACTGAAGATTCATGAAATAGCTAATAAGCATGTTAATTTTTAAGTTGCAAAAGAATGGGTTTAAAAAGGCTGAAAGCAGTTTCTATGGCTTAGGAATGAGGTGGGGAATGAGGACTAGTTTTTGCCTTGAACTATTTGACTTTTAAAATTACGTGTAATAACTTGAATTAAGATAATGTCTTTTAATGGTATAAGAAATTGGGACTTCTGAAATACCCAGGTCAGAGGGAGGAGAGGAGAGGCCTTCGTACCCACATTGTTGGATTCCAAAATCAGGGTGACTACACAGAACAGGTTCACATTAGCATTGAAGACCACAAATTCCACAAAGAGGCTTTTGGTGCGACGGTCTAGCCAGTGGCTCTGTTCAAGATGCTGCAGAACTCTGGAAAGACAGAGAAGGACAGGGCTGCTGCTTTCTCCATTCAGCTCTGCAAAGGAAAACGCCCTGGCATTTCCAATATTACTCATACCACATGAGAGGCTACATTTCCCAATCTAGTTTATCTGGGCAGTATTTTCTAATTACTAATGCCCGAACTTTCACTACTGATAACATGAACATAAATCTAGAAGACTATAAAATTGCAAGTTGTCAAAATGGTAGTCACACCAAGGTTAAATGTTCAAGATAATATATTTGGCACTTAAGGCATGAGGTAGAAGTTTATATGCTGTGTCAACTACTATTTGAAGTGTTAAATGCTACTCTCTACTAATAGCTACTATTCAGTTTTGAGAGGCGTAAGGGGTGGAAAGGTCATTTGGCTGGCATTGTTTTTGATTAGTTTCTTGCTATAAATTTAAAGAGATAATCATTTTAATTTAGACTTTTTCATACATAATGACAGAGACTCCCAGGATTCATATACAAAACCATTCTAACTCTGGCAGTTTATTTTTAGCATTTGAATTTTGGATTGATCGTAGTCCTCGGTGAAGGGCAGTGTTTCCTCTTATATTGGAAGAGTAGTTTGCCCAAGCTAGAATTACTGAGTTCAACTGCATCTAAGATTGAAACTGATACGTGTTTCCCAGATGAGAAAAGGACTGAGATTTGGCAAACTGGCACACTAAAACCAACCTGTCGTTTGAGGTTGAACAAGGAATTTTTAAACTAAAAGATACATTTCCTTAAAAGTCTAAAATAAAAGTGTCTACAAGTGTCATTACAGTAGCTCTTGAAAATGTTCAATGGGTTCTAACTCCTACTTGTCCTGAGAATGGACAGAAGCGAACATCTTGGTCCTCTTGTTGAGGGCTCAGGCTCACTCACCTGGCTGCATTACTGGAGTTTCTTCCAAGTCTGACCACGTATCCTCCTGAGTAAGTGGCAAATTCCCCTTGGATGGGGTGGCCACCCAGTGTCTCCTGATTCTGATAGTGCCAAATGCTGTCTGGCTCTGTGTCGTTTGTTTCAGGTGGCCTCCAGTTAGCCCCGTAGTTCTCTGTATCCTCCAGATCGTGGCAAGATGGCTTCAGAATGCGAATCTGATGAAGCAGAACATTGCCCAAAAGAAAGGAGTTCCCATCAGTAATGAACCCTAATGAGAGAGTACAAGAAGCCATTGTAAAAACTGCCTCATTAATTTCATAACAAAAAATGAAGCTTTACCACTATTTTTAAAAACATTTTTAGAGTTTCCAGCTAATGCAACCAGATTAAAAAAAAAGAAACAAGAGGTATTAAAAAAAATGGAGGAAGTGAAATTATAATTTGTAGATAATGACCTATATATGATATGTAGGTAATGGTCTAGATAGATCATGAGAATCAACCGAAAGATGTCAGAAAGATGAAGGTGATGGGATATGAGGTCCCTTGATTGTATCTCTCAACAATAATCCACAGACAAAAGTGCCTTTGTGGGAGTGTTGGGATTCAGGTAGGCAACCGTGAAACCCTGGTGGAGTCCAAGACCAACAAGGTCCATTTTGAGAAGGCAGGTTCCCCACGTGGCTGACTCACCAATTGTGGGCCTGGCTGCACATCTAGAAACAGCTGTCCTCCTGTGGACTTAGCTGCAGTGCCATTTGACCTTGGCCTTGCCACCAGCACCATATGCCAAGGGACGCAGGAGGGGTCACCCCAGCCTGTGCTTTAGATAATAGTCCTGCAGATGTCAGTCCTGACTGGACCATAAAGTGGCTGTGACCCAGCTCCAGCCCTTCCCAGCCATGGTCCAGAAGTCCCTGGAGGTGAGCTCACCAAACAGTGTGACTGAAGATCTTGAAACAGCCCTATAACTTACCACACCAAAAACAAAACAGAATTTTGTGAGATAAATGTGTTAATTAGCTTGATTGTGGTAATCATTTCACAATGTAGTCGTATATCAAAACATCATGTTGTACCCTTAAGTACGTGCAATTTTTGTCAATTATACCTCAATAAAGCTGGGAGGAAAAAGAGAACCTAAAAACTATTACTTAGAAAAAATTCAGCAAGGTGGCTGGGTACTAACTATAAAGAAATCAATGTCCTTTTTTTAAAAAAAGTATATATATATTTTTATTGATTTCAGAGAGAGGAAAGGAGAGGGAGAGAGAGAAATAGAAACATCAATGATGAGAGAGTCATTGATCAGCTGCCTCATACACGCCCCTGACCGGGGATTGAGCCCGCAACCCGGGCATGTGCCCTGAACTGGGCATCGAATCCCGATCGCCTGGATCCTAGGTTTACGCTCAACCGCTGAGCCACACCCAGTCAGACTCAATGTCCTTCTATACCCAAACAATATTTACTTAGACGCTATAGAGAAATAAAAGATATCATTTACAATGGCAACACAAAAGAAATGTGCAAGAATTATATGGAGCAATTCTGAGTGTTCCTGAGGATGAGATGAGAATAGAAAAGCAAATCATATTCCCAGACAGGAAGAGAACATTATAAAGATACTGATTCCCGAAATTAATTTTTTGTTTGTTTTTAATCTTCACCCGATGATATTTCTTCCATTGCTTTTCAGAGAGAATGGAAGAGAGAGAGAGAGCAACATCCATGTGAGAGAGACACATCGATTGGTTGCCTCCTGTATGGGCCCCTACAGGGGCTGAGGATCTAGCCTGCAACCGAGGTACATGCCCTTGGCTGGAAATGAACCCAGGACCTTCAGTCCGCGGGCCGGCGCTCTAACCACTGAACCAAACCGGCTAGGGCCCGGAATTAATTTTTTTAAGTTCTTAGTTTGTATCCATATAAATATCTAAATCTGTATCTACAACTAAACAAGCTCTTAATACATAAAGGCTCCTATTAAAACAAGCAAATGGCCCTAGCCAGTTCGGCGTAGTGGTTAGAGCGTCAGCCCTTGGACTGAAGGGTCTTGGGTTCGATTTCTGTCAAGGACATGTACCTCGGTGGCAAGCTCGATAGCCGGTGTGCGGGAGGCAGCCAATCAATGTCTCTCTCTCTCTCTCTCTCTCTCTCTCTCCCCCCCCCTTCACTCTCTGAAAAGCAATGGAAAAAACATCCTCGGGTGAGGATTGAAAAAAAGCAAACAAAACCAAGCAGCCTAGTGGAAGACACACAGAGGTGACGGAGCGCCGTCCGCTCACTCTCGTCTTTCAGTCAGCATGCACTGAGCGCTCACATATTCCAGGTCCTGCTCTAGGCGCCTGAGCACAGCAGTGGATGAGCCCCTGTCCACAGAGAGTGCACACTTGAGGGGGAGAGACAGGCAGTAACCAAACAATATTCAGGTGATGACAGTGCTGTGCAGACAAATTACATAGGATGGAGGGACAGAGAATGTTTCGTGGGGAGGAAGCAGTGCTGTTCGCTTAGGAAGGGTGATTAGAGAAAGCTGCTCTGAGGAGGTGGCTCACTGGAAGCTTAGTGGCTGTAGCAGAGTGAGTGAGGGTTGGAGGGATAGGAGATGAAGTGACACAGGTTTATGTTTTTTTAAAACATGGAGATGATGGAATGAAAAAGGGTAAGGGCAGAGGCAAGGTTTGCCCATATGAGGTGAAAAATGGTTTCTTTCTTTAGTTTCAATTTGTATTTTCTCATGAGTGCAATCCCAAAGTCTCATATCTCAGAGCTACAGGTGTTTGAAAACACCAGTTTTGCTGGGCTGTTGGAGATGGGGGCAGACTCATACATTGCTCATGGGAGTGTTAACTGGTACAATAACTAAGGAGAACAATTTGGCAATATCTTTCTAAATTAGAAATGTATATACGTTTTTAGCAAATCTTTTCAGGGTATTTATCTTACAGATATATTTGGACGTGTAAAATTACATATGTAAAATGACATTAATGGTAATGCTAACAATAAAAGGTTGGAAACTATCTAAATGTCTATCAATAGGGAGCTGGTTATATAAATTATGGTACATCTGTGCAATGGGATACTATACATATCAATGGAACAATTTCCAGGTAAACTATTACGGGAAAAAAGCAAAACACATGACAATGTTTATAGTATGTTACCATTTATCATCAAATCTATTTGCAAATGCCTAGATCACCTCTGAAAGAATATATAATAAACTGGGAAAGTAGTTGCCTCTTGGAAACAGGAAAGGGGGATTATGGAACAAAGGAGAGTGGCATGATATACGCTGTTGTACACTGAATTTTCTCCATGTTCATGTTTTAATTATTAAGTATTTTAACATGAAAGAAAAAGATGATGTTAGAGAATTTTGCAGGGACAGGTTTACCGGGAACAGCTGGAGAGTTAAAGGACTGAGAGTTCTGCAGAAGACAAAGGGAAGAGTTGAGAGCCTTCAAATATGGTCTCATTTTGTATTTCCTAAATGAAAAATATATACAATTATGGTAAATTTTTGACCAGTTTTCTATCTCAGAAGAAAGAGAGAAAAGCAAGCTTAAATTACAGCAAGAGAAATTTTAATTAAATCCTACAAAGAGAAAGATCCTTCCCTATATGTGATTAAACACTGGACTGTGCTATTTAGGAAAGGTTTGTGTTTATAGGATATGGGTTATCTGCTGTGAAGGGCTTGGGCTTCAATGTTCTTGAAAACAACTGGATTAAGGACTGAATTACAGCAATTCTGAAAGTAAATAGTTTTAGGAGTTGAAGAGATAACCAATGTTACTGCCATTTTTACTGTGCTTCACCCATGTCTACCTAGTTCTCTCTCTTTATCTACGTCTACAGACTGCTATTGCTCTTACTTAGTATGTTCAGGTAACTCATGTAAATAGGCTGTCCTGTATTTTGGTTCTAGATTAGCGAGAGCTTCAATTATGCCAATTAATAATAATAACTAGCACTTATCCAGTGAATACTATGTGCTAATACACTGTTCTAAACACTTAGATATACTAAGCTTTTTTTAAATGCTCACCTGAGGATATTTTTTCCATTGATTTCTTAGAGTAGGAGAGGAGTGGGGGAGAGACAGAGAAAGAAAAACATCGATGTGAGAGACAGACATCAATTGGTTGCCTCCCGCACATGCCCAGACCAGGGCCTGGGATCGAACCTGCAGCCCAGTCCTTGACCGGGAATCAAACCCGAGACCCCTTGGTGTGCGGGCTGATGCTATAACCACTGAGTCACACCAAGGACAAGCTTTTAATCTTCATATCAGTCTTATAGGGTAGATCCTAAGATTTTCCCCGTTGTAGAGAGGGAAAACTAAGGCATAGAAGGTTGAGTAATTTACCCAAGAACACACTGCTAGTATGTGGAGAGCAAGGATGTGCTTTTGGACCATGACCCTGTACTGCAGAACCAAGCAGTGAAGAAGAGAGCCACGCTTATCATGATGGCATTAGCCTTAGTCACCCATGGTTCAGTTTACTTTTTAGTTAATATTTTATTCAGCACAGGGTTACTGACTACAGATAGAATGTGCCCTGAACCTAGAACTGTCGCCACCTAAAACTGAACTAGAAAGAATTAACATGCAATGAATAGAAGTTGCCATCTGTAAAAACTCTCCTAAATGTGCCTAGTACAGTTTTAAGAAAAGACTATAAGTGTTTGCTGGGATGAGCATGTCTTTTAAATTTTTTCAGGAACCTAGGAGATGCTCCAAATTCTAATAGGAAGCCACCAATCCTAAGATAAATGAATGCAACAATTTCCAGAATACAGCTTACTGAACAAGATATAAAGTAGTAATATGACAAAGTGTTTGTAACTGATGAAAAATATTGAACAAGAAGCGTTCCTTAGGAAAGCAATTTTTTAGCATTTCTCCAACACTGTCCAGGGCAAAGCATACCAACTCCTCTTGATGGTGAGGTTCTCTGAAGATAAAGACCATATTATACCCAGCATACTAGGTGTTCTGAACTGGATAACCACACAAGGGAAGTTACACAGACATGTTGTAGACTTGGAAAGATTGCACATGAGGCAATGTATCAAACAGATCTTTCTGGTTGCACTGTTTTCCTGGTTCTGTGCTCACTGAACAACCTTCTCAGCTACATGTGGTTCCCTCCTTCACAAGGAGGCAGCCAGTCCCAGGGATCACTCCTGTTAGTTTTCATGTGTAAGTGAATAAGTTTGTACTCTTATTTACCAGCCTCTTGTGAGATTCATCAGCCAGAATCAGCTCCATGGGCCCGATCATCCTTGACTAGAGAGACGTGAACCTGAACCTGCTTAGATTAGGCCCAGGGAGTGGAATACTTGGGGTGCCCCCTGGGGTGCAGCCATGTGGGAAATCCAGCAGGCCTTTCTCCAGTGTTCTAACATGTCATGATGGGGTGTTTGGGAAACTAACTGCACCCCACCTTTGCGTGGCTGGGCCCAGGACTGTGTTCTTACCTCTGTAATCCCCGTACAGGTTAGGAAGGAGGGTGCGACTGGCCCAGGGGTAGAAATGCTTGAGAAGTTTGATCTCTGAGAAGCCTTGAGAAAAGCTCTTCCGTAGAGCTTGATGGAGGTGAAATCTACTGGAGTTCTGTGCAGAGATGACTGCAGTCATCAGTAGGACAAGGAAGAGGATTTGTACTATTGTGGAACAGAAAAATCATGATTGAGACTTTAGCTTAGAAAGTCTCTACAACCCTTTTCATTTTTCCTAAGTCTACAATAGACTCTACAGGCCAAAAACAGGCAAAAATTGGCAATTGTAAACATAAGCCCAAGCATTTGGCTGTTACTGATAATATATATCTATATATTCCTTCCCAGAATTACTCTGCCATTAGAAATTTTACTTAAGATACATAAAATTCCACACACAATTTTTGTATTTTAGTTCTTAGAACTTAATATCTCTCCCCACCCCCAAAACTCTCCTCCCTCCTTCCCCTCCATCTGTGCTCACAAGAAGGGAAGGCCTGGTAAAACAATCTGCCTTTGGGTCAGGGAATCCAATAGTCCCAACACTAGCTGTGCTGAAGTTACTGTGCACTTACAGGACAGCCATTTTTCAAAGCCTATGCGTTTTCCCTCCACCCTGTGAGTATGTAGATCAAGTTTTGCTATTACATCCACAGGTAGAGAAATGACTTCCTCAAGCTCACCATTAGATCTCAAGACTCCAGGAGTCTTCCTACTTACACCACCTTGTTTACTGGAAACCAAAAATTTTCGAGATGAATGCCTTAAAATGCCTTTACCCCTCCGTATTTCCCATTTTATCCCCTGCTCCCAACCGTCCCCCCTGTTCTCACTGGGCACTGTGCCACAGCACCAACATGCCACCGTTTCCTCTCCATACCCAAAATCTCTCCTGTCAGTTTGAAGAGTTGCTTCTCTTTCAAGGCTGTTTCTGGGAGCTTAACTGAACTGTTCATAGATGGTGCTACATAGATGGGGTTCTTCTTATCTCTTGAACCAGGCAATGATGGAGAACATTTTGCTGTCAAAAATTCAAATATAGGCCAAAAATTGGTATATTTCATTAAGCAGTTATTCATCAACATTTTCTGAGAATCTACTATGAGTACCTCCTGCTAAATGTTGAAGAAACAAAGAAAAAAGATCACTGAGCAGAGATTCTCCAGCTGTCACGAAGGACTTCTTAAAAACAGTCCTGAGCCATCAGGAACCGAGACTTTTGTAAAGTACAATAAAAATGAATTAGTAGAAAAGTGAAATAGAACAGAGGCCTATAAAATAACCAGCCTATAAAATTAGTTTCAGGCCTAAAGTTAAGTCTGCTCAGTTGCTACACAAGTTTCTAAGCTGCTTCTTTTCCATTCCTGTACTTATCTTAGACTAGAAACCAACAGTTCTAGTCAGTGGAGCACATGTTGGGAGCATGTTCTAAGGGTGTTTCTCAAATTTTAAAGTGTATAGGAATCACCTGGCAGTTTTGTTAAATGCAGATTCTTGGGTGAAGCCTAATATTCTGCATTTCCGACAATTTCAGGACACTCCAATGTTACCAATCTTAAGTTACTCCTAAAGAACTAACACCATTTTATATTCTATTTGAAACAATAATAGTGCCAGCTCTCATTATCACTGGCTGAAGAAGTCAAACAGAAGTAAAGGCAGGACTTGACTTCCTGTTTTACCCACTAGTGGGGTCACTTCCTCTCCTCATTGCACTAATCTATACTCAAAACCTTATAAGCTCTTTAAATTCCTACTAATCCAATACTGAATTCAACCTCTGCCTACTTCTTGATCTAATGTTCCATGACCAGCATGCATAGTCACAGCACTTACAGTGACAATGCCTCTGTATGGCCTCCATTCGTGACCAACAGCACACGGAGACATGCCCATTTCTGCTCTATAGGTCTCGCAGCTGTATTATACTTATGCTAGGCGGCTATGGTATGCTACGAGTCACAGTAATGCTAACCCTCCTAACGAACTTCACAGCATACCCTTCCTAATACTGTCCTTATGAGACATAATTATAACCAGTTCTGTCTGTCTACGCCAGACAGACATAAATCACTCGTCGCATACTCTTCCATCAGCCACATGGCACTAGTAGTTGTAGCCATCCTCATTCAAACACCGCGAAGCGATACAGGAGCCACTGCCCTGCTAGTCACACATGGCCTTACAGCCTCAGTACTGCTACACCTGGCAAACTCAAATTATGAATGAATTCATAGCCAAACTATAGCTCATGGCCTACAAACAATTCTTCCACTGATAGCAGCAAGATGCCATTAGCAAGTCTTACTAATCTAGTTTCACCCCCAACAATTATTTTAATTGAAGAATTCCTCATAGTTCTATCAACAATCTCATGGTCTAATATATCTATCACTCCTTTGTATTAATGCCTCTTGCAAGTATTATAGAAAACAACCTCTTAAAATGAAGTCTTTGTAGTATATTTACGACCCTGGTCTTGTAGACCAGCAACAGGGAACAAATCTCCCAAAGACTTCAGGAGGAAGCTCAAGCTCCAACATCAGCGCCCAAAGCTGAAATTCTGCTTAAACTCCTTGAAGCACCTATATGAGTGAAGTGAAATTAACTTTTTGTATTATGTCAATATTGAAATATTTTACAAATTCACCCATTAAACTACATGCCACACATATTATACATGAGTGATATATAGTATATAATACACATTATGTATAATTGTACATTAATTATTTACCCCACACATATAAGCATGTACATTAATATATATATTGCATAATATATAACTGGTTCTCGGACACACATTTAACTTTATCGCAGAATATCCATATCACAATAACATGCTTGATATTGCACAGTCCATGTTATTACTGATCATGCATACTAAGTCAAATCATTTCCAGTCACCATGTATACTGCAACCTAGAACTAGTTCTTAACCACAAAGCCCAGAGAAACCAGTAGCCCTTCCACAAACCTACCTCTCTTCTCGCCCCAGGCCCTCAATCCTGGGGATTTCTGTGTATGAGCTGCAAATGGCATCTGGTTTTTACTTCAGGACCATCTCACCTGAAATCGCTCACTTTTTTCCCTTAAATAAGACATCTCATGGGTTAGTGGCTAATCAGCCCATGCCACCAACAAAAACTGTGGTGTCATGCCTTTGGTGTTTTTTAAATTTTGAGTATTTTAGGATCCAGGGAGAGGAGGGGGAGAGGGTGAGTGGGGGAGGGCGAATGAATTAGAATATGACATGGAACTTGGCAGCAAGTATGTGCCACATGCCGGGAGGATCACTGAAGAATGATAAAACATCTCCGGGTGGGAGTCAGGGGAAGTGACATTCGATACCTGTTCTGCAGTATTAGCTGGAGCTGTTCAGATGGGCGAGGGCAAGAAAAGAGTGAGTCATTTCAGACGGAGCAGCAGTTCAGGAGCATGGAGAGATGAACTGAGGACTGTAAAGGCAGTCTGTAGTTAGCTCACTCATTTCTTAAATTCCATAAGGAATGGGGGTGCCTGCTCCTTAGCAGCATGTCCACTGCTCACCCTAAGGAATCAGTGACTGCCAGCATAAAGTTTATTGTGCATCTCTGTGGTGGCATCGCTTCCTTCCTGCAGACAGGCAAGTCCTCTCCTGAATTTTGGAGGTTATCATTCCCATGCATTTCTTCATGACAGAAAACCCTCTAAACAAGACATGCATTGTTCTGCATGATTAAAATAATGTGTCATTTTTCCTGCATGTTGCTTTCCTGCCCCCATTGTGTTTGAGGTTCATCCATGTGACATGAGCAGCTCGTGTCAGTTATAGGACTCCCTAAGGCCTGGTGACTGAATGTGAGGACTGAGAGAGGAATTCAGGATCACTCAGACATTTTTAGAGAATGGTAATGCTCTTAACTGAGATGAGAAAATATAGTGCAAAGTGGATTTGTGGAGCAGGCAAATATTTGTTTGGGGATGTTTAATTTGAAACACGTGCAGGCAGTCAGGGCCGATGGAGAGCAGCTGGAAATAGCCTGTGGGGCTCGGGAGTGAAGGAGATTTTTGAGGAGCCTACAGTATAGGTGAGAGTGAAGCCCTGAGGAAGAGGGTGACAGTCTAGGGAGGAATTCATCATGGCCCTGGGCAGAGCAGGAGGAGCAATTAGCTGATTGGACAAGATCCTCCAAAGGAAAAACTTGTCCGGGTCAGTGAGATGGCTAGAATTCCACTGTTCTGATATAACCTGCTCGTCGCCACATTAGGTATTAGTAGTTAGAACTACTTGAATTACCCGAGAGTGCCAAGATCCTCTTTGTGTGCTGTACCTTCTCTCTGTTAAGGCAGGGCATCCTGTTCAGAATCAGCGACAAGAACAATGAGAGGAAGATCACCTAGACAGGAAAACCACAGGGGAAACGAATGAGCAGGCATTATAGGGTCCAAGAAGGTGCCATCGTAGTGTAAAGGTGAAGGTGAGTATTATCAATAAATTTTAATTAAACTATTTGGACACATCTATAGAAAACTGAGAATTAAATTATTCCATATTATTTTTGCATAACCATGGGACCTGAAGTGTCTCAAGTGTCCGAATAAAGCTAATATGTCTATTTCTGCCTGTAGTCCTTCACCTGACTGGCTAGGAAAGCTTAGACCACTGATTTGTGATGATCTGCACAAGCCGTTCAGACACACCTGTCTTCAGAAGGCCTGTGATGAGTTGGACTGGAGAAGCCAGTTTTAAAAGCTCCAAAGAGCCCGGCCGGGCGTGGCTCAGTGGTTGAGTGTTGACCTAGGATCCAGGTGATTGGGGTTCGATTCCTGGTCAGGGCACATGCCCGGGTTGCGGGCTCAATCCCCAGTCGGGGGCCTGCAGGAGGCAGCTGATCAATGACTATCTCATCATTGATGTTTCTATCTCTCCCTCTCCTTTCCTCTCTCTGAAATCAATAAAGATATATTTAAAAAAATAGAAGTTCCAAGGATTAAGTCCCAGTTTTGCTAAAGAAGTCGCAGGATCTTAGAATTTCGCACAGCCTTAAGTTCCCATGGAGGGGGAGTGCTCCAGCCTCAGGAAAATGAAGACCAAGGTCAAAACACTGCGCCCACGCACGCACGCACACACACACACACACACACACACACACCCACCCACCACCACCACCACCACCCCCAGTCGCTGGGAAGGCTCTGGGCAGGTGATTCCCTCCATCTTCCTGGGCTGGCCTGCCTGCAGGTGAGTTGTTCCCAGGGGCAGGCAAGGTGAGCCAGGCTGAGGTCCAGAGGAGGGTTGGAGGTCCTTTCTGCTTCTATTCTGGAGTTGAATGGGTTTGAGGCACCAATTCTGGGTGTGTCTGCTCTGCAGGCTTAAAGTTGCCCCCGAGTGGACTAGACTGGGGGAAGTAGTAGAAAGTACATCAACCATGGGTCCCACCGAATTCCCTACTAAAGAGCTACTGGCAAGCAGTCTGCACTTTATGCAATCACTCAGTTAACATACCATCGCCACTGAAGTTTGAACTGTATTGCTGGGAACTGTTATTTAACTAAACCGTGGTAACTGAAATTCATGCATATTGAAACAGCGCACAGCCAGGACTGCCTGTATTCTAGCTATCACCTAAAAACCAGGCCATTCTTACACCATCATCACACCTCAGGAAATTATCAATAATTTCCTAGTATAATAGCTTAGCCATATTAAAAATGTCTCATTTACTCAAAAGATCTAGAATAGTTCTCCCATTAATACTTTTCATGATATTGACTTTTCAAAGAAACTAGATTTGTCATCCAGAACGATGCTACTCAAAGTGTGAGCCATGGACCAGCAGCCTCAGCATCGCCTGGGAACCCATCAGGAATGCAGGGTCTTGGGTCCCATCCCAGAACTGCTACCCTCCATTTCAGTGCGTGTCTTTTTAAAGGAATTATGCCTGAAACTAGCTAAAGTCTTTCCATAGGTAAATTCAGTAGTGGTTGGCAACAGTGAAAAAATTTTCAACTGTTTAATTATTACCACTACTATTGACTGCATGCTAGTTACCCTGGATCCACTCCCTATGTCTCTATTTCTTTATGATTTCAATACGTTTTACATATGGTTTATGCGTTTGTGTTCTTTTGGTTTATTTGATCTTCCTGGTCATTAATTTGGGTCTCAATAGTGACATCTTCAATTCAACTTCTGAACTTTAGAATTTCTAAATCACATTTCTCATTTCCTGAAAGCCTTGTCTGTGTGTCAGACATGTATAGTAAGTCCTCACTTAACATCGTCGTTAGGTTCTTGGAAACTAACTTTAAGCAAGGCAGACATAACAAAACCAATTTCACCACAGGCTAATTTACAGAAACGACTTAAGTTCCTATGGCACAAAACATTTCTGGCCACAAAAACACCACCAAACTTCTAAATAAAGATCCAAAGTACTTCTAAAATTAAACATTGAAATAAATGTGAGCTTTACATACATTCAAGAAAGATTAATTAAAACAAGTAAGATAATTATTTTCCAACCTGCTTAACCCAGTTCAGGGTCAGATGGCCGAGGCCTCACCTGGCAGGTGGGACCCAGCCAGCCAGAAGGCCCTTCCACCGCAGGGTGCACCCATACCCACACCACACTCAGACCGGGACAGTACAGACACAACAATTCACCTCATGTGCACATCTTTGGGATGTGAGGGAAACTGGAGTCCCTGGAAAAACCCCATGCAGACGTGGGGAGATCGTGCAAACTCCTACAGACAGCAGCCCAGATATGAATCAATTTTCCCCCTCATCAACGTTATGACAAAAGGACATTGACCGAAACAACACTGTTGGAGGATCTGCTGTAATTGAATCCCTTTCAGAGTTCCTGTTAGTTTTTGGCCTGTCTCCACTTGCAGTTTTTTAAAAATTAACATCTACCTACTCCTTGAACTCTGTCCGTCTTCTAGGGTCAGTGGGTCTCAAACGCGGCTGTACATTAGAGTCACCTGGGAAGCTGTAACCCTATTGGGTCTTGAAGCGCAGCTCTAGAAATTACGACTTAATTGGTCTGGAGTGAGGCCTAGGCATCAAGAGTTTTAAAGCTCCCAGGTCTGCTTGGGAAGCTCAGGCCATCTTAATGCGGAGGCAATCCTGCCACCGAGATCCCAAATCCTGGAAACTATACAGGACAAACAACTTGGTTTCAATGTGAGAAAAACAGCAAGGAGAGAGGGAGAGAGAGAAAGGGAGGGGGAACCTGTAGATTAAGTATTAAAAGGAGACACTTAGGAGACACAGCAACTAACAGCAAGATTTGGATCTTGATTTGAACAAAACAGTAAAATAAACATTTATGAGACAACTGGAAAAATATGACACTGTGTTCTTTAAAAATTGTGGTAAAATACATGTAACAAAAAACTTGCCATCCTAACCTCTTCAAAGTGTATAGGTTAGTAGTGTTAAGTACATTCATATTGTTGTGCAGATATTAAATTATTGCTAATTTATTTCGGTGTGATAATGGTTTTATATTTATGTTTTAAAAAGAGTCCTTATTTTTCAGAAATATAAAGACAAATATTTACGGATAAAATGTGAGGTCTGGTGGTCCCCCCCCCCCCCCCCCCCAAAAAATAGAGGAAACAAGACTGGCTGTAAACTGGTAGCTGCTGAAGCTTGGTAATTCAACTTTAGCATTCACTATATTATTCTCTACATACTTTTGTGTGGGTTTGACATTTTCTTTAACTAGACATTTTTAAAAAGTAAGTGTTATGTTGCTTTTCCCCTAAAGGAGTTTGCTCTCAATTGATTTTTTTACTCATCTCCCTTAACTCCCCAGTCTTTTCTGCTATACTTCTACTAGTCTATCAGTTCTTGGTAGTTTTTCTGGGACTACTTCACACACATTCCTTACAAATTTCACAATTCCCATTTCTCTTTTTGTGGAGGATGGCCTTCTGTTTTCAGTCAAATTGTCAGGCCTTCAGGTACCCTTAGCTCAATAGCCATGGACCTGTTTCCCAAGCTCCCTCTAACTGCAACTCTTCCTCCCATGTGGAGTGGCTGGTTTCTCGCATACCTTCACTGGCTGGATGATGAAGACATTCTGAAGCACCGATAAAATCATTGAAATGACCCAGCTGATGGCTTGGTCTTTGCTCAGTTCCAGACTATAAAGTGCTGTAAAAAAGGCTGCAGCCAGGCTAGTGACACCCAGAAGGAGCCAGCAGATATGAGTCAACCACCTGGAGAGACCATTAGCGGTGGACTTCCTTCCTTCTTCTGGGCTCAGAATGGGGAAACTGGTTGCCTCCCTTAAGAAGAGAAGTCAAAGTAATAATCTCATAACCAAAAGCTGAGAGAGAGGTGTGGGAAGGTTGCAGGGGCTAAGGAAAGCCAGGTGCAGTGCATTACCTGGATGGCCCTTGCTGTGCGGGAAGAGTATGTGTTTCCAAGAGTCCCTGGAGTTTCTGCAGTTGGCTGGCTGCATCGAGGAAGTCGCAAGGCTGGTCCACCTGGGTGGGATCCAACGTGCTTAAGTGAGATCGCAGCCTCCGCAGAACTCTGAGCAAGTAGCAGCAGAAATGGTGGTTTTCAGGAGCCACTGGAAATATATTCCAGGTTGACTCTTATTAGTAAGTGGAGGAGTTCAATAACCAGCAATAACCGGTAGAGAAAAGCAATTCATTAATCGATGATGAGGTTAAATAAACATCCCAGTCAATGGAGACTGGACCCAATACCCACAATATTACTGTGTCCTCTGAGCAAGCTGGTAGATTTCTAACAACTTGTGTAATTTTATGCTTTGATCTAGAGGCTTTTAGAACCTGACTGATTGAGCTTTTTCACCAGAACTGCAGTACATGTGACCTCTACTAGGTAAGTGCCCAGGAGGCCCAGACTACATTCAAGAATCCATAGCTTGCAGTCTCACCACTCACAGAAGAAAAAGAATGACAAGTTTCAATAGTCTAACAAAGAAGATGACATATGGGCATCTCACACAGAGAACACTTTTGTGGGTTTTCTCTTAATCCTTTACTTTGTATCACCGGATATGTTGTCTCAAAAGCCATCAGAGGGATCAAAGTATCAGCTGTCTATTAAAAGCTTAAGGAAATTAAAATATGCAGAAGATTGCACTGTGCTTGTTGGTGATGCTGACAGGTAAGGATGAATAAGAAAAATACGTGCAAGGGAGCTGGAGGCAGAAGAAAGATTAGTTACGAAAACCTACTGAACGTACCATTTGCCCAGCAGGGTCCTGCCTGTTGATGAGAGCCTGGATCCCCTAAGTGTGAACGAATGAGGCTAGATAAAAGCGTCACCAGCTGGTTCACGTTGTAGGAACTCCACGAAGATTGTTCATGCTCTGAGAGGAGGCACGTTTTTCTCCTGAGCAGAAACCCCACAGTTTCCTTCAGTTCCTGAATGTAGAACCAAGGTAAGAAAAGTCAGTCCACTTTACATTAACCTGGGAATGGTAGCAAGAATAGGTGGCAATACAGCCGTCTTTACTCAGAGAAGCATATTCTTAGTGTAAAGAACCTCAATTTTTCATTTAGAACCTCAGCCTTCATTTCTTTTTAAAAAGAAGTCACTTCCCAGTAGCTTCAAAACTAGTTTCATGAGAGAATATAGAATGAAAGAAGAAGGGATGGTTTGATCAAACATCAGAAGCTAAACCAACTCCAGAGCAGCACACTCTGCACTCACATCGAATCCTCAGCATATCTCATAATCAGGAGAAAGACTGGAGGCAAGGCGATCACAACTCAGGGGGCAGGAATTAGGGAAACACTAGGAAGGTAGTAAGACCCGAGAGCCTTCTAGGTGATCCTTTTCACCTTTTTTCTACCACACAGGGAACGGAAGCAGAGAGTTTACCTGTAAAATTTCACACCAGGCTTACCTCAACTACCTCTGAGGCAGAGAGAGGCTCGGAAGAAGCGTCTGAGAGGCAGGGGGCCTGGCGGGGTGGAAGGAGGGGCGGAGGCTCCGGGGGCTGAGTCAGCGGGAAGAGCCGCCCAACAGCGAGGCTGACCGGGAGGAGGATGGCGGCAGTCTGGATGCTGATGAGCAGTTCGGACCAGGTCACAGCAAACGGGCCCACTGAGAGAAAAGCCTTGATCAACCTTCCTGCTCACACTGACACCATCTGACAGTCATTCCTCTCCCGGGTTTAAGTACTTACTTAGCAATTTAACTATGATTATCTAAGGATAGAAAATATCGTGGCAGCCCCGACGGAGTGGCTTAGTGGTCGAGGGTCAACCTAGGATCCAGGAGGTCACAATTCCATTCCGGGTCAGGGCACGTGCCCGGGTTGTGGGCTCGATCTCCAGCAGGGGCGTGCAGGAGGCAGTCGATCAATGACTCTCTCTCATCATTGATGTTTCTCTCTCTCTCTCCCTCTCCCTTCCTCTCTATGAAATCAATAAAAACATATATATATATGTATATATATATGTATATATATATATTTTTTAAACTGCTGTAAAGAAAGATCATGGCAGTGGAGATCCTGATGGGTTCCTACAGCTGCTTCATTTACTAATGACTGAGAACAGTGAGAAAGTCTGTTATTCTAAAGTTAGGGCAGCAAAAGAAAAACAAAGGCACATGGTGATTCCGCTGATTCTGCTTCTAACCTGAGAGGAAGGAGAGTGGGGCAGAGTAAAAGGATTACATGCCATGAGCAAACCCAACAGGGCTCATCCAGACCTTGCTCGTCTCTCTGGGTGGTGGGGCTGTTTATCTTCCAGAACATCAGGTTGATGACCATGTTGCAGAGCAGAAGGGTCATGCAGCTCGAGAGCCTCTGGGCTCTCGTAAACTGGTTCCAGGGATGGCGAGTAGCAATTGAAAGCCACAGATAATCCTGGGTGAACTTTTCCACAACCATGGAGGAGAACAGGTGTCTAAAAAAGATAAATGAGAACAGGAGAGACATGAGGTTTGGTTCTGAAAGTGCCCTGGACCAAGATGTGGTTTCCCTGGCAACCAGCTACATAGCAACAACTCCGCCACTACCCCACACCTCTGTGAAGATGCTTTCACGTGAGTGATACTATGATTCTTTTGTTGTTTTAGGATAAAAAGTGCTTGAGGATAAAGTTAATTTACGTTATGTGAGATTTTAAAAACTGTTGTTTTAGCTTTTTAAGAGTTGTTTTTTGTTTTTGCTTCATCTAAAAATTCATTTTTTATTTTATTCTTCAAAATATATTTATTTCTTTTAAGGGTTTTGACAAATGTTTTCACTTCTCAGAAGTCTGCATTAGGCTTCCACTCAAGATAGTTTGGTAAATTCATATTTTGCACAGCTCCTTCATTTACTAATGACTGAGAACAGTGAGAAAGTCTGTTATTCTAAAGTTAGGGCAGCAAAAGAAAAACAAAGGCACATGGTGATTCCGCTGAGTAGCACATTCTCTACTGCAAATGTGGAGCAACTATAAATAAGATATAAAAAGGAAGAACCAAAATATTGGCTGGGCTTAAAAACAAAATAAATATCTCAGAGGAAGAGAAATGGAATGAGAAAACAAGGGGGGAAGAAACCGCAGGATTACTGGGCTCCAGGTCTAGAAGAAGGCAGGACATGGGTGGGAGGTTGACTCTTGTAGGGTAACTGGAATTAAAAGCGTTTCAAAGACTGGGAAAAGGGAGAGTAATGCCATCTTCACTGCTTGAAGCCAGGGCTGAGGCTGGAATTTATGAAAGGATACTACAGAACAAAAAACTGCCATAGAGCTACACATTTATAGGCAGAGAGGTGGGCGAAAGACAGCCCCAAGACTAGGAATTGAGCAGAGAGACCCAGGGGTTCATGACAAGATCTGCAATAGCCCTAGCTACACTGACTTCATTGAGGAACAGGAGCTCCAAAATGCTGTAGTGTAATAAGGCCTAGTTCTAGAAATGTGAAGGGTTGGGTGGAAACAGCAGCAAAACTACTCATCAGAGATGAGTGTGGAGGCAGGAGAAAGAATCAGCAAACTTTAAGATAGGTCAATCTAAATTATACAGTCTGAAAAACAGAAAGAATAAAGAATGAAGAAAAATGAATAGAGCTTCAGAGATCTGTAAAACACCATCATTTTCCAACAATACCCAAAGGAAAAGAGCTCTTTCTTTGAGACTGGTAAGAAGACCCGGTCACGCTCACAGTCTCCAAGGTCCACCGCCAGCCAACAATTGCATAGGAAATGCCATTTCCTGTTACTTGCCACATCACTGACAATGACCTGGCTTACATACCTATAGTAAAATGAAGATAATCATGTTAGCGAGGTGGGCACAATTTGGTTGTAATAAACAGCAATCTTATGGAAACAACCTAAATGTCCATTGATGGATAAATGGATTAACATGTGGTGTGTACACACACACACACACAGAAGCATAAAAAAGAATGAAACTGCCATTTGTAACATGGATGGACCTTGAAGGCATTATTATGCTAAGTGAAATAAGTCAGACAGAAAGACAAAGACCATATGATTTCACTTATATGTGGAACCTTAAAAAAACACACAAAAAACAACTTCCCCAAAAAACAAGTTCAGAGATACAGGGAACAGATTTGTGGTTGCCAGAGATAGGGGGTTGGGGGGGAATGGGTAAAGGGGGTCAAAAGGTACAAACTTTTAGTTATAAAACAAGTCAGTCATGGGGACATACTGTACAGCATGGCGACTATAGTTAATAATACTGTATTGCATATTTAAAAGTTGCTAAGAGGGTAGATCTTAAAATTTCTCAGCACAAGAAAATAAAATCTGTAACTATGCATGGTGGCAGATGTTAACCAGACTTATTGTGGTGATCATTTTGCAAAACATACAAGTCTTGAATTGTTATGTTGTACACCTGAAACTAATATGTTGTATGTCAATTATACTTAAAAAAAACACACAATTAAAAAAAAGTAATCTTGCACTGTCAGTGGATTCTGTTTCATTGCAAGGCAAGAGCTAAAGAAAGAAACAAGAGCTGATCCCATTTTCCCTTCCCAGTGTCTAAGGGAGTTCATGTACCGAACACCAGAATGCAGATTCCGTAACCTATGAATAGTCCCATGTGTATGTACTCTTCAAGCTTCCTGGTTCCACATGTGACGGTGCCCTGCCACCTCTAAAAGCATCGCATCTGCCTCTATCTTATAAAATAAGAGGCTCACCCCTGGCCCCAGGTGACCACTGACCTGCATTCTGTCTCTGTTGAGTAGTTAGCCTTTTTTAGGAATTTCGTGTATGTGGATTCACACAGCATGTATTCTTTTGTGCCTGGCTTCTTTCCCTTAGCATATTTTTGGGAATGCATCCATGTTGTGTGTATCAGCAGACTGTTCTTTTCGTCAGTTAGTAGTTCTCCATCGAACGAATATGCTAACATTTGTTTATTCACCTAATAGACATTTGTGTTGTTTCCGGTTTTTGACTAACAATAAAACTGCTATGCACATATGTGTATAAGCCTTGAATGGACTTTTTTCCCACTTATTGTGGGTAAATGCATAGGAGCAGAATGTCTGGGTCATATGGTAGATGTATGTTTACCTGAACAAGAAACTGACAAATTGTTCTTCGGTGTGGCTGCACCACTTTATACTCCTGCCAGTGTTTGTGAGCCATCCCCACCCTCACCCAGACTTGGTTTTGTCAGACTTTTAAATCTTAGTCATGCTGGTGGGTGGTTTTAATTTGCATCTCACTGGTTTCAATTTGCATTTCCTGATGACTAATGCAGTTGAGCATCTTCTCAAGTCCTTGTTATATATTACTCACCTTTATAAACAAAACTGGGATGATGGTGTACAAACTGTTTTGGACACACCTGATCAGAATGGAAGCAGCAAGCAAATTATTAGGCTTTACTGGCTTAGTGGCTGGTGCACGTAGCCTAGTAGGGCAAGACTTAATTTAGGCAGCAGCATACTCTTTCCAGAGTGGACAGGATTCAGCAACTGATGCCTCTGAGTACCTGAGCCTTGGATCTTTGACTTCACTCCCTTTTTTCCTAACCCCAACCAACCAATAATCTCTACCCTTAATTAATTTCATCATCTGCTTTCTCCACCTGCCTCTCCTAATTCCCAAGGTGCTGCTGAGGAGAGATGCAGAACCAGCTGGACCCAGCACTTGTCAGAATCATATGCTCATCACTGAATGTTCCTCTCTCTGACTCCCTAGGCACATTCCATACCATGATTCCACTTTTCATCTCTCCTTAAGCTCTTAATTTTGACCCAATGCCCAGTATTCAGGACATAGTTGTTTACTGAATTTACTCTTTACATATATTTTTCATATTTAGAGATACTTTTAATTCATGGTACTTTGGGGCAATATTTCCTTGTAATTATTTGTTGTTCACAGTATGACATTTAATGAAAGTAAAAGAAAAAACATCTATCATTCTTCCATCCACAAAAAAAATCCTATTGTTAATTTTCCACATTGATCTCCAGGGTCTCTTCTTTATAGACGGCTTAAATTTAAATCTAACTTGTTACTATTTGGTTCAAGGCATTGCTGTTGTTTACTGTGATGACATGCTGGACTTGCCCCAGAATGCTGAACCAGCCCCAGAATGCTGAACCCACAGAGAAGAAACCACAAGCCAGCATGATACAGGTGCTTACCAGGCTGGGCTGACACCTGAATTGTCATGCCAGAGCCGGAGGCTGTGCAGTTCCCCCAGAGAGGACCGAGTACCGAGGAGGAAGACATCCAGTCCCCCTTGTTCAAACACTGCCTTCTGGGAGTCACAAAGGTGATGGGGCTCACTCCGTCCTGCTGAACCATAAAGGGTGATAACCACCTAAAACAAGGAAAGACAAAATACAGAAGTTCTAACATGATTATTTGGTTCTTTGGGTATATCACCAAGGAGAACCATGAAGACAGAGAAACTGGACTGAGATGAAGTCTTTGGGATCTTAGACAAGTACAGAGGATTCTTCAGATTTACAGTTTAGAACTAGGAAATATCTCTCTGTGATGCTTTGTAAATGCTACAGGACACCGGATATCACCAGGTCAGAGTGTATCTCACACAGTAGAGGACACAGAGCAATGAATGAAGAACATTTTTTTCATTAACCTTAGCTGTTGTAGAGGCCCTTCTTCGATACCCAGTGGAGACCTGAATGAGGTAGTGAAATTGAGAGCTGGGGTCATTATCAGCCAGGACAGTGACCTTCACCTGCAGGAAAAGCAGAACCAAGAACACTGGCTGACCTTTACTTAGTCCAGTGGAGCAGCTTCCTCCAGCTGAGAAACAGGAGGATGCATTGCTGCAGATTTGGCCACTGTATGGAAAGCAAAGGTGAGGTGTAAGCAGACAATAAACAAATAGACCTAAGTTAAGTGATAAGGGGGGGGGGTGAGGGCTGAAAGTCCAGGGGTTATGCCTCTAAAATGAAATAGTCATAGAATCAATCAGGTCTTGGGCCTCTAAATCTTTCCACTTCCCTCCCACCCAGGTAGATAACACATAAAACAATCAGTTAAACTTGAATTTCAGACAAACATTGAATAATCTGGGGCATACTTATACTAAAAATGCACTCACTATTTGAAATTCAAATTTAATTGGGTGTCCTGTATTTTTATTTACTAAAACTGGCAATCTTATACCCAAGGCAACAAAGAAATGAACACGTTGTGCATTCTACAATTTCCAAGTGTGAGAAAACACAAGGGTAAGAAAGAAATAGAACAGAAAGTAAGAACACGCAATCATTAAGTATATTTTGTTTCAAAAAAAGATTTCTTTCAGGTTTTTTATATATTGCTATTACATTAAATTATAATTTGACTTACACATAACTTTTCATGTCCAATGTATAAAGTGAAATAAATGTGCATTTGGTTATAGTTAAATTCTCTAGGTGTTTTTGTATGAATCATATAAGAATTCAACCTTGGCTAAAAGACCAAAAAAAAAAAAAAAAAAGCGATAAAGAGTTAAGTTCCTAAACCTTGAAAGAGTAGATATAAAGAGAAATTTAAGAAAAGTAGCACTTGAATTTCTACACTACCTAGAATCACGCAACCTGCTCCTTTTGATGAAAGTATTTTTTTCCATCTTGTTCAACATACTCAAAACACTGTGGCAAAACTTTTGGGATCAAAGTCTCATCACCTTCTGCATATCTGCTTGATCCTTTCTCCAAGCCCACACAAACAGGAGCATATAGAATCCCAGAAGGCTGGCCAGCAATGACACCCCAACAGGGTTGCTGGTCACACGAAGGAATAGCTTGATCGTGTCTTCAACATTCACTGTCCGGGGCACGATGAAGAAGTCGCTGCCAAAGTAGGTCAGATGGTTACAGAGACACTGTGTCCTTACAACTGTGCTCTGTGGCCCAACCTGCAATTAGAATCAAGACATGGATGCTAACTGAACAGAGTGCTAAGGAAGGGACAGACACAAAATATAAACACAGGCAATTCAGAAAGGGAAAGGAATGTCTGGGGCACTTATTCACTGTGTAAATTGGTATAACCAATGTGCACAGTGGTTTGGCAATATCTAATAGAGCTGAAGACGCACAAACCCTTTGACTCCAGGGATTCCAGTTCTGATTGTATGTTGGAGGGGAACTTCACACATGTGCACAAGGAGACAAGAAAAAAATGCTTCTGTCAGCACTGCTCACAAGTATTAAAAAATCGGAGACACCTGTATATCTACTAACAGCAGAACATACAAACATAAATATATGAGTAGAGGCAAACTGGTGGAATACTATACAGCAGTTAAAATGAATATAAAGCCTTTGGTGCACAGGATGATGCTCCAACTAACTGAGCCACCCGGCCAGGGCTCCCTTCTATGATTTTGAAGGGAAATGAGATAACAGGTGCACCGTGTTTAATGCCAGCTAAGGTAGACAAGAGACAGGGAAGTGGCACAGCTTCCTACCTGACATCCGTCGCTCTTCCACGTGTTGTTGTGGCTGTCCCAAAAATAGCACTGAGTGACGGCAGTTACGATGGAGAACAGGGTGGGCACCTGCTGAGCACCCTCCTTGCTTTTATTCAACACAGAAGTTATGTAGTAGATGCCGATCCCATACTGCAAACTCTCTGGAGTCAGCACCCATGTATATTCCTCATCTGAGAACAAAGCAGAGTGCTTAACTGCATGGCACATGGGAGGAAAATACACCTTTTCATCTGAAGGGCCTATTGTTATTTTATTTTACAAAGTAATAAGCCTAGAGTCACAAATGATTTTTAAAAAAATGACCAGTGATATAATCCAGGACTCTGGATAACTTCTGTTGCAATAAAAAATCATATTCTTTTGATAAATGGAAATTTAAGTCTAAGGAATTAGAATGTATTAAGAGTTTCAGAAAAATGAAATCATCACACACCAAAATTAGTAGGTAGAAGACCTAGGTGACAAAAGAAACCCAAGGACGAAGCAAGGATAGGAACAGAGTGGTTCCAGGAAGGAGCCTGGACTGCATGCCAAAGGCCTGATTTCAGGCCTGGCTCTGTCACCAGGTGGCTGTCAAGGGCAAGTCACCCAATCTCTCTAGTATTCTTATCTTTCAAACAAGGAGTCTAAACTAAAGGATCTCTAAGACTTCTTCCAGCCCCAAATGGTATACTGTTATTGCCAAAATCAGCAAGAAGAACAAAGTGTATGTTCTGACTTGGGAAACAGCCTGGTGGTAATGCAGACAGAACTTTGTAGCTGGCAGCCCAGCTATACTGCTTCGGGTGCTTTGTCTAAATTCTAAAGGGTAGAGTCACTTAAAAAGTGATCATTTCTGTGTTTGCAAGGCCTATGCCAGAGCCAGAAGAAGCTCATTCAATATGGGTCAATGGTCATAAAGAGAGACTATCACATGCTTTATCCATTCTGGGTATTTTTCTCAACAGTTTTTAAGGCAAAAGGGTAGCTCTTTATTAAGACTTTTCAGTACTACATTTAAAGTTTTTTGGTCAAGTATATTCCAGGCACTATCTATATATCTCAGAAATTTTTAACCATGTATATATCTCTCAGAAATTCTTAACTTTTCTAAACTGCAATATAGCCATTCTGATCTTATACCAAGACTTACTATCTCCAGGCATTATCTAAGATTGGAAATAAAGTTGAAATATAAGTGACATATTGCATATACATATTCATCTATAATATATAAAGTTTGAAATATATATGACTCATTGTGCTGCAACTTCTGCAAGAGTCTCAACATTTTATGAAAATTTTCAACCATATAGAAAGTTGAGCGAATTTTATAGGAACATCCACAGAATCACTAACTAGATTCTATAATTAACATTTTACTAAATTTTCTTTGTCACATATATATCCTTCTATCCATCCCACAATCCATCTTTTTAAAAATGCATCTCGTGGTGACATATATTTACACATGTGATAAAATTACATAGAACTAAACACACACACACACACACACACACACACGTGCTTGTAAAATAGTGAAATCTGAAAAAGATCAATGCATTAGTATCAATGTAATTTCCTGGTTGTGATTTTGCACCATATTTAAGCAAGATGTTATCGTTAGGAGAAACTGGGTGACAAGTATATGAGATGTTTTATTTCTTACAATTGCATATGAATATACAATTATCTCAAAATAAGAAGTTAACTTAAAAAGGAAAGGAAAAACTGCATTTCAAAGTAGTAAACTGCTGACATCTGAGGGGGGTCTTACCTTTCTGCCGCACCTGGGTCTTTGGAAGGGTGATGTTCAGGTGGAAGTAAGTGTGGTTGGGCTGATACTGGAACCCCAGGTAGAGTGTCACTGAAATGGGGCTTTCAGGCTCTATGAACAGGATCAGGGATTTCTCCAGGGATGTGATGTTCACGGTGATGGTAAAATGGTCTGCGCTCACATTGATGCTTGTGGGGTGGGTTTCTATGCTTGCATTTCTCCAGAGCATGATCTAGGATAAAAGATAGTTCATCACTCTTCAAGTTTAAGATGGCCCACCCATTGATGCCTTTTGGTCTCCTCTATAGTGATAATGGAATGAAACTTCCTAGGTCTTCCTCTTTGAATTTTAGTAGGTAACAAAGTGTCAGGGGTTAAGGAAGAGTATACAGCTTAAGGATAAGTTTGTACAAGTTCCTAAGTAAAGATGTTAATAATAAAAGAATGACACTGTCATAAATCTCACATGACTTCCTTCAAGGTGCTGCAGCCTTCTATGCTGTTCTCCAGGAATTCCTATTCCCTTCAGTTTTACTCCCTCATAATCAAGTCATACCTCAATATCTTCCATTAAATCATGTACTTGGAGCAATTTATGATTAGAGCTTAGTAACACACTTCCGACACTTCCAACAATGTTCTTGTCATCAAAATCCTTGAAGGGATTGAAAGCTAGTCCTGTTACCTAGAGACAAGAAAACTCTAGTTTCAGCAATTACCAAAAATATTTATACATAACACCCCAATCAGTAATAGGGTAATCAGATACCATAAATTAAAGTAAATGTTGGGATTTTCCACCTTGCTAATATCTCAAATGAAATATCGCTCATTATAAGATCACATGAGAAAGAATTAGTTAAAGATAAGTCATTTACTTGTGACCCTAAGAATTACTTTTTTTACATCTTTATACCTAGAGGATTCGTTTTACCAGGGAGTACTCTGTTCTCCAGGATAAGGCAATAATCCCACTTCTGTTTGTTAGGTAATTGCTGAAAAAATACAATGTACTGATATGACTAGGTCGGCATATTGAATCAGTAATTATTCAGATATTCCCAGCTTTGTATTATGAGTGAAGAGTTGAGATCAATTCACATCATAATAGACATTTAGTTAAAAGTCTGTTTAATACTCCCAATCTCTCTACTGGATCATTTTTAGGGCCTTCAATCCTGCTAGTAAAAGAGAAATTAACAGCACACAATCTTCTCTCATTTGGTCTGGTTAGCTAACATTTCATGGTGCATTCTTGTCACCCAAATGCCTACAGCCACCAAACCTCATTTCATTCTGGTCAGAATCAATTTCATACTCACTTGAACGTTAACTCCTGGGTGTTTATTCAAGAGCTCCTCCAAAGCTGAAGCTGACGGGAAGGCTAACCTCACAGGTGCTGGGTATCCAAGAGTGTAAGAGCTCAGAGGCAGAGTCGATATGTTTTGGCTAATGAAAAAGAAGTTAAATGGAAATCAATCTATGTGTGTTCTTTAAAGGTCAAAAACCCAAAACGCAACTCTCTCCATTCCTTCCTCCTGTGTTACCTGCTCAACATCAGGGTGGCAATGGAAGAGGTCAAAGTCACCGAAGACTCAGAAAACTGATGCTGGTGCAGAAATGTTTCCTGGATCTCCCCAAGGGCCAGCAAGGACATTTTCAGAATATTTTCTACCTACATTTAGATGGAAATATCCTGTGACTTGGGTAACCAGTGTATTGTGTTAGTGAAATAACGATTTTGAGGGGGTTGGAAGGGCAACAGGGATCTTGACAATGATGTAATGAAAAGTGACACTCATTGGAGAGAACCCATAGAAAGTACTTGTAGTCTGGCTAAAGACTCAGCACCCTTCATATCACTAAGAGGGCCAACCAAGGAAATATGTATTTCTTTGCCCTAGATCTACTTATGATGGGTTTTTATATTTTAAAAAAGCTTGTTGTAATGAAATTCATGCATACAACTCACCCATTTAGAGTACACAATTCATTGTTTTTTGGTATATTCATGGGGTTGTGCAACTAGCACCAGGATCTAATTTTAGAATATTTTTATCTCTCCTAAAATAAATGCAGAACCCAGTAGCAGGCACTGTCCAACCTCCTGTCCCCATCTCCTCTATCCCTAGGGAACTACTCATCTACACTCTGTCTACAGATTTGCCTCTTCTGAACATTTCATATAAATGGAATCATAATATATGGTCTTTTGTGATTGGCTTCTTCACTTAGCATAGTATTTTCAAGGTTCATCATGTTGTAATATGTATCGGTACTTCATTCTTTTTTGTTGCCGAATAATATTCCATCTATGGACATACCACATTTTATTTATCCATTTATCAGATCATGGACATCTGGGTTGTTTCCACTCTTTGGCTCTTTGGCTAATTGAATAATACTGCTATGAACATGATTGTACAAGTTTCAGTGTGGATATATGTGGGTCCATTCCAAGGAGTGGAATTGCTAGGTCACATGCTAATTCTATTTTTAACATTTTGAGGAACCGTCAAACTGCTTTGCAAAGTAGCTGTATCATCTTACAATCTAACACTGTATGGGGGTTCCAGTTTCTCTGCCTCTTTGCCAACACTTGTTATTATTAGGTGTGAAGTGGTATCTCATTATGGTTTCAACTGCATTTCCCTAATGGTTAATAATGTTGAACATCTTCTCATGTGCACAGCAAATGTAATTTACTGAGTGTTCTGTGTGCCAAGCACTTCACTAAGTTCTTTCACCAGCATTAGGTAGACTTGGTTCACTGGTGGGGTAGAGAGAAGGATCAGGAGCAGCCTTCACAGAGCAGTCATTTCAGTGGTGCACACCTAGCTGGGTTCTATTTAGAGTCTTGGAACAGGCTGTGTGATACCTGGATCTGCCAAGATTAAAAACTTTCTAAGGAGACTTGGCCACCAGTATATATTACACCTACCTGCTCAATGTCATGGCTGGATTGTGGCCCACTTGCTTTATCAGCTTTTACTACATTGTCGAGGGGGTGAAAGACGCAGACAGCCACAGGAATTGTGAAGCCCAGAGTGCTGTTGTTCTGAAATGGGCTTCTCAGTAATTGGTCACTCAGGTCAATAAGGGAGCCAACAGCATCAACCTGGGAATTTCAAACAGCAAACATACATTCCTGAGCTGTTCACGACTGCTTTAAATTTACTTGTGTTCTTCTGATAAGGAGTTCAATGTTCTTCACGCATTTCAAACACAGTTTTATATGAAGGAATATTACAATGTGGCAGGAAGGAAAATACACTATTACATATCACCTATGGGAAGGACTCATATTTCAGGTTACTATAAGCAAGGGACATAACCTTTTTGAGTGGTAAGTGGAGCAAATATCTAATTAACAAAACTGAGCTTAGAAAAGGAATGCCAAAGAACAATGCTGATTGAAATACTGGGTAGGCTATCCCTTTGTATCTAGGGCCTCAAAAGCATTCAAGGTCCTAGAATGTTCTAAATGAAACAGAAAATACCAATTCCCCTTCCTGTAGCATATTCTCATGTAAAACAAGTCAAATGAACCAACTGACAGATATTTACTAAATATTCACCATAAGTACTACAATTTTTGTTTTGAAATGTTATTTATTTGCAAAGTTACATTTACTAAAACCTGCAAAATAAAAGATATAAAAAATAAAATAACAAAAATAAGTATAAAAATAAGAAATAAACAAAGTTAAGCCCTGGCCAGGTGGCTCAGTTGGCTGGAGCATCATCCCATACACCAAAAGGTGACAGGTTCAATTCCCGGTCAGGGCACATACCCAGGATGCAGATTTGATCCCTGGTTGAAGCTCGTACAGGAGGCAACCGATTGATGTTTCTCACATTGATGTTTCTTTCTCTCTCCCTAAAATCTATAAAAAACATATCCTTGGGTAAGGATGAGAAGAAAGAAAGAAAGAAAGAAAGAAAGAAAGAAAGAAAGAAAGAAAGAAAGAAAGAAAGAAAGAAAGAAAGAAAGAAAGAAAGAAAGAAAGAAAGAAAGAAAGAAAGAAAGAAAGAAAGAAAGAAAGAAAGAAAGAAAGAAAGAAAGAAAGAAAGAGAAGAGAGAGAGAGAGAGAGAGAGAGAGAAAATAAGACATGGGCACAAAATATTTGCAACATATATAACAAAAGGTTAATATCAATAATAAATAAAGCTCTCTTACAAACAAATAAAGAGCCAGGGAACAGTGGGCTGTAGGATAAATGGGCTCAGGAAATAAGTTACAGAGGCAAAAGAAGGGCCCTTGGAGTTTAGGAAAGAGGGGCAAGGAAAATGCACCTGGTGGGGAGGGTGTGGGGAAAGGCTACGGTGTGCTACACAGAGAGAGTCGCCTTAATATATAGTTTTTAAAATTTATTGATTTTAGAGGCAGAGAGAGAGAGATTCATTCCACTTATTCATGCACTCATTGGTTGCTTCTTGTATTCTCACTGACAGAGGATCAAACCTGAAACCTTGGTGTATCAGGGTGACACTCTAACCAACTGAGCTACCTGGCTAGGGCCCAATCTTTAGATTAGCAAGTACAAATATACTTCCTAATATTTCAATTGAGTCTCCACAAAATAGCTTTATAATGCTAAATTCTGCACAGAACACAATTTCCAGATTATATGTTTTCTATTTTATTTTGCTTTTTCTCTTTTTCTGTTTTTCACTTTCCCTCTCTCACATCTTACTTCCTCCCAATCAACCCCTGCTTACCTGAACTGACTGAGAAAATCCTGGGATAATGTCTGTCAGCTTCTGGAGCACTTCACAAGCTTTCTGCAGTTTGTCATGCGTTTCCAAACCATGAATTGCTTTGCTGAAGTTCCATGCTATCTCATCCGTGACCTATTGGGAATAATTTTGTCAAAATTATTTGTATATAATTATTGTACTTTAGTAGTTTGAGATGTTGTTTTAATGAGAGTTGACCTTTGATGACATTACAAGCTCTATGAATCACTGGCTTTCCATAACACTTATTACTTTCTGAAGCTTTTCTGCAAACAAAATTTATTTTTACCTCTTCTGTACAGTAGAGAAAATGGGTAACAAAGATATACAATGTTGATCCAAGGACAAATGAGTCTGGAAATAAGATTTATAAGAGTAAGTTTGAGTCTAAGGCCATGATCAAAAGTGTGGAAAAATTGAAATTCAAAACAACAAAATTTTTTTGTTCAGAAGTATGTTTATCCCCTCAGGTTTCCCATTGTATTTCCCTCAGCTCAAGAGTTCATGTTCAAGAGGGAAGTCCTTGAAATACCACTGGGCAGGAGGTGGAGGGCAGAAAACCTCTGTGGGAAAACAAACACCAGAACACTGGGCATGGTCCCAAAGCTTAAGAGGCTACTTGTTTTGAACTGGAAGTCCAACCCTTGGACAATCTCTTTACACCAACTACTTTGTCCAATTTCTAGAGAACAACCTACATATAGTTTAATTCAGTCAAGTATTCAATAAGTCCTTATTAAATGCCTACTGTGCATTGCTAGGCTCAGGAGTTGGAGCAGTTAAAGTCAGTTATGATCCTACCCTCATGGACCATGCAATTGAACAGAGTTATTCCTGATTCACAGGGTGTATAAGAGGTTGGATGAGTTATAGAGAGATCTGAGGACCACCCAATTTTGGTTTTATGCTTTGGGACTGAAATGTAAATAAGAAAGAATGAAGATATAAGTAAGACACAGCTGCCACCCGACTGCACATCTGCCATGCAGGTCAGGCCCTACTTGGAGTCATTCTAGCTATTGCCAGGCAGGTCACTGAGGATGTCTTACCTGATATTTTAGAGCAGAATGTGTAACCTGGGCTGAATCATGGCAGATCTCACCATTTACTTAGCCTTTCTTTAATGTCTCTCAATCAAACCTTATAGTTGTTTCTATAGAAATTTTGTACATCTTTGGTAATATTTATTCCTAGGTACTTGCTATTATATCTTGTTTTAAAAAATCAAATTTTCTAACTGATTGCTGCTGATATGTAATAATGCAGTTAACTTTAGTATACTGATTTGGTATTCAGTAACATCTCTAAATTCTCTTAATATTTCTAATAATTTATCTGTAGACTATACTTCAGATTTCTATTTAAGGCAAATACTCTTCGTTTAAACTACCGCAGACAGTTTTTTCCCAAGCAGGACACAATGCTAAGTGAAATAATAGTGAACATCTAGTTTCCATTACCAATGAAAGCAGATCCAGAGAAAACAGGATTCTTGTCTAACAGGGAAATGTTAGACTGCATATAAGCAGGGCTTGTAGTTGTTTTTTTTTTAAAAAAAAAAAAAGATAAGGAGAAGCAGGACGAATTTCTTCAATAAACACTGTTAAAGTAGTTTTGCCTATTTTTTCAGTTTGTGTGGAAAAGGGAACAAAGGTGAAAGGAGTTGAGAGGGTGAGTTGGAGGCAGTGTCCAGGGGATTTGCTGCCCCTAAAAAAGTGGGGCAGGTGAACAAATGTTCCTCCTCATCTGAAGCGCTAAATATAATGGTATTAAATAGTAATAAGGCCTTAAAAACTGAAGTGAGTATAAAACCCACTGTGGAGTATTTTCATGGACTTGTTTGGATTTTGCTTTTACTCAGAGTATATGCCTGTCTGACCAGGCATTCCCAGGTATAGTTCTGGTTGGGGTTAAAGGGTGAACTAGGCTCCTTTCTAGCATCATTATTCCTGAAAACATCACCAAAACAGAAGGAAAGAATAAAAGTGCTGTTTCAGTGTCATGGGTGTACCCAGTTGTGACTTCCATGCTTCTGATTTACCTGATCAGATGCGTCCTGAAACGATGTTTGTAGATGAGTGGTGGAGACGTCTGGATGTGAGCCCTCTTTGGGGCCTGAAGTTCTTTCTACCAGAGCTTTTCCAGCACGTGTCACAGACACAGGTCTGGTGAGCTCTGCCATCACAGGGAGAGGCTGGCCGGTAGGTAGAGGAGTGACTAACAGTCCCTGCTTTGTGACTGTGGGTAGGTCTGAAGGAAAAGGGCTGATAGAATGGCACAGGGTCTTGGACTAAAAGATAAAAATATGTAACAGGAAAAGGCAAAATCTGATTTTAACCAAATAATGAAGTATAGTCTACAGAGTCATCCATCAGCTGCCTCCTGCACGCCCCCTATTGGGAGGACTGAGCCTGCAACCCAGACATGTGCCCTGATGGGGAATCGAACCATGTTCTCCTGGATCCCAGGTCGATGCTCAACTGCTGAGCCATGCTGGCTGGGCCCCTTTAATTTTTTAAAACAATTTTATTACCTTGTATATATATTTTTAAGATGCCACAAGTCCTTTTTGAAATGAAGCGGGGAATAAAGAAACAACCAACAAAAGATAATAATACCAACACAAAGGCCAAAGACAGGCTTTAAAATCTTTTAAAATAAATAATCCACTAAACCTAATTCTTTGCTGCACTCAAGCACTTGCCTTTCCTTACTAGAAAACTATAATTCAGAGCACTCTATGAGACAGAGTGGAGCTCTGGCAGGGTCCCCCCAGGAATGACAAAGAGAACAGTATTCCAAGATGTGTATTGTGAAGGTTAAGGACTTACAGGATTATCAGGAGCAGGTTGGTGACATTTAGTTGAATGATGAGTGGCTCCTGCAGAAAAAAAGCAGATTAAGTTCAAGTAAAACCCTGGGATATAAATATTTCTTCCTATTTTATTTGTTATTCTTGGCTAAAAACGCGAATCACATAGGAAACCAGAGTGATCATTTCCCACTGCTGAAGTTGCAGACAGCTAGAATTCTGAGGCCAAAGCACTACAAATCACTAACGTCGTCTCTGTGCTTACTCTTCAAAGACCCTCGGTATAAAGATAAATATTAAATAAAATCAGTCATAAAGGTGCCAGTATGTAATCATTACTGCAGAAATATCTGTCTCAGAATTTTACAAAATGTAGGATCTCATTAATAATAAATCAGAGCATATTTCTGATAGACTTTTAGAAAATGATCATTTACAACATTTTATCAAACCATCATTATTGCTTTCATTCTCTTTTCACATTTTCCAGTAAGAAAACCATTCTCTAAGGTGACATCAGTGTGTTAACATGCCTATTTGCTATTAGGTTGACTCCTTTCAAGGCATTATTAGCGTCTATGCCATTAAATTATACCTGGTTACAGCAAGCCTACTTTGCCCTTTCTATCTTTTCTTGTAATGTTCCCTCACTTGTTCATGGGAATGACATGTATATTTAGCAGGAGAATCACTGCAACCACGACTGTTGGGGGAGAACAGAGTTCTGAGGTGTTCTTCTGATTAGATGCCATGTCTTTCTATCAAGACAAACAGGATGGAGGGTAGAAGAAAGAAACTGGATTCAAAAGACTTGTAGTCCTTGTTCTGGTTGGTGTGGCTCAGCTGGCTGAGCATCGTCCCAGATACTGAACAGTCGCCAGATCGATTCCTGGTGAGGGCACATGCCCAGGTTGCAGGTTTGGTCCCTGATCGAGGTGTGTATGGGAGGCAACCAATCGATATTTCTCTCTCACATTGATGTTTTTTCTCTCTCTCTTCTTTCTTTTCTCTCTAAAATCAATAAAAGCATTAAAAAAAAAAAAAAAAAAAAAAAGACTTGGAGTCCAGAGCTGATTTGCCTTTTACTGCAAACTATAAAGCCTCAAGCAAATGACTTAACCTCTTAATTTTTCATCTGCAGAATGGGTGTAATAATATCTAACAATGTGAAAATTAAAACAATGGAGGTAAAGTTGAGCAAAATGTCAGCTCAGATCAGGGCTATTAGCTTGCTGGGTGCAGGGAACTGACCCTGCACGTCAGCTGTAGCTCTGAAGAGGGGTTATGATCACTAGATAAGCCAACAGGCTGCTGAACTAAGGCTGACCCAGTTGCTTGGCCTCCTGACAAACACAGTGTTGGGCAGGTCTTGCCTTCAAAGATAAGGAAAAATCAAAAACAAAAGAGACCTTGTAATGATCACAGAACCTAGGACCTAAACCCAGAGGACTCGGGGGGAATGTACCTCTGAAAATTACCAACAGCAAAATAAAAAAAAATTCACAAAGCTATTTAGCATCCTTAATAAAAACAGAAAGTCTTGAAAATAAATCAAATGAAACTAAAGTGCACAAGAATGAGATCGATTAAAAGAGAAATAGACGATATCAGAGGATTTAAAGAAAACTAAAGATGCTACAGAAAAATTAAAATCCACATTGGGGGTAGTACAGAACAGAACTGATGTGGAAAAGTCAAATCAATGATATGGTGGATAAATGTGAGGCATTTTCCCAGAATGTAACAAAAAAGGTGATAAGTAGGAAATGATTCTTTTCATTTAAAATGAATAGCCAAGCCCGGCCGGGCGTAGCTCAGCGGTTGAGCATCTACCTAGGATCCAGGCGACTGGGGTTCGATTCCCGGTCAGGGCACATGCCCAGGTTGCGGGCTCGATCAATGACTCTCTCATCATTGATGTTTCTATCTCTCTCTCTCCCTCTCCATTCCTCTCTCTGAAACCAATAAAGATATATTAAAAAAAAAAAAAAAAAAGGTTTGACTATATAAACTTGAAGGACATAGGTGGAACATCAAATGTCTACTTATTTAGTTCTATAAAGGCATATTTAAAATCATGTTATATATATGTATGTATATATATTATATGAAAATTGTTCTCATGAAACTCACATTTCATGACATAGACTTATTAAAACTTTTCAAATGCATCTTCACCATCATTGCTTTAATTATAATCAGAAAAACTTTTGGATTTATTTTTTTCCAAAATATATCATCTTTACTTCCATCTAATGCTTTCACTAAACACTTTTTCCCAACTCACAAGTCCCATTTACAAAGCATTCACAAAAGTTGATTTTTATGTTTGTCCTTTAGATATATATTCATGTCTCTACCACAATAACACTTTCTAAATTGTTCTTTTAAGGGACACTTAAAGGGCTGTTGACAAGAACATCTAACACCTGAAGTTGTGAGGTCATATCCCTAATAATCACTAGATCCACTTTAAATTTGTCTTTTTTCCCCCACCCATTCTATCAGGTGATCTCTAAAATCATCCAACGCTGATATTGATTAAGGTCATTTCAGGCTAATGCATCTTCCCAAAATCATATTTGTTTCTCAAAATTAAAAAATAATGAAAGACTTTGCAAAGACTTCAAGAAGCCTCTCTTTTTTGATTTGTGGGGAAAACTTTGTCTTTTATTTGGGCATATGTGGGAAGAGGATGGCTAAAGGAATATCAAGAAAATAAGAATTTAAAAAAGAAAAAAAAAGAAAATAAGAATTTATAAAATAAAAGCAAAGATTGCAATATTAAGATCAGACAAAAAAAGATGCAATGCATATTTACTGGGCACCTGTTCTGATGACACACTTCAGCATGAATTGTCTTGTGCATCCTTTAAGGCAATAATTGACTTCACTACACATTACCTGAGGTCATTTTGTGTCTTGGTATTTCGACTTCCCTTTTTGTCTTCTTGGGCCTCCGATGTAAATGAGAATTATTTCCATTTCTTTCATAACCTGCATCTTGGTCTGAAAAGAAGTTAATTTATAGGATATCACTCTAACTGTAAGTCTATAAAACAAGCACATTTGTGATAATCAAGAAAACACAAATTAAAGATTAGCATACATTCTTTTTAGGAAGAGCAATTACATTGTACAAAAACTTTAGTTTTAAAGGTAACTAGCAATATTGGATCTCCAAAGTGTTTCCACCTTTGACATGAATTGTGAACCTATCTAGAAGCTGAAAATAAACTTTGAACAAAAAATAGAAATTGCACAATAATATAATATTAACAGTAATAATTATGCCGGGCATTGTTCTAACACTTCATTTGTATTATCCTAATTCTGGTAACAGTCCTTTAGAGGAAACTGGGCTGCACAGAGGTTAAGTTGCTTGCCCAGGGTGTCACAAATGTAAAGTCATAGAAACAAGCTATGCGCTCAGGACTCTGACTCATGAACTCATGACTCTTGAGCCTGAGCTCTTAGCTGCAGTAACATACTTCCTCTTATTGTGGGAATGTAGGCGCAGAATTTGCAGAATTGGCTTAGATTAATCGAATAGAATTCTATGTTGTCCAAGATTATCTTCTGCACAAACATTCTACATTTCATAGTAATAATCTCTTCCAAGTACATGAATGATAACATCAGGAAATACATTTCACTCCAAAACCAAGAGTAGCTGAGAACATCTAAAAATTCAATTCTTGGAAAGTGAAAGATAAATACCATAATCATCATCATTTAGATATTTAGGAGTTGCTTTTCCAGTCCTGGAGATGAGAAAAAACAGTTCACAACTGTAAGATGGCTGGTACTAGGGGTGCAGTTTGTGAGAATGAAACACATGACCACTAGACTTGTGCAGAGATTAGGCTCACAACCTCGGCCTTAGTAACAGTAGGATGCTATTAGGAGAAAACAGGACAAAAGTATCACAAAGAGCTTGAAAGGGTAAGAATGAGAGATTTGAAGCTAGAAATTCATCACGTTGAAATACTGGGTCCTTTCAATACCCAGTATTTGAAGAATACTATAATAGAGAAATATTTCTTATAACAAATATTGCCATGTATTCTGTTTTGTGAAGCAACCATACATTCTTTGTATTTTCATAAGAATGTATTTGTGACTTTTTAAAAAGTGAAACAAAATTTTTACCTAGACAATCCGAGACATCATAAAGTCTCTGAGAATTCACTGAGCTAAGGATAAATGGTTATGTAACCACCAAGAGAAGCACTGCTTAATTATAAAAACACCCCCCCGCCCACTGAAATTCTGATCTGCTTCTGAAGAAGCAAACCTCTAACTGATGAAACTCTCCTCACCCCTCTCCTCCCTTTCCTTCACCATATTCTCTTTTCCTCCTTTGCTTCCTACTCTTCCCTCTAAAGCCCAAGTAATGAATGGATTAGGGGTTTACATGTGGAAAACAGGCCTACCAATAATACACTTTCTCCCATGCTCTGCCCATGTCAAGCAATAAAGGGAACATCAAGGCACAGCTCTTTCCATCTACCAGAGTGGGCTGTGTAAGGAAGTCACTCTAAAATGATCTCGGTCCTTGTATCCTTCCTGTGGTCTATCACTCATGGGCTTGCTAACTAAAGCTCTCATAAACTCTTACTTAGAATCGGTTTCTAAAGTTAGGTCAATGGCAGCAGGTAGCTTCATCACTTACCAGCCTGGCAGATGAAATAATGCCCCAGTGAGCACAAGTCTACTTTTGATAAGACCCGGTTGGACTTTCTGGACATATAAGTGCAGCTGGTGGGCTTTGTGGCCCAGTGGGCTGTGACACCTGCAGAAAGAAGACCAGACTCAGATGAGCTTCATGCTAAAAAGTCAAACATTAAAAAAAAAGGTTTTTTGCCCAGCTGGGCGTGGCTCAGCGGTTGAGCATCAACCTAGGATCCAGGAGATCAGAGTTCAATTCCCGATCAGGGCACATGCCTGGATTGCGGGCTGCAGCCGATCAATGACTCTCTCATCATTGAGGTTTCTCTCTCTCTCTCTCCCTCTCCCTTCCTCTCTCTGAAACCAATAAAGATATATTAAAAAAAAAGAAAAAAGGTTTTTTTTATTGAATTTATTGGAATGACATTAGTTAATAAAAAGTCAAATATTAAAAAAAATATATATGGCCCTGGCTGGGGTTGATTGGAGAATTGTCCCATGCACCAAAAAGTTGCTGGTTTGATTCCTGGTCAAGAACATACCTAGGTTGTGGGTTTGATCCCTGGTGGGGTGTGTACAGGAGGAAATCAATAGATGTTTCTCTCACACATTGATGTTTCTCTCTCTCTCTTTCCCTCTCCGTTCCCCTCTCTAAATTTAGTAAAAGGATATCCTCCATTGATGATTACAAATATATATATGTGAAAGCCAAAATTTGCTAGCTTTCAACATATGAAAATTTAGGTTCCCTCACTACACGTATTATAGATTATTTTTCCATATTATGTGTTCTTTATCACAAGGCTTAATTAATTTATTTAGACTTTAATGAAGATAATTATGAGACAAATGTCCTGGAGTTTTCTGTAAGACCACAAGATTATGGTGCATAATTTTGAAAATGTCTATCTAAGAAAGACAAGCAAACAATTTCTCTCCTAGTTTCTGCATTAGAAAACTTGGAGCCAGGAATGATGAAGAGATATTTACCAGGAAAAAAGTGACCACAAAAGGTTTCTGACTTCAGAATCTTGCACAATACTTTCAGTGAAATATTAGGTAAGTTAACTTTTGATGGGCCCTGAGAAAATCCCATCATCTTTGCTACGCAGACAAATCAAAGGCTACAGCATAAAAGGGGAAATATTTCAGAGGAATGATGGTAATGAGTAAAGAGACTGATTTTTCTGTATACAGAGGCAGAAAGGTTTAAATTTTTTCTTTCTCCTGTTCCAGAATAAAAGGAAGTTTCCTTCATAAATACCAAACGTCAGAGCCTTACTTGAGTTGTTCTTTTCTTGATATTTTCCCAGCAGCATTAAATTTTGCCCAATCCACCACTTCTTTCCTTCTTCCAGAAAATCCCAGATGAGATCTTGAATCTCCTGGTTCCAAGTGTAAGCAAGGTGTCCTCCCTGGGCATGACAGTAATTTTCTGCTTCCTCAAAGCTGCAGTGAAACCTGTTAAGCTGATAACAGTTATTTTTACCATGTTGCTCTGGGCTATTTAGCTCACTTCCTAGAATGATACTTGTTCTGATGTATAACCAAAGCCAGGTTCTTCTTTTAAAGAACATTTTCTCTGTAAAATGTGAGTGAAAAAAGTGTGGAGGCTCAGAAGCTGCCTGGCCCTTTATATTCTTGGTGGGTTTGTCTTACTCATTACTATTACTCTTTTAGGAAATGGGAATAATATGTCAAGAAGACAAAAGCTTTTGTTTCGTTTTAAGGACCCAGGTGGAGTTACTATAAGCTGAAAACAAAGATCAATAAAGCAATGGGCCTTTAAAGCTGGGGCACTACCATCTGTGTTTACACAACTGGATATGCCTTCAGCTTTAAAATAGATCTTTATTTGCTAAAGTCTAAGCGGTAAGGAAGTAGAGGATGATGCATATCTAAGTCAGTGTTGTTAAAAATTGAGTATTTTTTTTTTTTAAAAGGAAGCCATGAATTTAAATAATTGTTTTGCTTCTTACATTTCACTCTACCCTAAATCTTGTATTTAACTCTATTCTAAATCTCTTATATAATCATAAAAGCCAAAGAATAAATATTTAATAAAAGAGTGAATACAAATTAAATACAAACAAAGCTGAAAACCAACAAAATTCAAATTTGCTGAACTAAATAGCCACTTGTCAGATACACATGGTTCTGGCTTATAACCACGTAGGTTCTTTTGAATTTGTCACGCAGTAGGGAAGGACCAATTCTCTCACTGCTTTTCTTTAACTTGCTGAAAAACCTTTGTTCGTACATGTTATTTGATCTTCACCTGTAGCACATCTGTCATTTATGTTTTCAGCCAGTTAGTTCTCTTTCTTGGTGCCAAAACGGATCACAGATACAAATAAACATGGGCACTGAAATCACTTGGCAGGTTTCCGGGTTCAGTTGGTTATTCTACTGATGCTTACAGCTACTCTTTAAAACCATTATGGACATGGGCACCAAAATTAAAAATTCTCTGAAATGTAGACCCCAATACATCCCTGTTTAAAAAATACTGCAGTAATCAGCCCTGGCCGGTTTTGCTCAGTGGCCAGAGCGTTGGTCCTTGGACTGAAGGGTCTCGGGTTCAATTCTGATCAAGGGCAAGTACCTCTGTTGCAGGCTCTATCCCTGCCCCCGCTGGTGCAGGAGGAAACCAACCAGTGTGTCTCTTTCACATTCATCTCTCTCTCTCTCTCTCTCTCTCTCTCTCTCTCTCTCTCTCTCTCTCTCTCTCTCTCCCCTCCCCCTTTCCCCTCTCCCTGAAAAGCAATAGAGAAAATATCCTTGGGTGAGGACTTAAAAAAAAAAAAAAAAGTAAAAATATTGCAGTAATCAAATGAAATATTAATATGGTATGGTCCTTACATTCGAAAGTCTGCAGTCTAATTAGGGAAGGAAAGTCATAATTGTATTTAATAAAGATATTTAATAAAGACATAATAAGTGTAGTTAATAAAGAAAGTGCTCCTGCCCAGCCGGGTGGCTCCGAGCTTCAATTCCCATTAGGGCACATGCCCGGGTTTCGGCCGGATCCCCAGTAGGGGGCGCGCAGGAGGCAGTGGATCAACCACTCATCATTGACGTTTCTCTCTCGCTCCCTTCTACTAGAGAGGTACAGCTTAAATCTATGAAGGTTCAACTGTGGAAATTATTTCCAGTTATCTCCAGCGCTTGAGCCTCTAAGACCCGCCCTATTTAGACAGGATGAACTGGGCATCCCGGCAGAGGCGTCATTGTGAGTAAACGCGTAGACGTGAGAAAGTGGAAGGTATTTCTAAAGAGAGATAATTCTGCGTGCGCCCGCGTGTGGATGGGGGGGGGTGTACTTGGGAGAGAGTCATGACAACGGAAATTACAAAACTGCAGCGTTTCAAATGCTAGGAAGGTTTCTGAGCAGAGGAGTCCACCAAGGCTGTGCTGCAGTGAAATGGTTTCTGTCAGGATACTTTCCGTTAACTTCCCAGCATCCTCATTAACATACGTACACAGCCTATACAAACATGCATACGTTTTAGGCATTTTTAAAGTGACACCTGAAGTTGATGGAATCTGCTCTGAAGTCTACACAGGGGTTTTACCCAGAGCGGTAATTCACTTCAACCCTTTTCACGGTGCCAGACATATACTTTCTCAATACACGCTTTATCTAGAGCTCAAGCGTAGCAACAAAATATCTAACTGAAAGGATCGAAAAACTCGTGACTGCTGCTAACAACTGAAGAAGCCACACAAGTCGTCTTTTGTCCAGGTCGCACCGACCCCTGCGCACTCGCACCTCGGCGACCGCCAGCGCCGACGCCGGAAGCCCGGCGGGCGGAAAAGGCGTGGCCGCTGCGATTGCGCGCGCGCGCTCGGCCGGGTCGGACCAGACCCTAAGGGGCCGAGCAAAGCCTTCTCTTCCCAGACGCGCCGGCCCCACCCTCCAGCCCGGTGATTGGTGAGTTGTCAGCCTTGGGGGCGGGGATTAGAGGTCTCCCTCCTTCTCCTCCAATGGAAATGACACAGAGGCGGGCCCAGTGGCGAGAGGACCATGGCGTGGACACAGCTGAAAGTGAGTGTAGAGACTGGGTCTCTCGCGGTGACGAGGAGGGTCCGGGCGAGAGCGGGGCCAGCGGGGAGTGCGGGGGTAGCCGGGGCGGGGTGTGGACGCGAGGCCGCTCCGAGCGCGTCGGCCCGTCTGGCACGTTTGCAGAGGCTCGTGCGTGTGCATTTGTGCACATGTACTTGGCCAGCGTGTGCAGGCGGCGCGCGTGTCTGTGCACAGGCCGGGCTTTGCCAGCGCACGTGGGCCGACCCGACCGAGCCTGGCACAGCGGCGCTCAGGGAGTGCGTGACCGCCCAGCACGGTGGGCAGCAGCCAGCGTGGAAAGTACAGGACGCGGTCCCAACCCCTCTAGACAGAGTTTTAGGGCGGGGGCTCCGCGTAACGGTGCTGCCGTTTGTGGATCGACGTTAAGGGGCGTTCCTACCATCCGGAGACTAGAAGGGATGACCACGAATGCCTTATCTACGTGAACAGCTAGGAGTGATCCTTAAAGGCAAATGTGATCATTTCTTGTTTAGGGAACAAAATCTAAATCTTTATTCTGGCCAAGATCTCTGCCTGTCTTCCCAGCTTCTTTGTAAGCCATGCTTTTACTCCTCGGTTTCAAACAAACCTTTCCCCTCCCCATTCTCTGGGAGCATCTCCTCCTCCTCTGCCACTTTTTTCTTCCCCCACTGCCCCCTAGTTAACTCCTATTTATCCTTTGAATATTAGCGTCACTTCCTCAAGGAAGCCTTTCTCTACCTTGGAGATTAGGTTAGGTTCTTTATTACCCTATACTTTTTTTTCTTCTTCATAGCAATTGTACAGTTATATATTTGCATGGCCATTGGTTTCTGTCTCCTCGTGAGACTGTACTCCCCATGAAGGCAGGGACTCACTGATTAGCGCATCTATAAGTGATTGAATGAATGAGTGAATGGCTCAGCATCTGCCAGTGATAATTAGAGGAAAGTATTATGAACCATGTTTGAACTAGGAGTGGTTCTTGACCCAATAAGACCTGATGCTCCTTTTTAAAAATACATTTTGCAACCCCCTTTATTAACCTGAAATGGAATTTATGTATAATGTAATCTTCCTATGTATAATTTTAAAAAGTCAACATAATATCCTAACTGGAATATAAAGGAGAAATGAAAGGAATTAAGAATAATTTGTATTTCAATATGTAAATGTTAGGGCATGACTCAAGTAGATAGTGAGATAGTCAAGTGTTTAAGCCTCTGCTTAGAAATTCTAGTGCCACAGGTATGTTCGTCAAATACCCTAAGCAAAGCACTGTTTCATCCCTGATGGGATTTTCTGAAATAGGGGACAATTCCTTGCAAAACAGTACAGCCCCTCATTTTACAAGGTAATTTGTATTCCTGGAAAAGTCAATGCACATGAAAACTGTGCAGGAAATAGTTTGTGTTTTTTTGGTGAAATAGAGTTTGGTTCTAGGCTCAGATAATACAAATAGATATTTTTTACTTACTGAATGTCAGTAGCACATTCCACTGTCATACAAGACCTGGATAATTCATCTGTCACATGGTCTAAAACAATGCAGGACGTCTGACTCTACTGATTCCTGCACACTAAATCTATTAGCATTCCCTCAGATGCCCACCACGTGTCCCTTAGGAGGCAGTAATGCCCCTCTTGAAGAAGCCTCTCGCCTGGAGTCCTTCAGGGCCAGGCCAGTGTGTGTCAGCAGAAGTGTAGATAATAGCTTCTGACTATAGAGGCCAATGTGTGAGCAAGACTAGAAATGGAGACCAGTGTTAATAGAAGGCTAGGGACAACGCTTCATGTGGCATGTCATTACGTCCTGTGTGTGTGGGGTTTCAAGGGCTCAGAGAAGGTACTGCAGCCTGGCTTTGAGGGCCAGTGGGCTCTTTTTTTTTTCTCTTTTCTTCCAGAAGCGGGCCCAGGATGCCCTGATCATCCTGGGGGGCGGAGGACTTCTCTTTGCCTCCTACCTGACAGCCACAGGGGATGAGCATTTCTACACCGAACACTTGATGCCAACTTTGCAGGGGCTGCTGGACCCCGAGTCAGCCCATAGGCTGGCTGTTCGTGTCACCTCCCTGGGGCTCCTTCCTCGTGCCACATTTCAAGACTCTGACATGCTGGTAGGTGCTCTTGGAACACCTTATGCAATATAAGGTAAAGGTTAGTGTCCCCTAATTTACACAGCTGGGGCTGAGCCTCTTGAAAAGCAGAGTCCCAAGTTAGCCCCAATAAAAAACCTATCATCCCCATCTACAGATCAGGAAACTGAGGTGCGGAGTAGTTAAGTGACTTACCCAAAGTCACACCGCTGGGAAGTGGATGAGCCAGAATTCAAACCCATGGAGTCTGACTATTGGCAACGGTCCCCTTAGTCACTGGCCTGCTTTGCTGAGGTTAGATAGCTCAGTTTGCACCTCTGCAAAATATGAAAACATGCCGGAGTCATTGAACATCTGATGTGACATAGGCATGCCTAGCTAAGCCCTTTGAGGAAGGCATACAAACACCTGTCCGAGGGTTACTCACTTTGACACTAACTCATGGGCCCCACCATGTGCCTGTTAGTGTTCTGGGTGCTGGGGTTACTGCAGCAAAGAAGACAGAAGAATCCACATCCTTCTAGAACCTGCATCCTCATATAGGTCCTGACAGCTTCCGTCTGCGAGACTTCTTACCAAATGGGGGACATCAGGATGATGTGAACATGCAGACAACAAACAAGAAGCACTCTTCGTGGAAGGGTCACCATTATAAACCAAAGCGGCCCTTCTCTGCACTTTCCCTTTTTGTCTTAGAATCCGTTTCACTTCCCCAGCCTGCAGTTTTGAGCAGATGTGGCGTTTTTCCTGGCTTACCCCACTTAAAGGCACCGTGGAATCAGAGCGCTCTTTCCTTTAAGCCTTCCTCATCTCCAGCTGCTAGTTTGAGAGTCCTGGAGCCCCGTGTAGCAGGAGTGAGTTAAGAGGGGGATGCAGAGATGGGGGATTTGGAAGGAAGTGAGGTTATGGCTGGGGGAGGTACAAAACTATGTCCTGTAAACACCCCCAATATGGAGAGCAAGTGCGGCCTTTGAGCAGTGATCCTAAACACCATTGTGTGGGTCCCCACCTTCAGCAACTCATTATTTAGGAGGTGGTCCAGACTCCTCACCCGACAGCCAGGACTCTTGATATTCTCACCCCAACTTAACATTCTAGTGTTAGCTTTCTACCATTTCCCTGATTCTGTGGTTCTCAATCCTGGCTGTGTGTTGGAATCACCTGGGGTGCTTTTGGGAATCTCTGGGAGTGAGGACTGAAAGCTCCCTGGGAGTCCTGTCATGCAGCCAGGGTTGAGGGCCCCTGGCCTGGAGGAAGGCCTGCTGGTCCAGCTACACGTCCTGTCTCACCGTCCCTGATTCACCTTCATTATTTGTTCTCCCCTTCTTGGAGCAGTCTTTCTACCTCCTGCATCCAGGACGAGTTGGTACCCACCCTTGGAGACCCTTGTTAGCTTTGGCAAAGGATTTCAGCTGACAGTGATGGATTCCATTGGCAGTCGCTGGCTTTGTGATAGCTCTTGATTTCTTTCATGCCTTTTAAAGTATTGGTTTTGCTACTGGATTTTTTGGCTCCATCGGGGTAGGAATTCTGAATTATTTAGGAGTCAGGCTAGACCTGGCAGCAATTAGGCCTCAGTTACTCTCATTCTAGAGAACACTCTAGAACCCACTGTGCCTGACAGGGAAGAACCTATCTCCAGCCACACCCTGGTTCTGGAGCCCAGCACTCATTTCTGCCCAGCCGAGCACTTTTCTCCCTCTAGTGCCCCACAGGGGTCTCGGGGTCATCACTGGGGCTTGGGATCAGCTTGGCTAAGGAGGGACACAGCTGGGGTTGACTTTCTAGACTGACTCAAGGATTTTGCTGCTTGACACTTTCAGAATAGCACTAGCTAGGGGGCTGACACCAGTGAGCCACTCTCCCACCAACGATAAGAAGGGATGACTATTAGCTATAACTGGAAAAGACAGTGTCCATATCCTGCTCAGCCCATGGTGGAAACACTGTGTTTTTCTTCGGTCTTGGCGATGGATGATAAAGCCTAATGGTTCTTGGACTCCAGCAGGCATCAGAACCACCTGGAGAGCACTGTTAGAGATAGATTGGCTCAGAGCTCCATTCTGCCCACCATCCCCCAAAGATTCTGATTCCTTAGACTGGAGATGGGATGTTTAACAGCTCCTCTGGGAATTCTGATGTAGGTGTGCTGGGGACCACACCTTGAGAAACACTGGTATAGCCTTGTGTACCTCTGACTTTGTTTCCCTCTTCCTAGGAAGTGAGAGTCCTGGGCCATAAATTCCGAAACCCAGTAGGAATTGCTGCAGGATTTGACAAGCATGGGGAGGCTGTGGATGGACTTTACAAGATGGGCTTTGGTTTTGTTGAGATCGGCAGCGTTACCCCAAAACCTCAGGAAGGAAACCCCAGGCCCAGAGTCTTCCGCCTCCCGGAGGATGAAGCCATCATTAACAGGTAGGTGAGCAGCTCAGAGGTAACAGCAGTGCACTCGGGATATTTTTTCTGTCATATGATGTGGACTTTATCCTGTCATTTTTAGGAACCATGTGGAGCATCTACTATGTGCCAGGCATAGGAGCAGGTTTTAGGATTTTAGCTTAACACATATACACACTGAGGCTCAAAGAACAACATAACTACAGCCACAAGATCATAAGCAGGAGAGCCTGGGTACAGATTTAGGCTTATTTGACTTGAATTTGTGCTTTTTCCACATTGTTACTCCATTGCTCTTGCCCAGTGCTATCTAGTAGAAATATAATGCAAGCCCCATGTGTAATTTAAAATATTTTAGTAGCTGTGATAAAATAGTAAAAAGAAATAGGTGAAGTGAATTTCAGTAATATATTCCATTTAGTTTTTTGTAATATTTATTATGTTATTTAATTAAATACTTAATATGTTCTAAATATCATTTTAACATATAATCAGTGTAAAAATGATTAGCTATTTACCTACTTTTCCTTGTACCAACTCTTCCAGATCCAATGTGTGTTTTTTTTCACATTTCAAGTGCTCAGTAGCTATGGCTCTTATGTTGGACAGCACCGCCCTAGCCTTTAGTAAACTGGAAAATTTAACAATCATCATATACAGCTGCTTTCAGTAGGAGAGATCCTTCTAGAGTGTGAAAGTCCTCTTCTTTATAATCCCTGGGCAGTATCACTACAGCAAACCCAGAAAGTGAAGAAGTTCCTGCTTTTTGGTAATAGAATTTTGAAGAGCCTCCTTAGGGAGATTTTGGTAGGCATCTTTGGGGCCACTAATGGCCTTCTGGAAGACTGACCTATGGGAAGTTGATTTGGCTGCCACTTTCTGCTTTATTGTGCTTGTTTCAGGGAAATTTTCCAGCATTAGAGATCAGATTATTGATCTTTCTGCTGCATTGCAGGCTGGGGTCAATATCTCCAGAATGTCCAAATCACTGTAGGTACCAGGGTGACGGTGCTTGGAGGAATCCTGCAGAGGAGAAGTGGCTGAGAGAGGAGAGCCTGTGCTCTGGAGCACTGTGTGTTCAGCCTCCTTGCTCTGCGTGGCACATAGTGGGTGCTCAACAAACTCTTGCTGAATGAATGGATGATTTTATTCATTTAGTCAACCAATGCATGTTCCACTGTATCTGTTAGGTGTTTTCGGCTACAAGTAACAAAGTAGCTTGAGGAGTAGGAGCTTGTAATTATTTTCCTCTCATAATAGGTGTAGTAGGCACTTCCAGGGATGGCTGAGCAGCGGGGCAATGTCAGGACTCTGGTCCAGCTTCTCTGGGCCTTCCCTTGTTTGCAAGACGGCTACCCCAGCTGCAAGCATTCCATCGTCCCTGTGGATGTCCGAGAGCAGGAAGGGAAAGGAAGCCTAGGTATGGGGGGGATGTGCCCCAGGAGCTCCCCAGTAGGCATCACCTTGTGTCTCAGTGACATGCCCAGTCACATGCTCGTGCTTTAGTTGCCAGTGGTCTGGGAAGGGAGTCATTGCCATTTTCAGCCATTATCAGGGGAGGAGGGAAGGGAGGATGGCTATTAGAACAGCATCCCACAGTGGGCTGGGTAGACGGGACAAGCAAGAGAGATGAGGTCACTCCCTTTGTGGAATGTCTAGTGGCAGGGTGATGGAGAGGTAAGACATATCCCTTGTCCTCAAGATTATAACCCAGTAGGGGAACCTAAACATACAAATACATCCCAAACCAGGAGCAAGGCCAGTACAGAGAGCTCAATGATGCCAAGAGGTGAGGCATCACCTGTGCCTGGGAGCTTTACTCAAGGAGGAGAGGGGGCATTTGGTCTGGGCCAGGAAAAGGGGATGATTTTAATAGGCAGAAAGGATGGGGAAATGGAGTGGCAGGAGGTGTGCCCATGGAGCACAGGCAAGAGCTGGAGAGATGGGGTTGTTGGAGTGGTGACAGCTCCACTGGGCAGAGGGGTTTGCATAGGTAAGGAGTGGGGGCTGGGCCCAGACAGGTCCCGGCTGTATCCAGTGCTAGCTGGCTGGATGACTTGTTTGCAAATTTTAATCTTTCCTTGTGTGTTTGGTAGTGTTTTGACAAGTTCTCTAGGAGGTCCAGGAGTGTTTAGACCTTGGAAGTCTTAAGAACTGACTAATTTCTTTTTCTTTTCTGTTTTTAAAAGTCATACATATGGCCGTGGAGCCATGTCTCCAAAGCGTTTGCCTTCTGGCTGAGGGCTCTAACCTCGTCTGCTCCCCATCTGCTTGTGTGCTACAGATATGGATTTAACAGTCATGGGCTCTCGGTGGTGGAACACAGGTTACGGGCCAGACAGCAGACGCAGGCCAGACTCACGGAAGGTAAAGTGGGGCTGCGTGGCGTGCCTTTCTTCATTTGTTGGAAGGAAACATGTGGGAGAAACATCAGGAACATTCCTGGTGACATAACGTGATTGAGCAATAGAAAACAAAACAAAACACTACAGAACTCAGGGTTCCTTCCATAGAGAAATTTTCCTGGTTGTACCACAGTTTCCAGGATTTTAACAGAATTTCCCAGTTTGGCAAAGATGCACTTAGTTTCTGCCTCATTACGTAACCTACGTTATCACTTAACTGGGCCAGTTTGGAAGTGAGCACAGCAGAGTGGCTCCTCTGTGATCACATTGGTTGCTAAGCTGTGGGCAGGGCTTGAGCGCCATCTCCCTTGTCCTGCTCTGTTGTCCGTTTTTCGATTATATAAATAATGCATGCTATTTATAGAAGCGTAGTGACCAGAGAAGCATAAAGAAGAAAATTAAAATTGCTCACACTCGCTCACATTTCCCCCACTCGGGGATAACTTTCTTGGCGTTTGGGAGTCTGGAAGCGCCATGCATTTTGAAAGGCCACCTTCGGAGGCGCTGTTTATTCCCTGGGGCTCTCCAGGGAGATGCACTTAGTGGCTGCAGTGCTGTTGTCCTCACTAAACCTTCCCAGGCGCTCTCTGGGACTGTTTGGGGCCCAGGCCTTTCCCGTTGCTGGATCACCCGGAACTCCTCCCGGGAGGGTTCAGTCTCGTTAGATATCCTGGTGGTGAGATGAGGTGAGTTGGGTTATCAGGTTCATTTCAGGGACCGAGGCTGTTAGCAGCCTCTGATTTGGGGAGTAGGAAGCGCCCTTGTTTGTAAACCCCTGGCTTTGGCAGAACCAGACCCTGCTATACTCCAGACCTTGCCATTTGGGGAACTTTGAAGGTCATAATGTGACTTTCATGGTTTGTGATACTCTCCTGGCTGCTTGCCTCCCTCTCCTTTTAATTGTCCACAGTGCCCTTTACACCACCTTTCTCCCCTGTTCCCCCTTGCCCATCCTCTCAGCCCTACTCTGGCACTAAGATTCATTGGAGTGAAGCAAAATTTTATAGCAGAGCTCTGCACACAGTGTTTCCCAACAGCTAGAAGACAGCTTATTGCTGGCACCATGCCAGGGAACACGAGCTGATAAAGGCTGTGGTGCCCTTTGGGGACAGAGTAATTCAGCAATTTCTGTCTAACTCCAAAACCTTGTCAGTGTGGGCAGATGACTAGTAATGAAGGACCTATCAGCTGTGTGAAAGTGATACTCTTTCATGCCAATTTACTTGCGCGGGAAAGAACGAGTTTACAGATGTCCTTGGCTTGATGGAGGCTAAACTTGGAAAGCTTGGAAACCATGTTATATAACCTTCGTCTAATGGGTTCTTCTCCCCCCGCAACACACACATTAGCTACACAGACCTCATTTACTTTCAAGCTGAGAATCAAAGGCTGACTGCATTTAGAGTATGAGAAGGTGGTTAGCAGGACTAGATGTTCTTTGATCTTTCTTGACCTGACACAAGTTTTCTGAGCTAACTTGATGTTTTAGGTCTTTTTCCAGCCAACAGATGGAAAAGCCACCAGTACCATTGACCTTTGCAGATAAGATGGTACTTGAGGAGAAAATGCCTTGCTTTCATACAAAGCTTGTTACTGAAATATATTTTTCTAAAAGTTCAAAATGCTAGTCAAGTGATAATCCAGTGGATTTTTAAGTAAGGTGATTGTATTACTTACTGTGCAGATTGAGACACTTTTGAGAGTGAAAGGGGGCAGGCATTAATAATATGCCCAGGCTACAAGAGTAATCAGGGAGCATTGGGAGCATTGGGATGTGTTGTCACCCTAGTTATAGGGGGAGGCCCTTCTCAGAAAACTGAAATTATAAAGCAGTTATACCTCTACATTTTAGGCATGATAATTGAAAATATTTTCCAGTATTTTATACATAGCCTTTAATTCTGGGTTTTCTTCACAACTGCACACCCAGCCCTTGAGAGTCAACAGTTGCCCTGACATTCCTGTTGATTTCTGTCTGTTCTCAGTTGTATTACATTTATGAGCCCTACTTTTTTTTTTTTTAAAAATCACTAGTATTTGCATTCTGAATTTTTCCATTTTCTGTTAAAATTTTTAAAATTACTATGGCACAGTGCAGTAGAACATTGTAGTGGTTGCTACGCAGACAAAGATGGTCAGCTGTTTCCTGGTCAGCAGGCAGCAGCACCAGGCAGTATTTCACAGTATTTCACAGAAATTGCTGCATTACTCTATCGCATATAATTTCAGCTGGTGCGGGAAGTTCTCATTGGATGGAGGTGGAAGGCCTGTAAGGCTGTTCATGGGCTCTTCATGTCAAGGAAGTGGTGTGTGGGGACAAAGTTTTGACTAGTGATATTTGCAGGTGGGCTGCCGCTGGGGATAAACTTGGGGAAGAATAAGACCTCGGTGGACGCTGCCTCGGACTACACAGAGGGGGTTCGAGTCCTGGGCCCCTTGGCTGACTACCTGGTAGTGAACGTGTCCAGTCCCAACACCGCAGGGCTGCGGAGCCTTCAGGGAAAGGCTCAGCTGCGCCATCTGCTGACCAAGGTGGGAAATTACCTCTCCGGGCCCGCTCCTCCAGCCTGTCCTGTTCATTCTCCAGGCGCCAAACTTAAGTGTCACAATTTAGGAGTCCTTAACACCTCAACCTGTTAGGACCCCTCACCATACCTTTAATCCCCTGTCATATGGGGATGCTCAATAGTTATGCTCAATAGTAATTAATTTCTCAGCTATCTGTCCCTGATGTTAAACAATAAAGGTTTGTGAGAGAGACCATGTGTCTTGTTGACCATGCTGTCCCTAGCACCTAGTACTTGAATGAATGAATGAATTGAATGACTTTTTGTCCCACAGCTTTGTTATCTCTTTAGGAACAAGAGTCTAAACTCATAATATATTAGCTGCTATTAGATGCTGATGACCACATTAGGGACCCAATCTTGGGGATCTCTTTGTTTGAGAGAATGGAATGAGATTTGCTTTCATGGGGTATATTGCATACTGAGGGCTGTGTTTTCCAGGAAGCAGAAATTGCTATGCTTTAGTTTGATAGGTGATGTAAAAATACACTGATCTGTGGCTGCAGGTCACAGTTGCACCCTCAGGCTGTGGTCTCAGGGATGCCCGTCTCTGCCGACATGTCGCTGTAGGTGCTGCAAGAGAGGGATGCCCTAAAGGGAGAGCACAAGCCAGCCCTGCTGGTGAAGATCGCACCCGACCTCACGACCCAGGACAAGGAGGACATCGCCAGTGTGGTGAGAGAGGTGAGTGGGGGCCAGGGACCCCTCATTGCTATCAGTGACCCCTCGGGCTAGCCCAGATGGCAACCTCTGTGGTTTCCTTTCTGTGGTACTGAAGGCTGGTTTGGTATCTGTCATGACCTAATTTGTCATATAATAAAGAGTGACTGCTTGAATAAATGTTTGAATGAAGCTTTTGTCATGCCTCTTCCCTCCTGTTTGTCCAGCAAGGGCTTTCAGGCTCTGCTTGCATCCTTGGCCAGCCTTCGTCAGACTGAGGGACAGGCTAACCTCGCTTTACTGCGCTTCACAGGTGTTGTGGTTTTTTACAAACTGAGGGCAAGGCCCTCCACTAGCAAAATGATTATATCTTTATTGTGAGACTTGCTTTTTTGTGGCAGTCTGGAACCGAACCCGCAGTATCTCCAAGGTATGCCTGTATTCTTTCCCTCTTTCTTCAGCCTAACACCAGGTCTCTGTGTTGTAGGAGACTAGTGGAAACCGACTGAGCCAAGTAGTCCTGGGTTCAAATCCTGGTTCTGTCACTTACTACCTGGAGACTTTGAACAACACACTCTAGAGTGGGTTGTTATAAGGATTATAACCCTGTCCCCGTGGAACTTTATGGGTTTTCACTATGTGATGGCAGCTATTGTCATGTTGAGGCTCATTCTGACACTTGTTCAAGAAGCACAGTGAAGTCTGGCATAGTTCTTGATTCCAAGGGCTGTATGTGGGCACCTTGCCTGCCTGCTGTTTAGACCCTCAGGACAGCTTCTCTGAGTCCTACAACGCCCTGACTGGATAGCCCTTTCTCTGTCTCACACTGCAGTTGGGCATCGATGGATTGATTGTCACCAACACCACAGTGAGTCGCCCTGCTGGCCTCCAGGGTGCCCTGCGCTCTGAAACAGGAGGGTTAAGTGGGAAGCCCCTCCGGGATTTATCAACACAAACCATCCGGGAGATGTATGCACTCACCCAAGGCAAGGATTCGGTGTCCATGGCTTCTGATTTGTGTGTGGCTCGGGCTCCTGGGTTGTGATCAGAATTGGTGTTCCCTGAACTGCCGCATTCAGCAAGCAGGTGGGCTGAGGGCTGAAACCAAAATGAGCCCCTGGTTCTCACATCGTCTGCCCTTCTTCATGGTGTTGCCCTGTGCTTCTCTGCAGGCAGAGTTCCCATCATCGGGGTTGGCGGCGTGAGCAGCGGGCAGGACGCACTGGAGAAGATCCGGGCGGGGGCCTGCCTGGTGCAGCTGTACACAGCCCTCACCTACCAGGGGCCACCGGTGGTGGGCAGAGTCAAGCGGGAGCTGGAGGCCCTTTTGAAGTGAGTGGGCCATGTGTCGCTTGAAACAGAAGTTAATGTTGTATCAATTCAGAATGTCTCAAATCAAGGGGATCCTACTGATCTGTATTTACTCTTCATGCAAAAAGGACTTGAGGGGTTGCTCAAACACAGGGAAAATTACTCTGTTGCTCCTTTGACAAAGGAATTCAAGATTAACTTGCAAGGCTGAGGAGTCCTGGTGGCATTCTCATTAATTCAGTAACATTGACTTGATGTCAGGGAGCTGTCCTACTTAAAATCGCCTGCCTTCTGATCTAAGGCTTGGGTGTTCATATCTCTAGATTCCTGGGTGAAGACAGTGTAGGGGCATGAGGTGTGTGTTTGGGATTGAGAGAGAGAGGGGTGCAGTTATGGAGCAGATAGAGCTCTGATGAAAGTGGGCTTCTGGTAAGAACAGGGCCCATCCTTCATCATTTGCTGAAATTGCTTTTTTTTCTCTATTGCCAGGGAGCAGGGTTTTCCCCGAGTCACAGATGCCATTGGAGCAGATCATCGGAGGTGAGGACGCTATCAGTGGGAAGCCTGGTCTGGAATCTTCCCACTAAATCAGGAGAGCCTTTGTGGCTAGATCAAGAGAGGGAGGACTCTGTCTTGAACTACATCCTGCAGACTAAAAGAGCCCTTTTTCTGAGGCCAGCCCAGACTGTAAAAGCTACTCGTGAGGGTCACCAGAATCAGCACAAGGCTTTCTTCAATCACTGTCAGACCATGAACTGCATTTGGGACTTTTTCCAGACTCAAATCCCAGGATCTTTTAACATTGCAAGGACACTAGATATTTGAGGGAGGGAAGGGGGGATCATGGAAAAAATAAAGCCATTTAAAACCTGGATAAATCCCAGCTCTTTCTAGAAGGTCAACAAGCTTCAGACACTGCAGGTCCTTCCAGGCCTCTGCTACCTGGGGTCTGCAGTGGGTTTCCCTGGAGCTCTCATATTCTATCTCTATTTATTTTAAGTTTTAACTTTATTTTGAAGACATTTCAAACATAGAAAAAAGTTGTAAGAACAGGGCTTGTGGATGGCTGTCCTCTCCCTGTGTCTTCACATCATCTCCCCTCTCTGTGTGTGTCCTGATCTCTTCTTACAAGGACACCAATCATTTGGCCCACCCCATTGAGCTCATTTTAACTTGATTACCTCTCTAAAGACCCTATCTCCAAATAAGGTTACACTCTGAGGTATTGGGGAGTTAGGATTTCAACATAATCAATTTTGGGGCAACACAATTCAACCCATCACAAGAAATGTTGTTTCCCTGCCTTCAAGTCGCAGGTCATGTGGCGTGGAGTGCCATCAGGCAGACAGATACTAGACAAGAAGCTAAAGAGGTACAGTCATTAACTAAAGACAAGGAACAACACTGATCTTTTTGATACTGGAAAGCACACGGTGAAGAGAAGTTGCAGCCTTGCCTGGCACACCTTCAGAGCCAACAGAAAATCACCTTTGTTCCCACCGCCTCAGTACAGATTCTAGTTTAAGTTTAATTTCTCGGCAGCTCTGTGGAGAAGCATGTACCTGCAATAGCGATAACGTCCTGTTGCCTCATCTTTCCATCTTGGCCTCAGCCTGGCCATCCCTCTGCTCATTCACTCTTTGCTGTTTTTTTCAAAGATTTTTTCCCCTGGTTTTTATTTTATTATGAAAATAATACCTACTCATAAATAAATTTATACAATACAGCCCCCAAATAAAAGCTGTTTACCTACTCCCCCCAAACAATTCCACTTCCCACAGGTAATCACAGTTAACTTTTGTATCTCTAGATTTTTCCATACATTTTTCTATATGAACATCTGTATCCATAGCTATTTTTTTAATCTAACTGCATACACATATATAGAAATGTTTCAAGAACTACAAAGAACTATTTTTAATACTGAGTCATAGGAGAGTAAACTGCTGATCTGATGCCCCACCATCCTGAATGTGTCAGTGTGGATTTCTTGCAAACAAGTACCTTCTGTTACACAACCACAATTCAGCCATCAAAATCAGGATATCAGCACTAACACAGTTACCTTCGACTAATCTCAGGCCGTGTGGGAGGCAGAACTTCTAAAATGCCTCCTCTCCCCAGATGCCCTGCCCTAACCCCTGGAACCTACAAATATGATGAAATAGCACTCCCAGGACTGTGTTGTGTTAAATGGTTGAAGATAGGAGATTATTTATGTGAGTCTAATCTAATCACATGGGCCCCTTTAAGAGCAGAGTTTTCTCTGCCTGAGAAAGAAGACATCAGAGAGATTTTAGCCTAAGAAGGAACAAAAGTGCTGTTGCTGCTTTGAAGATGGGGGTGGGGAGTGGCCAAGAGTGTGACTTGGATAAATGAGTCCATTCTGGCAGGAAAACAGATACTTGAGAGAGAGGAGGGAGGGATCTGCTCTCAGTGGCAGAAGGGGACCCGGGCTCCATCTGGGAGAGGACTGCTCTCCAGCTCCGGTGGCTTGCCACCCAGGAGGGCCAGCCAGTGGCTCATTTGATCAGAGAAGGCAGAAATCTGCATGTTTTCTGTGGCTGCGTAACTCCGTAACTCCCTTGCGCTGGGCTTACCAGCAGGAGGATGGCTGGGGTTGGAGGGGTAATATCAGAATGACCGTCTCAGCCAGGCAGCAGCAGGAGGGCCCCACGGATGTGCTTGCAGTTTGGGCTCACCTACTCACTGCCCCACTGTAGGTGCGGGGAGAGTGCAGACTTGGAGTCGGCCTTGGGAGATTTACCGAACCCCACCGAGGCCCCATTTTATCATCTAGAAAAATTGGTTTGGAGGGTTAAAAGGTATCTTAACAGCAACTTTTACAAAGATGCTTCCTATGTGCCAGGCACATTGTGTACTTATTAGCAATGGGTGATCATGTAAGTTTTGCCTCAGTTTCCTAATGTGGAAAATGGGGAGAAGCACAGTACCCATCTCAAAGGGTTGTTATGAGATTAAATATGAAGTACAGTAGTGCTTAACACATCCTATCCTAATAAATGTTATTTTAACGATCTCTAATCCTACAAAAGTCCTGCAAATAGGTATTACCACACCTGTATTTATAGTTAAAACCAGGGCTTTGAGAAATGAAATAACTTCTCCGAAGCAGGCATCTCAGAATCCACAGAACTGAGCCCCAGGCCCCGAGTATCTCCTCGTGCAGGGAAAGGGCCTCATGGGACCTCTGAGAAGTATTATTAGTTCCTTTCCCCTTTTACTTTCCTCTAAAAATTAATCTTCTTTTAACAGATAGACTTTCTACTGTGTGCCATTACTTTTTTTAAAAAAAAGCTCTCATAGAAACTTGCGCTGGGCACTTGAGTGGTCTGATAGAAGGTGGCAGAGTAGGGCCTGGTGATCCAAGCTCCGAGCCCCTTACAAGTGGGGACATTTTGTAGGAACTGCAGTGCCCGCCAGGGATGAGCCAGAGGCAGCTTGAAACAATCATCTCACATGGTGTCAGTGGGTCAGGAATTCAGGAGCAACTTAGTTGGGTGGTTCTGGCTCAGGGTCTCTCATGAGGCTGCAACCAAAGCATTGGCCGGGGCTGCAGGCATCTGAGGCTAACGGGCTGGAGGACCTCTCCATAGGGCTGCCTGAGTGTCCTCCCGCCACGGCATCTGGCTTCTCCCAGGCTGGGTGGCCTGAGAGGGAGCGAGGTGGAAGCTGCAGTGTCTTTTACGCCTAGTATCACCGCTCCCTATGCCACGTTCATTCTGTTCGCTCGGATAGAGTTGCCAGTTTTAGTAAAGCAAACAAAAACAACAGGATGCCCAGATAAATCTGAATTCCAGATAAACAATGCACACACTTTAGCATACGCACATTCCATGCGATAATTGGGTCATACTTCTACTAAAATTTATGTGTTTTTCCGAAATTCAGATTTAATTTGGGCATCACGTATTTTACCCTTTGTTAGGAGTAAATCACTGAGTCCAGCCCGCACTCAAGGGGAGGGGATTTAGGTTCCATTTTTGAAGGGAGGGATGTCAAAGAATTTGTGGAGATATTTCCAAACCGCCACAAGCAGAAGTTTGAAAACATTCATCTGGTCCCGGTGCCTGTGGGTAACTGCATGAGCGGAAGAGGAAGCAGTAGTTCTGGGGCAAGCAAGGCCACCGTCCTAAGACTGTAATCCTGTCCATTTGTCAACTTACAGCAACATCGCACACGGCAGCTTCTCTCATCCCCAGGCAGTCCCGAAGGTGGGCGACACGCTGGCTGTGACCCCGCTTTACAGGTGAAGGAGCAGAAGTTAAGTGCCCGCCCTAAGGTAATACAGGCAGAAAGGGGGGACAGTCTCCTAACGGCGTCTGGGGTTCTTCTACCTCCTGCCACGCCGAAGTCTCAACCAGGTGCTGGGGTCTGTGTGTCCTTGCTGCCATGCCGCCTTCTGGGTGACAGCCCCCCGAGAAGCTGAGGGCCAAGATGCAGCCTTCTCTCCCAGTCCCCTCGAGCTCTGGGATCCCCCGGCTAAGACCGCGGGGATCCCCCACTACTTGCAGGCCCTCGGGACTGGCTGGCCCCGGGGTGCTGAGAGGAACATCATTCCCTTCCACCAGGAGTCAGCGACCACAAGTGGAAAAGGGCTGCGGAACAGCCAAACCCAGGGGAGGCCTACTCGCCCCAATTTTTATTGTAGGAAATTTAGACATAGAGAAGAGTTGAAAGAGTAGTATAATAAATTTCCATACCCCCTCTGCCCACTACACCTATCTTACTATCAATAATTCTTACTATCTTTTCCATGTTTTCTTTATTAATCTCTTTACCTACTTATATACTGAGAGTTTTTAAAAAAATATGTTTTTGTTGATTTCAGAGAGAGGAGAAGGTGAGAGAGATAGAAACACCAATGATGACAGTGAATCATCCATTGGCTGCCTCCTGGGGAGCGAGCCCGAAACCCAGACACGTGCCCTGACTGGGAATGGGACCATGAACTACAGGTTCATGCATCGACACTCAACCACTGAGCCACACCGGTCGGGCTACATACTGAGTTTTGATAAAACATTTTGAAGGAAGTAGTAGATGTCAGGACACCTCACTCAGCCTGCACCTCACTTCGTAGCCTGCATCTTCGAAAAATAAGAACATGCTCCTATGAAAACATAATTCTATAATTATACCTAACAAAATTAGCCATGATTCTCTAATATCAAATAACATTCAGTCCATATTCTAATTTTCCCTATTGTCCTCAAAATATCTTCTATAGTCAATCAAGGCTCACCTAATATGTCTCTTTAGTCTTTTAAAATCTAGAGCAGTCATCTCTGAAGAGATCAGGCCAGTTGTCTCACAGACAGTTCTACATTCTGAGTTCCCAGAATGTTTCCTGATCTCCACTGTAGCTGGATGTGGATATATGGCCAAAATCTACTCAATGAGATACATGTGAAAGTACTGTGTGCAACTTCTGGGAAGTCTGCTGCTGCCTGGAACATGAGTATGATGGCTGGAGCTCTGGCAGCCATATTAAACCTAAGGATCAGGGTCACCCTAAAGGCAAAAGCTGGGAAGAGCTTCATAGAACTGAAAATACCAGGTCTGTTTATTTTCCACCTCTTTTATTTGAGAAAATAAAACTTATGTGCTGCTAATTGGGGTTTTCTCTCATATTTAGCCAAATTTATTTCTATCTAATAAAAAAAAAAGCCAAATTGAGGTAATCTTGTATTTGCCTGCAAGATTTGTTACCTGCTTTCTATTTGGCTAAGACACACTTCGGGGTTTCTCCTTCCTCCAGGTGCAGGTTTCTGGTGCCAGCACACCGTGAGAATGTCCTCAGGCTATCATGTTACCTATGCTCCAGTGTTGAACGAATCTTGGCAGTCAGGGGACATTTCTGTAAGAACCTGGTGGTTATAAGTGTGGGAAATAAAGTTAGTGTGACTTTTCACACCTAAGAGAACACCAGGGGACAGAGCTGAGAGGTGTGTGTGCAGGAGCAGGGTGGGAATGACCTGAAATTGGCACACAGCAGATTTGTGAAACACCTGGCAGCAATACAGGGGCGAAGCTCCAAAGGGCAGGGCCTTTAGGAGAGGAAGTGCAATAAACACGCAAACTCCTTGCATTCTTCCCAGCCAAGAGGTTTCCCGGGTGTTGAAAACTCCTTTTGGAAAGTGTCTCACAGGAAACAGAAGGAACTACAGCGTGTGAAGGCAGCCTGGCTGCACCTCCTGATGCCCGCCGATCACCAGGCTTGCCTTGGTGGGCCCAGGAACAAAGCTGTGCCTGGAGGGTCAGAACATTTCCTGGGTCAGCACTACCCTCGGCCTGCCCAGAGCAACTAGGTGGAAGACACGTAACCTTGGTGCCACTGTCTCAGTCCTTGGCTATCTGAGAAAATGGTCAGTGTTTTGAGCTTTGACCATCCTCTTGGATATTGAATTTTCAGTCCTTTGTTCATTCATTCTTCCCACAGTCGTTTGTTGAGATGCCTTCCTCCCAGTGGCTGTGCTACATGTGGAGATGAAGATGACTGGCTTTTTCATCATCTGTGTCTCAGAAGAGACAAACACAAACACAATTGACCAAAATCTACTGGGTCACAACCTACAACACAGGACCGAGCCCAGTGCTTCCCCGGCAGAGAGGGGAGTCACTGGGGGTTCAGCCAGGTATAGCCACACTGATTTTTCTATGTGGCTGGGACTAATGTCATACAATTTCCTGGAACCATAAGTACGCAGATCCTGATTTCTTGCACTGATAGCTCAGAAGCAGAGACCCATTTGAATACCATTCCTTCTAGAGAGATCTGTCGTGGCACTGAGTGGATGGCTCAACTGCTCCCTGGCTGGCTCTGAGGGTACACTGTTCCCAAATGCTTTGCCAGGCAGTTTCCTTGGTCTATTTCCTAATGCAGTTCTCAGCGAAGGCCCTGCTTCCCGGCTGTGGTCTGTGTTTGCTCTCTGGCTGTGGTGCCCCCCAGGGCCTGGACTCTGGACGGGGAGGAGGAGTTTTGGGATGGAGAGGTCGTGGGGAGTGGGGCTGTATGGGAGTGTGGCTCTGGGGGGACAGTGTGGGAACGTGTGTGGGGGGTGAGGTGGCTCAGGCTCAGAAGGAGCCTCTACTTTGCAGCATCAGGCTTCTTCAGCTTGACGCTTCTGCCTGAGGGCCGTCCTTGTCATCTCTACTGGGTAGGGCAGCCTGGGCCATGGTTTTAATGGGTACACACGGTTCTTAATGGACTGTGACAGCCATTTAGAACTCATACCCTGAGGCTGGCTAATGTGGTTAGCTGGTGAGTTTGTTTTCCCTTCCAGGTAAGAAAGTCTTAACTCAGTAAAGGATTTGTCTTTATTTGACCCGTAGAAGTGACTCTAGTGGTGAGAACTCGAGACTGATTATGTGTGTGGGGGGGAGGCTTGAAAATCCAGTAAAGTTCATCAAGCAGGAGAGGTAGCACCCCAGGGCGGCCAAGGGCTTGGCCTGGGTTTGAATCCCACCTCCTCTACTTAACTAGCTATGTTACCTTGAGCAAGTTCCTTATCTTCTCTGAGCCCATTTGTGAAAATAGGGTTATTAGATAATAAAAGGATCTACTGCTTAGGGGCTGTTGAATGAAATGAATACACACATAGAAAGCTTGCACAGCAGTGCCTGGCACATAGTAAGAACTCTCACAATGTTGGCTGCTATTATTATGAGGTGGGTGCTTGTTCTTCTAAGGTACCTGTAGGGCTGGTTCCACTGAGAGCTTTGAGGCCTGTCTTTATTGCAGATGGAAGCTGATGTGACAGGCAGTGTTTAATTCTGTTGTAGTGTCCATTTCTCCCTCAACTCTGAATTCTTTGAGGGCAGAGGCTATGTTTATCATCCCTTCAATTCAGCAAACTGACTTGAGTGTCCATGTGTGCCAGGCTTTGCTGGGTACAGTGATAAAGATGAATGAACAAAGGCCAACATGGCCCCCTACCTTGTTTCCTGGGACCTAGAATGTCTGTCCCAAAATGCAGGTCGAAGAACTGAGGAGTGTTGATATGAATTCTTCTGAGTACAGATTTAATTTTAAAACATTAATATCCTCACACTTTTGACTTCTGATCAATTTCATACTGGTAAAGGCAGATTCTGTTTAAAATGTTGATGGACTATGTGGGTTTGCCTCTGGTTGGCTGTCTTGACTGATAGGAAGCTGGTCTGAAGCTACTATTTGATTTAGAACCTTGTAAGTTGGAAATTCCTCATTTATAGTGCCAGGGTTGATGCTACTTTGGAGAAGCTATTTATTTATTTTTAATTGAAGTATAATTGACATACAATATTATATTAGTTTCATGTGTACAGCATAGTGATTTGACATGTGTATAATTGCAAAATGATCACCACAATACGTCTAGTTACCGTCAGTCATCATCCAAAGTTAATACAATACTATTGACTACATTTCCTATGCCAAAAATTACATCCCCATGACTTATCTTATAACTGGAAGTTTGTACCTCTTGGTCTTCTTTTGCCCAGTTTGCACCAGAACCCCCATTCCCTCTGGCAACCACATTAGTTTTCTGTATCTATGAGTCTGGGTTTTATTTGGTTTTTTAGATTCCACATATTAGTGAAATCATGTGGTAACTGTTTTTCCCTGTCTGACTTATTTCGCTTAGCATAATACTCTCAAGGCCCATTCATGTTGTTGCAAAGGGCAAGGTTTCATTCTTTTTTATGGCTGAGTAGTATTCCATTGTGTATATGTACCACATCTTCTTTGCCCATTCATCCATCAGTGGATATTTAGGTTGTTTCCATATCTTGGCTATTGTAAATAATGCTGCAATGAACATAAAGGTGCATTTATCTTTTTAAATTTGTGTTTTAATTTTCTTCAGATAGGTATACAGAAGTGAAATTGCTGGATCATGTAGTAGATACAGTAGTTCTATTTTTAACTTTTTAGGAACCTCCACACTGTTTTCCATAGTGGTCACACCAATTTACATTATCACCAACAGTGCATGAGGGTCCCCTTTCTCCATATACTCGCTAAAACTTGTTATTTCTTGACTTTTTTATATTAGCCATTTTGATAGGTATAAGGTGCTGTCTCATCGTGGTTTTGATTTGTATTTCCCCGATGATTAGTGATGATGAGCACCTTTACATATGCCTATTGGCCATCTATATGTCTTCTTTGCAAAAATGTCTATTCATATCCTCTGCCCATTTTAAAGTTGGATTGTTTTTGTGTTATTGAGTTGTATGAGTTCTTTATATATTTTGTATATTAACACCTTAGTAAATATATGATTTGCATATATGAATGGGATTTGCATATACGAATGGGATCTTCTCCCATTCATCTGGCTGCCCTTGCATGTTGTTGATGGTTTCCTTCATTGTGCAAGAGCTCTTTAGTTTGATGTAGTCCCATTTGTTTATTTTTGCTTTTGTTTCCCTTGTCTTAGGAGTCAGATTTTAAAAAAACATCACTAAGATCAATGTCAAGGAGCTTACCACCTAGGTTTTCTTCTAGGAGTTTTATGGTTTTGGGTCTTTCATTCAAAATTTTAATCCCTTTTGAGTTAATTTCTGTACATGGTGTAAAATAATGGTTGTTTCATTCCATTGTATATAGTTGTCCAGTTTTCCCAATACCATTTATTGAATAGACTGCCTTTTCCCCATTGTATATTCTTGCCTCCTTTGTAGTAAATTAATTGACCATGTATGCATGGGTTTACTTCTGGGCTCTCTACTCCGTTACTTTAATCTATATGTCTATTTTTATGCCAATATCATACTTTTTTGATCCCTATAGCTTTGTAGTATAGTTTGAAATCAGAAGCTTTTTAAAAAGCTTAAAATATCAGTATGCGTATCTGCCGGTGGCCCACTTTCCGAGAAAAGAATTGCTAGCATTAAGGAAGCATGGCTGGGAACCAGTGCTGCACATGTTCTGGGCACAGCAGGATATCATAGGCCCTGGTCTTTGATGACTGAGGAAAAGGGAGATGACCAGAAGGAGGTGTAATGACAGCAACATGTTTGTTTAATTTTCTTACCCAAACTGAAATTTTGAACATGTACTGGTATGAATTCAACACTCACTCATTCTGCTCTAAGGTTATGTACACTCCTGGGAACCCATGGTTCTCATCCTGTGGCTGCTCAGTCACTGACAACCATAGTATTTCATCAATTTTGAGACGCTGATTATTTTTCCATTTTTAACATCTCTGAAATTGAGATGCGTCTTACATTGCTGGCATCCTAAGCATTTTGTTTGAGTTTAATTGGCAGGGTTTTTTCTTTCATATAACTTATAGCCTATTAAATTTGATGAAATATGACAGTGGTTCCCAAACTTTGCTGCAAAGAATCACCTAGCTGTCTTTAAAAATTATTGATGCCTGGCTCCCACCCTCATTCATTCTGATGTAATAAGGTTGGGGTACAACTTGGGCATCAGGGTTTTTCAAAGCTCCCAGGAGATCCTAAAGTACAACAAAGTTTGGGAACTGTTGAAATACAGTATTTCTTCAGTATTATTTCTTCAAGCTTTTTTCAACTCCTAGGTTTCATGGAAAGCATCCTTACAGATTCTGCTTATTATACTCCTCTCTGTCGATGAATGATATCTTTCCAACTGCATCCACTAATCATTCTTTATATTCTCATTATAATGTCAGCGCCAGGAGGACGAGGATTTTGTCTGATTTATTTTCTGTTATATCCTCAGCATCTAGCATACCTTAGGTATGCTGCAGTAGACACTCGATAAAGATTTGATAAATGAATAAATATTCCTCCTTTATACTATTTAGTTCCCTGGTAAACTCATTCCTTATGCAATTTCCAATAAAAGTGTTATATTTAGATGATTTCAAAATCTGGTCCTCTGTTTCCACTGGTCATCTTTCAAGACCCAGTTTCATAGAAAATTCACTTCAAAACTTGAGCTCAGTGTTTTCTCTTTCCACCCAAACCCTAACATCCCAGTCCTGGTTTTCCCTTACCTGTGCACCACATGGGTTTCCTTCCTGAGTCTCAAGCCTCGTCTTTCCTTTCTCCTCCCCATATGCAGTTACTCACTGACTCCTGCAATTTGTCTTTCTGAAAATTCTCTTGAATTTGTTCCTTCCTTTAAGCTTCCACAACACTGAATTTGTCTCCTTGACTTTTATTTACTTGCATTTCCAATAATCTCATACCCACATGCTAGCAATTGGTTTTAAAAAATACTTATGCCCGGCCGGGCATGGCTCAGTGGTTGAGCGTCAACCTGGGATCCAGGCGATCAGGGTTCGATTCCCGGTCAGGGCACATGCCCGGTTGTGGGCTTGACCAGTGACTCTCTCGTCATTGGTGTTTCTGTCTCTCTCTCTCCCTCTCCTTTCCTCTCTCTGAAATCAATAAAGATTAAAAAATTTTTTTTTAAATAAAATAAAAAATACTTATGAGAGTTGGAATATATAGATGTAAAGTACATGAAAAAAATGCATAAATGAGAGCATCTGAGATCTTGCTCCCCAGCATATGTTGTCAGTTTGGTTCAAATAAACTCTTATAAAAATTCTTTTAAAATACCATAAAGGATGGGAGAAGATAAAGACAATTAAATTGTTGCAAAGTTCTTGCATTACTTGGGAAGTAGTAAAGGCATTAACTTAAAGTAAATTGTAAAAAGTCAAGGGTGCATACCTTGAAACATTTGAGGTGACTGCTAGAAAAACAGCACAAGAATATATAATAAAAGAAGGCAATAGAGAGGAATTTCCTTTTTAATACTGAGCAATAAAAAAGGCAGGAAAAGAGAAATAAAAGAAAAAAGAACTTACGGATTAAATATAAAGAAAATAGCACAATGGTAGAGTTAAAACCAACTCTATTAGTAATTATATTAAATGTAAATAAAAATATATGCCACAAACACACTAACCAAAAGAAAGTTGGTATGTCTTGAATAATATCAGACTGGGAGACTTTATGGCAAGAAGAATTACTAGATATAAATAAAGACATTTCGTAATGATAAGGAGTCCATTTAAACGTAAGACATAATGAACCTCAATTTGTATGCACCTAATAACCAAACTTAAAGAAAAATAGACAAATTCACAATTCTGCTTTCAGTTATTAATACACAAAGCATGAAAAAAATCAGTAAGGAGGTGGAAGACCTGATCGGCACAATGAACAAACCTGACCTAGCTGACATAGGACAGGACACTACACTCAAGAACCGCTGTCTTCTTAAGAGCACATGGAACACTTGTCCAAATGGCCATATGCTAAGCTAGGGAGCAAGTCTCAATAAATTGCAAAGGACTGAAATAATATGAAACATATTCTCTGACTGCCGTGGAATTAAACTAGAAATCAATAATAAAAAATAAATTAAACATCTCTAAGTACTTGGAAGTTAAACAGCATACTTCCAAATACATCATAGAACAAACAAGGTGGCTTACAACAGCAGCCTTTTATTTAGCCCACGATTCTGGGGATCAGCAATCTGGGCTGGGCTGGGCTGGGCTGGGCTGATCTCGGCAGGGGCTCACTCACGCATCTGTGGTCAGCTTCTGGGGTAACTGAGGCTGGTGGGCAGGGGTGCTTGGGTTCTCTTCTATGTGACCTCTCATCCTCCAGCAATTGTCGCCCCCAGATTCCAGGGGTAATGAGAGAGGGCGAGCCCCAGTTGACTAGCACGTTTCACATCTCTCCATTTGCTACCACTGTTCCATTCGCCAAAGTAGTCACACAGCTAAACCTACACTCAAGAGGTGGAGAAACAGGCTCCACTTTGGCTGGAAGAGCTGCAGTCACAGTGCAGTGTGCTTATGGGGATGGGGGGAGCTTATGGCCATTTACAATGCAGATCCTCAGAGCCTGCTCAGACCTACTGCGTCTCTTCTCTGTACAGAGGGGTCTGGACTTTGCCTCTATCAGGTGACTCCCCCTCCTTCATACTGTAAAATGTTGACACTATTAATATTACATGTGAGATATATGATCTGTATCTTTAAAAATATGGCACAGTATCATAATGTACGTTCCTGACCCTATCACCCCATCCAAAACCTGGATCATTAGCAATAATTATCTATATTTATAACTACCTATGTGCTTCTCTATTATGCCTTCCTCCTGCCTCCCACAAGAGGTAACACGTTACATTTTGTTTTCCATTCTATTAAAATAAAAATATATGCCCATACAATATATTGCTTAGTTCTGTTTGCTTTTAAAAAAAATTTTGGCCCATGTAAGAAAATTGACTTACTGTTTTATTTCCTGAATTTTTTATTGTGATAAAATACATAGAACATAAAAATTCCTGATTTTAACAATGCTTAAGTGTAAGATTCAGTGGCATTAATTACATTCACAGTGTTGTGCAACCATCGCCACTGTTTGCAAAACTTTTTCATCAGCCCAAATAGGAACTTTGTACCCATTAAACAATAACTCCCCTTTCCTTCCTCCCTCCAGCCCCTGGTAACCTTTTATCTACTTTTTGTCTCTAAGAATTTGCCTCTTCTAGATATTTCATGTAAGTGGACTCATATAATACTTGTCGCTTTGGGTCCGGTTTCTTCTTGCACTTAGCATAATCTTTGCGGTGTTTCCTCATGTGGCGGTGCGCATGATAACTTCATCCTGTTCGCAGGTGAATAATATTCCATCGCTTGTCTGCGCCATGTTTGCATATCCCCTTACTTGCTGAAGGCCACCTGGACTGTTTCTCCCCTGTGGCTGCTGTGAATCATGTCACAACGAACTCTGGTAACAATGATCTGTCCGAGTCTCTGCTTTCAATTGTTTTGGGTATATTTCCAGAAGTAGAATTGCTGGGTCCTGTGGAAATTCTATGTTTAGGTGTTTGAGAAACCAGTCAACTGTTTTCCACAGAAACTACACCATTTTACATTCCCATGAGTGTATGAGAATTCCGCTTTTCCCTACATTTTTAAAAAAAACTGTAGCCATTCTTATAGGTGGTGTCTCAAAGCGGTGTTGATTTGCGTCTCCCAAATGGCATTTTCCAGCAATGTGGAGCATCTTTTCATGTGCCGATTGCTCGTTTGTATACTTCCTTTGGAGAAATGTCTATTCAAATAATTTGCCCACGTTTTAATTGGGTTGTCCTTTTGTTGTCCAAGTTCTTTATATAAAATCCTCATCAGATATATGATTTGCAAATATTTTCTCCCCTTTACAGACTACCTTCACTTTTCTGAAATTATCCCTTGATGCATAAAAGTTTTTAATTTTGATGAAGCCCAATTTATCAATTTTTTCTTTTGTTGCTTGCAAGTTTGGCATCATATCTAAGAATCAATTGGCAAATTTTGCTTGGTTCTGAGCTCCACAGGAATGGAGTCATTCTGAACATGATCTGAAACTTGCAGTCTTCTTTCAAAATTATGTTTATGAGATTATCCAGGTTCTTTCATAGTTCATTTTTATGGCTGTATAATGTTCCATCATAGGAATATACCACACGTAACTTACCTGTTCCCTCATTAATGGACATTTGTGTTGTTTCTAGTTATTTTGATATTACCTCACTGCCACCATGAATATCCCAAAGTGATTCTTTTGTACACTCTAATTTAAGAACCACTTACTTTTTCTTTTTCGATCCTCACCTGAGGATATGTTTCCTTTGATTTTTAGAGAGGGAGGGAGGGAGAAAGAGAGAGAGAAGGAGAGAGAAACATCAATGTGAGACAGACAGATCGATTGATTGCCTCTTGTACATGCCCCAAATGGGGAATGAAGCCAAAACCTAGGTATGTGTCCTGATCCGGAATTGAACCCACAACCTTTTGGTGTACGGGACGATGCTCCATCCAACTGAGCCACTTGACCAGGGCCCACTTACCTTTGCCAATGAATGAAGCAAGCTTTTATTGAGTTGCTATTAATTTCAGTTGAATAGTAACTGGGGAAACAGGTGCAGACATTTGACTGAAGCATATACATTTTCTCATCTGCCTCTCTGGACTAGCTGCTGGACTATAAACCTGTAAGAACCACCGCCATTGAGTAGGATGTGTGCTAGTCCACACAACAGCTTTAACCGTTTTCTGTGATTCCTTGCAAAAGGCAATCAGAGACGACAATAGACACATTTTACTGATTTCAGGTTGGAGAGCTTTTAAGCAATAGGGAGATATCAACACAGGACAGGGGACATGATTGTGAAAAGGAAATGCTTTCTTTAGAGCCCCATCTCAGCCAGGTGGCAGGAGTGTCTAAAAGGGATTTGAAATAACCCCAAAGAAGGGTTTTTTTCCCCCATGCTGGTTACCAAACAGAGAGATACAGATTGATGGTGCCCCCCTGCCCTGTCCAGTAGCTGATTTCGGGAAGCTCTTTGGCAGCTACCTGGGGTCATGATGTGACCAAGTTTCTTTGGAGTTTGTAAGAGAACAGCAGGGGAGACTCAAGGGTGAAGCAAGAGCTCAGCTCCTAACAGGGATGTTTGTGGCACTGTTACCGGAAAATGTCAGTGACCTTGGCAAGGCCAAAGGTGTTTAGACACAGGAGTTACAAAATCGAGAAGGGGTGGGGTGAAATATTACAGGCATAAAAGCATCAGCAGCTGCACCCCACAGCACTGCTTTTCCAGAGGCGGGACAAACCAAAGATGCGGTGAGTCCACAGCTCTGCTCACCATCCCTCCCTTTCCCTCCTTCCTCCTTTGCATACATCTTTCATCTACATGACAGCCCGGGCATGGGAGAAGTCTATAGAACAGATGCAAAAATATAACAAATAAGTAGGGTAAAGGGGCTAAATTATAGTGATTTAAAGGGTGCAGTGTGTTAAATCCTCTGCTTTTCTTGCATCCATAAGTGATAACGCTTCCTGATACTGCCGTCCTTCCCAGGAGACGCGACTTACTCTGTGGAATATCTTTTTTTCCTTGAGATTGTGAAGTTTTCATTTTTGTAGGAGATGACAGCAGTGTCTATGGCAGGCTTCCTGGTATTTTAAATATGTTTATTAGCAGGTTTTTTTTCTTTTTAAAAATGCATAATAAGAAAGGCCAATAATGACATATTTGGGTGACACAATTAAGGCACTTAGGTTTTACCAAAATAAAAAGGTTTTTTGAAATGTTGAAGTAGCACAACTAGAAAGTTAACTGAGCAATCTCTAAAGGGCTGGCGTCTGCCAGTGAGGTGATTCACTGATAATGCACAGTGATGCAGAGTGAGGTGGCCTGTGCATTGATGCCCATGTCCAATCATGCTTTCAGGAAGCCAGCTGCCCCCCAGGTAACCTTCTGGCACTTTGGGGTTTGATGTACCATTTCTTGAAGGCAAATTATTATAAGAGAAACAACCACAAAAATATTTTAAATAAAATATTTCCAAAACCTTTTCTTCTGGAAAAGTTAGAAAAGTAGAGAGACTAACAGAGTCAACCCCCAACGTTCCTCTGTTCCCTGCATTTTATGTGCGGTGTCCTTGTAGCCCCATACTCCAGGGGTGCCCGAGGGAAGCTTCTCTTTGCTGGAGAGCTCGTGCATTACTGCTTGTTTAATGTTTCCTGAACATTACCCGCCAGAAATCGAGATGCACACACCTGTGTGTCTCCCTATGTTGGTGGTTCCTCTCTGCAGCTTATGTAGAAATCCCAGCAGCATAGAGTTTGTTGGCCTGGATGTACCGGGAAGCTGTCAAGTGTGTACTTGGTGGGTCCTAGCACTTCCATATGGCTATTTTCTTTCCTGGTTGCATAATAGGGGTGTGTGTGCGTGTGTGTGTGGTGAAGCAGGGAGAGCAGCTCTGCACTCCTTCCCGTCTTCTCTTGCAGAGCCCTGGGAGCTGTCGTCGCCCTCCTGCTCTGGGGGCAGCTTTTCGCAGTGGACACCGGCAACGAGAGCACAGACAGTGCAGGTAGGTCTTTGGTTTGGGCAGGAGCTGTTGTGTCCGACCCCACCAGGGCTGCACCCTCTCTTCAGGAAGACCCAGATCCCCTCTTCTCATCCTAATCTCCGGTCTCTTAATACTACGAAGAACACGGGGGAACCAGCCGGAAATAAGGAAAGATTGCCCACCCCTTGGCTTCCGTCTGGGGTGGAGGGAGGTTGACACGCAGAGCATCTTCCTCTCATCTGACTTCTCATGGGTGTCTGGGAGCAATCTGTATTAACCACCTCTTCCTGTTTTCCTTTGCAGATGGCAGCTGCCCAAAGCCCCCCAAGATTGCAAATGGCCGCGTGGAACACTTAGTTCGTTATCAGTGTGAGAACTACTACAGACTACGCACTGAAGGAGACGGTGAGACCTGGACAAGTGTCCCTGGGTCCTCCCTTCCTGGCATTTCCATGATGAAAGGAGTAAGGGGTAACCCCCTAGGAAATTCACGTGTTATCTTTGGAGCCAGGAGACGCAGATTCTATTAAGGGTTTTGTTACTAGTGCCGTGGCCTTTTGGGCAAATTAACCTTGCTCAGCCTCATTTTGCCTTTGTTAAGGGGAGGTGATTGGTATCCCACCCATCTCAGAGAGAGACCTACATCTACAAAGGACGTGGCAAAAGAATAAACGATGGTGATGGCGAGGACTCGGGCGGTCCTGACCCCAGTGAGGGCTGTGTTCCTGGCACTGTTCTAAGTGCTTTACATTTATTTGCCCACTTAGTCCTCACAACACCCCTCTACAGAGATACTGTTATGACAGAGGTATTATTATTATTTGCTGCTGAGGAAACTGAGGCATAGAAGGGTGAGATCAGGTAGCCTCTAAGAGGCAGAGCCAGGAGTTGGACCCTGATCCCCACCCTGCACGCCTCGCCCTCATCTCCATGACCACAGTCCTGCCCTGCTGGGCTCCGCTCCGTTGGTGCCCAGCATCTGGCTTCCGGTACGCGCTCCCCCTTCCTCCCAGCCCTGTTCCCCTCATCGCCCTTCTCCTTCTCGTCAGATCCCTTCTCCCCCCACGCTAGGCCCAGGTTCCGTTTCTCTTTGGCTCACTTCTCCCCTCCTGTTCCAGGCGTGTACACCTTAAACAGCGAGGGGAAGTGGACGAGCCAGGCCACTGGGGAGCGGCTTCCTGAATGTGAAGCAGGTAGGACGCCGAGGGCCCTGGGAGCAGACAAGGGCAGGCGCTGAGGGTCCAGTGCTTGGGCAGGCACCTGGGTCAGAATGCCCTAGAGGCACGCGCCCCTCCTGGGGGCTCCTACTGAGCGTACAAAGCCAGGACGGGGCCCAGGGAGCACCACAAAGGGCTGGCGGAGAACCGAGCAGCTAGGTGGTGAGGCCCTGAGACAGTTCCCCGAGTTCGTGTTTATTCAGGCCTGCAGGGCCCTGACGGGACCCGCCCCCGGGCGTCAGGGGACCCTCTGTGTGCAGGCAACTTGCCCAGGGAGCCCAGGGTTCCAGGGTAAAGCCAGTCCCAGGAAGAACTCAGGGGAGGTCATAACTCAACCTTAATCCCCAGAAGTATGACAGAAGGAAGGCTGCAGATGGATGAGCGCTTCTGCTTCTTGTTATCAGGAAGGGCGACTGCTCTCTCCTCCCTCTTGGAACAAGCGGGTTTGGCCTACCCTCTTCTCTGTTAGTGGTGTGGCACTGCCCACCTGCCGTGCAGACTGCACTACCTATAAAATCTGAGTTCTGGCCAATGCTGCTATAGATCCCTTCAGAGAGAATGGGTTAGCATAGCTCCTGGCTGTTGCGATGAATTTCAAAAAATTGTGGTCATGCCCTTGCTGTAATAAACTGTTTAATACACATACAGTTCATCAGTCAGGGTTTCCAAATCTCAGGGTTTCCAAATCTCAGGGTGAGCTAGGAAAGCAGGAAATAGAACTCTGCCTTAGTGATGGAAACAACTGATGGTAAACATTGGAAATGAGAGGACAGATGGTAAAGCAAAGATGTAAATATTATTGGCTCTGAAGAAAAGAACCATGATAATTTAGGCATCGATGATAGCCAAAGCTTTTACCCCCTTCCTCCCCCAGCTAGCAGACTGGGAGATTCTGTTTCTGTTCATGATTTCCTTGCCCTCCTTGACAGTGTGTGGAAAGCCCAAGAATCCAGTGGACCAGGTCCAACGGATCCTGGGTGGATCGGTGGATGCCAAAAACAGCTTTCCCTGGCAGGCGAAGATGATTTCGCACCATAATCTCACCTCGGGGGCCACACTCATCAGTGAACAATGGTTGTTGACCACAGCTAAAAATCTCTTCCTGGGTCATACGGACGATGCAAAAGCAAAAGACATTGCCCCCACTTTAAGACTCTATGTGGGGAAAAATCAGCCTGTGGAGGTTGAGAAGGTGATTCTCCACCCTAACTACCTCCAGCTTGACATCGGGCTCATTAAACTCAAACAGAAGGTTCCCGTTGGTGAGAAAGTAATGCCCATTTGCCTACCTTCAAAAGATTATGTGGAAGTGAATCGTATGGGTTATGTGTCTGGCTGGGGACGGAATTCCAACTTCAATTTTACTGAGCTACTGAAGTACGTCATGTTGCCTGTGGCTAAGCAGGACAGCTGTGTGCTCCACTATGAAAAGAGCACAGTGCCCGAAAAGAAGGAACCAAAGAGCCCCGTAGGGGTGCAGCCCATTCTGAATGAACACACCTTCTGTGCTGGGCTGTCCAAATACCAGGAAGACACCTGCTACGGTGATGCCGGCAGCGCCTTTGCCATTCACGACACGGATGACGACACCTGGTACGCGGCTGGGATCCTGAGCTTTGATAAGAGCTGCGGGGTGGCCGAGTACGGTGTGTACGTGAGGGTGCACTCCATCCTGGACTGGGTTCAGAAAACCATGGCCGAAAACTAATGCAAGCTAGGTTTCACTCTGGAAGAGGGAGAGCTGGCTGGGGCGGAAGGGATAAAACCTGGTGTGAGACTGATGGGCGCCAGCCCTGCAGGTCTGTCAGTCAATAAAGAGCTTTCTTTTCACTAATTTCTGTGCTATTTTTTTTTTGGGGGGGGGGCTTGGGTCTTTTTAATCCTCTCATTTATGGTACAGCAGCAGCCAAGTGGCACAGCGTCTACTGGGAGTGTGGCAGAAAACGCCCCAGGCCCACTGGATATCCCTGCGGTGATACAAGCTGCCCACCGCGGAGGCCACACTCACTGACCACGTGCCTACCGAGGCAGGCCTCAGAAAGGTCATCATTAGCCTTGTTTCACAGACACGGGAACAAAGACTCAGAGCAGTTAAGCGAATTGGTTAAGGTTACACAGCTAGTAAGTAGTGAAGCTGAACCCTGAATCTAGGTCTGTCGGAATACAAACCCTGAGCTCCTTTCACGCACCCTTTTGCCTCTCCAACGTGGATGGGGAGGGAGGGTCCAGGTGTGGTGAGGAAGATGCCAGATCAGAGTGGGATGAAAACAGTGTTTTGACACAAACATTTGTGGTCCCACACACCAGCAAATCAGAAAACAAAATAAGGTGGCGTAAAGGCGGCTCTTTGGACTTGCTGGGTTCAAATCACAGCTTGGCCATAAGCTTGCCAAGTGCCTTAAGTTCCCTGGTCTTTTTCCTGAGGGGCTTAAGCCCAGACGATCTTTCAAGTCCCTGCCAGCAGTAACATTCTGGGACTCAGTAAAGGGTTAGTCATCATTATGGAATTTGCCTGTTTTAGTAACTTTGAAGAATTCTTGCTCTTCCAGGGTTCCCTGGCACCACTTGGGCAAGTTACTGATCCTCTCAAAACCTCATGGGGGCTGCTGGTACTGACTTTCTATAACAAGAGGAAGATGCAGAGCGGGAGGGTGATGGGCCAGGCAGCACGAGGACTGTTGAGCAGCCCTTGACCTTGTTGCCAACAGAAGCCCTGTTCTGTGCAGGAGAGCACCGTCACTGCAGCCCACCCCCCTTGCCAGTGCTTCCTTTCCCAGCCTTTCCTGCAGGTGACCATGCAACCTGGTTCTGACTCACGTGACACAGAAGGGAGACTTTTATGTCCCTCACTGATGAAAGGGGAGAACCGCTCCAGAAATAAGACAGACACCACCCTCTCACCACCACCTGTTTTCTCCGCTCCCCCTGCTTTATGGTCATCACGATGCAGGGAATTGCAGCACCATCTTAGGACCAGCACTGGCAGGAAGAATGACTATGCTGAGAAAAATACAAAGAACCTGGGTCCTTCATGATGTTACTGAGCTACTCTTGACCTGCCTCCCTCCAGACTTCTATGAAATAAAACATCTTCATCGCCTGTTTTGTTAGCTGGGTTTCCTGTCCCTCACAGTCTAAATCATACACGGTATTTGATGTGCTAAAAGTGCTCAGATTCCAGCAAAAGCTCACAACTCGCATGCATACAATTCCTGTATCTTCTTTTCTCCTGAGGGCTTTAGGGAATGCTGCTCTGAAGTCCTGATTTATGTTTTTGTTTCTACCTTAGTTGCTTTCCATCCCACAAGTATTTAGTGCACATTTTATGCCCTATCTGTAGTTACCATTTTAGATGCTGTGTAAATACGAATGACTCCTGGATGGGGCTGAAGGCCTCTTAGAGGAGGCAACCCAGAGCCTGAAGGCAAACAGGAGGCGCGCCTGCCCAAAGGGGACGGGTATTCCTCGGGAAGGCCTAGACTTGGAGACGGCAGGGGGTGTTCAGAGGCCACAGAGTGCAGGGTCCCCCGGGGTGGGCAAGAGGTGCTACTGGGGAGGAAGGCAGAGAAGGTAAGTGAACTGAGAAAATGCCTAAGGTTTTCTCATTATTTTTGCCCTGAGTGGAGACCAGGATCCACTTAATACAATCACATAATTCTTCAAGAAAACTTAGTGCTAAAGGTGCTGCCTGAAGAGAAAGGTGTTAACTATATTCTAAGAGGCCTTTGAAAATGTGTTTGCGTGATTTTCCCGTTTCTGGCTAGTACCTCTTTCATAGATTCTAGAATATAGGTTTAAGTCCTTCACAGGTCCACTAGCTCTGACCTGTTGAAAATTATCAATGGGTTGAGAGAGTGTACATGAGGAGACATCACGGTGGAGACCAGACTCTGGTGAGAAAATGACATCGGGTGGCATTTTACACCAGGAGAGGGAGAGACCGGATTTTGGTACGATGGGACAGTATATTGGTGACGGGTCAGTGTACTGAAGGTTTACAGCAGAAGAGCTGAGTTAGAAAGAGAGCTTCTTGTCTGCAAGGGTTCTGGAAGCTTTCTTCTGGGGGACCCTCAAGAGCATTTCTTTGTGAAATAGGAGACTCAGATGGCCTGCATTTGTTGAAGGTGGAGTTCTTGGGGTGCTCTGAGGAAAAGAATTTCCTGAGGCCCCCACAGGAGGATGGGGTTCTGTGGAAAGCTTTATTGATAATGTAAAATTAAGGGGGTTCCCCTCCTAGGTCCCAACTCCATCTATCCCACCATGGAAGAAGTCCAATCTTGTCTTCAGCAGGGCCAGAATTAAGGCCACTGCCCAGAATTTCTGTTCCATATTAAAGTGCAGTCCAGCCCAGCATCTGACTGGCTTAGCTTGTGTTCCCAACTGCAGTCCACCGTGTGTGAAGTCCTGGGCCATGAGGCTGCTTACGGCCACGTGACTATGGAGGGAGAACAGGCGAGCACACGGGCGAATGGGGGTCACGGAGCAAGAGAGAAGAACTCTTTGGGAATCTTAACCCTCCAAGGTTTTGCAAGCTTGCAGTGGCTCCCCCCTCCTAGCCAACTCACAGTCTTTGCTCTCTTCCTTTATTGATGTTAACTAGCTAATTACGGTAACACGTTGACTCCTGTAAATGGTAGGTTTCTTCCAAGTGGGAAAAGCAGCCCCTATTCTTTCTAACAATTCTGATTATCTCTTTCTTGTCACGAGCCCTTGAAGCAGTTTTCTGTCTCAGGAAGAGGTGGAACTCTGACTTCTGGGAGAGCTCTGTTCCTAAGGGTAGTCAATTCTCTGTTTAGCTCAAACTGGGTGCTGGATAGTAAAGGTTCAAATCTCACTTCCTGGCCAATTTAACAGCACAAAAGCTAGTAAATTTTCAAACCAGGGCACTGTTTTCAAAGTGTGAGCCAGAAAGGCTCCAAAATAAAACAAGCTCCCCCGCTATCAGTAGAGAATTATCCATTCCAAAAGAATCTGGGATAATCAGGACTTGAGATAAGAGAGCAGGAGGAATATAAATATGTGAGTGGAGGAACAGGCAAGGTTGAGGGTGAGAGAGAGGTGTGTGTGTACATATAGGGTAGGAAATAAGTATTTTTGCTCTTTCCATTTTACTTGTATATCAAATAAACGTAGTTAAATTGCACTAGCCAATGTTTAGGACAGTTCTGCTTTATGTTAAGGGATAAAGAAAAAGCACAATATAAAGAGAAGTCCAACCAATCACGCAGGAAAAGCGATCATGGTCGACTTGACTGCTCTAAGGTCTGCAGGGAGTAAATACTTAGGCTTCCCGGATCATCCCAGTCCCGGCGGGGTCTTCTACTTGGGGCCAGTATTTTCCATACAAGTCAAACTTTTCCTCCACTGGGACGCTGAGCACATTTCCGAAGGACTCCACAGAAACAGCACAGCTGCATTCCAATACTGTTTCGAGATGTGCCTTTCCCTTCAGCTTTGACAGTAGTTAATGCGCTAAATGTCTTGATAGAGAAGGTCATATTTGGGAATATTCTTTGGATCAATAGGACTTTGGACAATAAGTTTTCCCCTCATTGCTCCTCGATAGATCACTTCAATCAAATCTATGAAGTCTTGTTTGGTTTTGAAACTTCCCACAAACTTAGTGTGATCTGGAGACCTAGATAGCACAGAAGAGAAACAGCCTTGCTCAGGATAAACAAAACGAATAGTAGCTCTTTTACTTTCTTCTTGTCAGGGAGACTTTAGACATAAGGCCCAACAATGATTTTTCCATTTCCATTTGATATATGACTAAAACCAGTGCTGTGGGTCCCTGGGGTAGCGTGTAAGCCCTATCATACGAAAGCTTCTACTCAAAATGTACTTTAATCACTTCTCCACTCATTATCTAGTAGAATTCCTTGAGTGCTGGTGTGGGCACAGTTTGTTTTGTTGTTGTGTTTGGCTAGGCACTGTGCGAAGCCCTAGTTGCAGTCACTTCTATTTCTGAGTAGTGGGCGTTACATTTTTTTCCTTCCTTCTTCCTTCTTTTTATTTTATTTTATTTTATTACTATTTCGAACATCAAGTGTGCTCACTGCAGAAATTTTTTAAGACAAAAACAATCGCCACATTTTGGTGTATATTCCTCCAATCATATGTACGTGTGTGTGTGTATATATATATATATATATATATATATGGGTCTCTATGTGCATTTCTTCTTTCACAATAATGGGAATGTATCATACATACTATTTTGCAATATGCTTTTTTAAACTAACATGTATTTCTTTCAAAGTTGTTAACCATGCCATCTACAACATCAGGGTAAACTGGTACCTAGTACCCCTTTGTGGACATCTAGGTTCTAAGTATTCTGCTTCCTAAACGACGAGATAAGTATCCATGGAGGCAATTTTGCCCACTTTCAGGATTATTTTTGTTCAGCTAAATGCAACTGCTGGGTTAAAAATTTTACACTTTTAAGTGTAAATATGGCATGTAATGTCATAAATGGCCTTCTAAAAAGCTGCACCAAATTAATACTTAAATGAACCATATTCTAGGAGGATAGACACCTTTCATACCCTTAAAACACAAGTATTTTACACACTCAAACCGATGATGACAAAGCAGGTACACAGATCTCGACAAGCGGATATCTCAACCACAGTAAGAAAGAATAAGAATTACGGATAGTCAAAATAAGTATTATATTAAATACTAGGATGCCGACTGGATGGAGTGGAAGGCATTAGAGAAGAGTTCATGTCACTTATTCTTGACAGGCTTTGTTGAAGAATAACTTTAAGGAAAGAAGAACCCTTTTCCTGGCAGAAGACAGGAAACTTGGCAAGAGAGGAGCATGTCTTAGTTTGCTGAAAGGAGTACTTCTTTTATAAATGCAACCTATCAGTCCCAAAGGTTTAAGAACAACATAGTTTGTTCTAAATGAAACTCCTGGGAAACTTAAAAAAAAAAAAAAAAAAAAAGGTTCCATATTTTCTAGACTAAAGGATGGTTAGTGCTTCACAGCCTCGACTATCCTTTCATACTTAAATAGGAAATTAAAATTTGCCAATCATGCCAGAACACTCATTTTGTACCAAGTTCCACGTAAAAAGTTACAGAGAGCCTCAGCTGAGGAAACAGTGCCAGTACAACTCACTGAGCCACCGATGCATGCAAATAGGTAAGTTATGGAAACTGCTAAAGAGGAAACTTTTAGACTGTGATAGCTTGTCATGTCAACATAACTTACCCATAATCCACTTTCATGTGTTGCCCATTGAAGAAAAACACAGTAGATGGAATATAACTGATGTCAAAATAGTGCGTATAAACTGGAGTTCGGTCCACATCCACCAGATATATAGCAGCCATTTTACTTAAGCCAGGAGAGGTCTTAGAAAGCTGCAAATGAGGAGAGAGATGTAGGTTACAGTAGGAAAGGTAGCTAATGTTTCTTCTGTGAAACGTTTTAATAGAATAGTCTGTTTGAAAAAAATTCCTGGGCCAAAAATCTAGCCTGAGTTCCACATTAGACACAGTGTAACTAACCTTACCTTTCTGAGACTGAATCACTGTTGGCAGGGTTAGGAGAGGGCCCTGGATAAATTGTGTTAATATAGTCCTTCATTGTTGTTCTTCGACTTTTGATTGTAAAGTTTTAATAAACTCTTTATGGATTTATAAAGTCCATGCTCACTTAAAGCAAAAACAAAACAACTTGTAACTATGTATTACCCACATCAAAATACCCTGAGGCCCCTTTCCTTCCAATCCCCACATAAACAGTTATACAAAAAACAGCACACACGGTACTATTATGTGCTGTCCTATGTGCTTTCCACTTTTAACTCATTTAATCTTTACAACATTCCTATGAGGTTCATACTATCATAGTCCCCATTTCGTAGATGAGGAAATGGAAGCATAGGGAGGTAATTTGCCCCTGGTCACATAGCTAGTAGGCAGTTGGTTTTGGATTTGAACTCAGGCAGCTTGGCTTCAGAGTCTGTGCTCTTGACCTCTAGTAATAGTCCTTTCTCCCTACAACTGAGGGCATAATCCTCTGCCCCACCCCCCAGTAACATTACACACTCATATTTAATCACGGTAATGAAATTTTTACACTCCATCCACATAGTGATGTCAGTAATAGAAATAGTGGAAGAAGTCTTAGTCCTGGGGTAAGTCTCCCTCCATAATAAACAGAGACAAGAATAAACCTACTCTGTTCCAAACTGCCCTTCCTACTCATCAAAGTGTGAAGATGGATTGTGAAGTCAGAGATTATCATCAGGCACACACTGGAGCAGCACACCAGTAAAGCAGATCTGCAGGCACAGAAAACAAAGTTCAAATCCCAGCTCTGCAATTTAGTGGTTCTGTGCCTGTGGGAAGTCACTTGACCTCTCTGGGATCCACTTCTCCCCTTGAGAACAGTGACAGTAATGGACCCAGTGTTGTGAGCACTGAATGAGATAATGCTCATGTTGTTCCTGGTCTTTCATTGCCTTGCTGGTGAAGTGGCACTCTGACAGCTGCTAGTTGGGAAGGACATCCAGCACAAGTTCAACACAATCACAGATGGAGGTGTTCAGCTCTTAGTGAAAGCGTACTAACAACTGAACAGCTATATCCCACACCCTGCCTATGCTCCCGGATGCGCTTTGCAGATGTTGAAGTGACGATGTGTAGATTTTTTAAAGAATGATTTATTTAAAAAATTCACTTACAATATCATCTAGTTGCAGACACACAGGATCCTCGTCTCTCCCAAATCTGAGAACCAACACTTTCTCTGCAGTGCTTTTTATCGCCTGGTCGACTTCTTTTTTGCTGGTCAGCTTGGGCAACAGGAAGCTCATCTTGAAATAATCCAATCAATCCCTTGCTGTCAGTCCTGAAATAAAGTTGCAATATTTAGTTTTTATTTTAATTTTTTCCTTTTATTACACCAAAGAAATTGAGTTCAGTGAAGCACATGATGCCGTTCTCAGCTGGGTGCATATTTACATTTGCATCGCTAAGTTACTTACCATAAATACATTTTTAACTGTAGAAAACCTTAAAATAATAAAGTTCCACTTTCAGGCTTTATACAAACATGCAAATGTTAATGTTAGTATGGAATATTCTTTAAATTACACAGCTTTTTTCCCCCCATTATTCTATTACCCTTGCTATGATAGTCAGGTCTCTCAACAATTGCAGAATATTAGGGAGCCCCCTAGTGGCATCTGCATTCCTAGTAAATTTCCAAAGTAAAGAATAAAGTTAGTTCTTTCTTTTACTTACTAACTACTTGGACCAGTTTGGGTTAAAGTTGCAATATTTAAAGGCAGATTAAGGGCATGAGTCCTCATTTAAAGAAAAATTAATTTTTGGAGTAGGTAATATATATGCTTTTTTCCCAGAGAAAAGAGGTTTCATACAACACAGTATCAAAAAAGTATAAGTAACATACTCAGTGCACAATCAGGTGGCAAATAAGTCCACCAGTTTAAAAAACAACAATACAGAAAGGTATACTGTGGAAAATCTCCCTCCCTGTCTCCCCTCAACTGGCTTAGTCCACACTGTCCCATTTCTCCCCACACACCAGGTAACTACTTTCATTAGTTTCTCATGTATCTTACAGAGTTTTATTATGCATTTGCTAAAAAATATAAATATGCATTCCTGCTTTCTCCTTTTACCCCAAAAATAGCCTTTCCTACGACTCAGTGTTCTAGCAGAAAAAAGATGACATCCTCAAATTTAGTAATTGGGGGACTTCCATTGAGGCAGGGTATAGGAGAATAGGGTATGGCGCTAGACCCTCTGGCAAGCAGCAGTGGGGCGCTGTTCCTACCCCTATACCTGAAGGAGCCATTGGAGGGAGTAGTGGCCAGAACTGTGTGGTGAAGATGGCTGAGTGGAGAAGGCTGCTGTATAGGAAGTCAGTGTGCAATTAGGGGATTCAGCAGCTCCTCTCCCTCCTGACCTCCTGCTAATGCTCCCACTAGCTGACTCCAACTGGAACCAGAGGGTAAGGGAGCTGTGGTGGGAGAGCAGGCTAGAGAAGGAGGAATGGATCTAGAGGGGCAATGGCAGATGCCCATAATACATATGAAGTCTTTACCCACTCTTGTGTGTGCTGCACTTTTTCACCTAATATATGAAGATCCTCCCATATCTCTAAATAGAAAATTTACACAGTCTTTGTCACAGTAGCATACTATTTCATGTACTTTTTAAACAGTCATTTATTGATGGACCTTTGTATTATCATGAGGCCCGGTTTAAAAATTCTTGGTGCAGCCCTGGCCAGGTAGCTCAGTTGGTTAGAGTCATTTGGATACACCAAGGTTGTGGGTTCGATTCCCCCGGTCAAGAGTCAATCAATGGCCCTGTTTAGTGTGGCTCAGTTGGTTGAGCGTCATCCCATGTGCTGAAAGGTTGTCGGTCTGATTCCTGGTCAGGGCACATGCCCAGGTTGCCGGTTCGGTCCAGTGGCAACCGATTGATGTTTCTCTCACACTAATGTTTTTCTCTCTTTCTCTCCCCCTTCTTCTCTCTTTAAAAAATCTATAAAAATATCCTCAGGTGGGGATTAAATAAATACACACACATACTTGGAAAGTTAAACCATACTAGTAAGCAGAGAGAAACAAATTAAAAGATATATAGGGTGTTCCCAAAAAAATGTATACACACACTGTGGATAATTATAAAGGCAGTGTTTATTAAAATACATTTCATTTTCAAAATTGAGCTACCAGCTGTTACAGTGTGTATACATTTTTTCAGGATGCCCTATTTTAAAAAACCGTTAAACTGGCAAAGATTAAGCAAAAATGGGAAGAGTGTGAGTGAAGGGTAGGCATTCACAGTCCTACCTGGAATGCAGAGGGGCAAAACTTTTCTTGAAAGCAAGCTGAAATACTCTCTGACCAACAATTCCAGCTCTGAGACTTAGTTCTTAGGAAATAATTAGACACGGGCACAAAGATTTACATACAAAGGACATTCATCTCACTTATAACGGTAAAAAACTGGAGTTAACTTAAATGGCAATTTAATAGGGGGCTGGCGAACTGAAAGATAGTACAGCTCTGCAATGTACTATTAAAGTTATAAACCCTTCGGAAACGGAAAAGTTCTCATGATAAAGAAAAAAAGTTATAAGACAGTGTGATACCACCACATTCTACAATCTAGGTACAAAACCTAACCCTAATACATACGTACGTGTTTACAAAGAAAAATAACTGGGAAGGAATATCCCCAAACACCATCACTGGCTAGCTTTGCGTGTGAACAGACAGGTGAGTTTTATTTAAATCGATACAGCTGACCCTTGAGCCACGCAGGGGCTGAGGCGCCCGCGGCCCCGCGCATCGCGCCCCCGAAGCCCAACCTCGGATGGAAAATGCAGTTCGCCCTTGGAAAACATTCAAACCGCGCGGTTCGACCCCGCGTCGCTCAAGGGTCACTGATAAATTTCTAGTGCTGCCTGTGGTAGAGAGAACGACACTTACTTTACTTGTACAAGTCTCCTCCCTCTCTTCAACTTCAGGACAGTCGGCAGCCCGGCCCCTTTTCCAGAGTCGGGAGGGCTGGCGGCGCCTTCTGCCGGAAACGCCACAGGTACCCTAATCCGGAGGAACTCAAGGGTTGTTGCCTAGAAACCTTCGGAGGTCCACTTAAGGGGACGGAGACGGAAACGGAAACGGAAACCGCACAAGCGCAGTGGATGAACCAGCTCCACAGCCCAATAAACTGGTTGTTTCAGTCGCGGTCTACTTTACCGGGCTCTGACCGGAAGCCTTAGAGCCACTTCCGCCCTCACTAAACATGCCCGACCTCTTCCACCCCCTCAGACTAGAGGCGGGGCCTCGCCCCTTAGGCCAAGTGTGGTTGGTCGCAAGGAGACTCGGAAGTGTCTCTGATCAGCGTCCCGGCGGAGGATACACTAGTCCTGAGGGCCGGGTCGCGTTATGTCCCACTCTTGGAGCCGGGAACGGGCATTTTCCGGGTTGTTCTCTATGGTCTCTTCGGACGGATAGAAGGGGCAGCACAAGGTATTGTGGGACAATAATGGCCGCTCTCAAGGTGCTGGTTTTGGTTCTTTAAGGCGATCTGAGCGAGGGGTGGCGGCGCCGGCGCCCCAGAACCCGGGACAGAACGTCCTGAGAGTCGGGCTTGGTGAGGTGAGTGTCCCTCCTTCCTTCCTGACCTGCCCGTCGCCGGTCGTGGCGGCTCCAGGCGGCGACAGATATCCGTCCCTCGGTCCGGTTCGGGCCTGGGCTGGGAAAGTCTCGTCCCTGTCACCCAACTTGTCTTACCCTAAGGATGCGGCGCAGGTCCTGCGGGGCCCGGCTTTTCTCTTAGTTCTGGTCAGATCCTGCTGCCTGGCGCGGCCACACTGAGGGCCAGGGATGCTCCCCGGCGGTCCCCCGCCCCCCTCCTTAGGCCTCCGCCTTTGCCCAACCCCAAAAAGACGCCGAGCCCAGTCGGGCTCCGCGTGTCTTCCTCCTCTGCTCTGTCCCGCGGCGTCTCTACCAGGCGATCTCCTCCACTGGAGTGTTGACTCCGCGCGGGCGGGGATTTTGGTCTGTTTTGTTCTCCGCTCGATCCCTATTTTCCACAACGGCGATGGGCTCCCGGAAGGCACGGAATGAGTAGTTGTCGAAGGAGTGCATCCAGTTTCATTTTTTATTGTTTTTCTCGTACCCCGTGTAGCTTCTTTGCCACGAATCCTTCTCCAGAATCCAGCCCCCTCACTCCCGGCGCATTCGTCTCAGCGGCTGCGAGGAGTCTCTCTCGGGCGCCTTGTCCGGTGCTGCCGGCGTCTCCCTTGGCCGCCTCTAGAAACGCTTCACTTCCCGTTTCCCTCTAATCCGCTTCAGTTCATCCATCCACTTATTCGTCAAACGTTTATCTTGCTGGCCTTGAGTACAGCATCCGCAAGACAGACCAGACAAGGCTCTTTTTCTCCTGAGTAGGATGGCTTTCTAGGGATTATATTTTCTAGTTTAGGCTGCTTCTGAGCAGAGCCTGGATGGCTCTACCTTCTTGTTTAGATTTTTCTCACGTGTATACAGATGTCACCAGTATGCAGCTTTCCCTTCTCTCTTCTACCTGATGACATTTAAAAAAAAAAAAAGCAGCTCTTGTTTCTCTTGTCCATAGCATGTGTCCAGTCTGACAGTATTCCTCTATAGAGCTGTGCACGTTCATTAGAGCTGCGTAAAACATTCTGGATTCTGGTGGTACCCGGACCCTGGACACCTCCTTTGCTCCACTGACTAGTTGGAAAGGGGAATTATCCAAGCGCTCAGAATTGGTGTATGTTTACAAGTGGATGGTGTGTAATGGGAGGTAAAGAGGAATTTATTACAAGTAGAGTACTAGGAAATCTCACAGCCACCTAAATACTCTTCAGAAACACCATTTTCTAACCTAGTGCTTCTCATCAATATTTTTGGTGAACATAGATTGTTTCTAAACAGATTTTGACTGCTGTACACAACTGGTCCAAAAAAAGGCCACTAAAGTATGGATCACATGGATGGTAGCCTTATTCCCAATATCTCTGCTGCATCTGTAAGTTTAAAGGGAGGGAGAGGTAGAACTCATGTGAAAAATGGCGAGGGATCCAATCAGTGACACAGGAGCACAGCAAATCATATAATGTAACAGTTACATTTATGTAACACTTCATGGTTACAGAGAGCTTTCACATATACTCTTTTGTTTGATTCTCACAATAACTCCATGGATTAGATAAAGCAAAAAGTATTTCCATTTTATAGATAGAGGAATTATGCTTAACCAAACATTAAGTTATTTGCTTACAATCAGTCATACAGGTAGAAAATATCGAGAGCCTGGATTCCAATTGAAGTTTCTGACTTCACATCCCCCACACTCCCTTTTTAGATGCCATCGTGCTCTAATAGGTGTGTCATCGTGAGACCTGAGGATGCTTTCTTGGATCCTGGTGTTTGGTGTGTGTGTGTATTTCTTATGTGTGTTAAGGTGGGAGTAGGATGATCTTTTGAGATTGTCAATGACTTGATGGCCAGGTCTTAGCAAGGGGTACTAAAGAAATCCTGGTCTTAAGGGGGAGGTTAAATATACCTATAACTACAATTATCTTGGGGTATAGCAGAGCCAAGTCTTTTCCCCTCTTATGTCCAATACCAAATGTTTTGTCTTCCTTCCAAGGAAATCCCAGAGCCTGTCATGGAGGACCCCAGTGAGGATACCTCGATCCATAGATTGGAAGGCACTGATGGGGACTCTCAGGTTGGTGGTCTTATTTGCAAGACCAAAAGTGCGGCCAGTGAGCAGCATGTCTTCAAGGCCCCTGCTCCCCGTCCTTCATTGCTGGGACTGGACTTGTTGGCTTCCCTGAAACGGAGGGAGCGAGAGGAGAAAGACGATGGGGAGGACAAGAAGAAGTCCAGGATCTCTTCCTACAAGGACTGGGAAGAGAGCAAGGATGACCAGAGGGATGCTGAGGAGGATGGCAGTGACCAGTCCGGTCGAGGTAGCCGAAAAGACAGGTAAAGGCTTTAGGATGGGTTGACTCAAAGGGAGTGAAAGTGGAGGCCAGAAAATAATGTCCTATGTTTATCTGTCAGTTTTCTTGTTGGACATGTAGAGCTTTCGGAGTATATTTGATTTTATAATACTGAGGGTAGGTAGGAACTGATGTATTTTTCACATTTGTGGGGAACATTCAAAGGAGACCAGTGAGTAGATGATGGTGGTTAGAAATACTTTGGGTTGTTGTCATATGTAAGTAAGCCTGCAGTACCAGGGGATAGAGTAGAAAAGGACAGGTCACTCACTTGACACAGTCAGAGGCTTTGGGGCAAGGTTTTCTCCTGTGGAGGGACACTTTACCAGTTGCCCTCCCTGTTTCAGACATTATCGATCTGCTCGAGTAGAGACTCCATCCCATCCTGGTGGTGTGAGTGAAGAGTTTTGGGAACGTAGTCGGCAGAGAGAGCGGGAGCGCCGGGAACATGGTGTCTATGCCTCATCCAAAGAAGAAAAGGATCGGAAGGAAAGATCGCGGGATCGAGACTGTGACCGCAAGAGAGACAGAGGTAGACTGCCCAGCATAGTTCCCATAACCCATTAAGCATTTGAATTAACCCACCAGCCTCTTTCCTGTTGCAGGAAGAGTCTTTATAATGCCCGTTAAATTAGGGAGCCCTGTTTGCATAATGTCACCCTGATTGGTTATTGACCTTGTTGGGACAGGGAATAGCAGGCAGTTTAAAACTGTTACTTACAGCATAGCTGTTTTGCTTGAGTGTGTGGTCCTCGTTTTATTATGAAACTTGGTGATAATGGGTAATATGTCTGAGAAACCAGAGTTGACAGTAGTGTTGGTGGTAGAGAAAGTGCTATGGAGAAAAGGTAGACATAAAATCCAGTATTTTGCTCAGTGTTGTTTACATTTTATAGCTTATAGACTTGTAACTATTAAACAGTTACTAATACACTAATAACCGTTCTTTTCTGAATTCTCACAGGAAAATAACTGCTACTGTGAATTTGAAACCTTCTAGCCATTATCTATTTTTTCCCCTTAAAAGAATGGGGATATGTGAGTTTCAGGAGCCCATAGATCATATTAGAGCAGTGTAGGTTGCACCTGTGAGTGGGAAGGCCTGTCCTTTCTCTAGGGTGAAGACTGGTGGAAGTTGGGACGGGATACATGTTTTCTAAGCTCTGTGTGTGACTCTTGACAGATGAGCGGGATAGAAGCAGGCACAGCAGCAGATCAGAGCGGGATGGAGGGTCAGAGCGCAGCAGGAGAAATGAACCAGAGAGCCCACGACACCGACCTAAAGGTAGACTGAGCCGTTGCTGGTGGTGGTTTGTGAGGGTCAAACATACAAAAGGCAGGGTGATCGACTCCTATCCTCAGTGGGATTGCTGTGGGCAGAGAGGGAATTCCTGATTCCATCATGAACGTCTATGACTATTTGGCTCTGAGTTGGGTGGGAAGGCCCTGACTTCTCTGTAAAGATGGATATGATCTTTAAGGTGATAGGCTGGCTTACTGAATAGCCATTTTTCCAAATGGTGGGAAAGAATAGGGAGCTGCGGAGCAGAAGGAGAATTCGTTAAAAATAATTATTTATATTTAAAGGGTTATGTTTGCAGAGACAAATTGGAAATTCCTTGAAATGTTGCAAACACAGATGAAAACTGGACTGTTAAAATGCAGATATCTTTAAAAACTGTCAGAACCATCTTATCCATTGCAAATAGGTACAAAGTTTATAAACAGTAAAATAAACTTGGGACATTGACTTTTGGCTAATAGTTGTAGAGCCATGTCCTGGTTAAATTAGATGTGTTTCCTATGGATGTGTCTATTGTGGCCCCAGATGCAGCCACCCCATCAAGGTCTACCTGGGAGGAAGAGGACAGTGGCTATGGCTCCTCAAAGCGCTCGCAGTGGGAATCGCCCTCCCCTTCACCTTCCTATCGGGATTCTGATCGGAGCCATCGACCGTCCAGCAGAGATCGGGATAGGTGATGTTCTGAGCAGAGCAGCCTAGTTTCTCTGGGTGGGTGGCGTGGGTGGATGTGATGAGGGCAAAGGGCTCTGGGCTGGGAGAGCAGATGGCAGCTGGGGGACATGTCTCAGCTTAGTGACTCTTTAGTGATGATGGTTATACTGTTTCCCAGGTCTGTAAGGAGCAGGTACTCAGACGACACACCTTTGCCAACCCCATCCTACAAATACAACGAGTGGGCCGATGACAGAAAGCACCTAGGGTCCACCCCGCGTCTCTCCAGGGGCCGAGGTAAGGCAGTATGGGAGTAGGCAGCAGGAGAGCAGGGTCGCTCCTTGGTCAGGCTGAGCAGAGCTGTGCTTCTGGAGCTGTGTGCTTTGCAGGTCTGTTGGTAGCCGCTGGGGATGAGCTGGGGTTGTGTGGTCTGACCTGTTACATGTTCTCCTTCAGCAAGACGTGAGGATGGTGAAGAAGGGATTTCGTTTGACACAGAAGAGGAGCGGCAGCAATGGGAGGATGACCAGAGGGTAAAAACATTTTATCTTTGAGGGACTGAATGAGGGATGGTGGCCATCCCATTGGTGAATGGGTGACAGGGTATGTCAGTGCAGGGGCCATGAGTGACACTCTGGTAGAATTGGACTTTGATGACAGCCTCAGGGAAGCTGAGCCCTGTTTAGTCCTAAAGCCCTGGAATCTCCAGAGGCAGAGGCTCCGCAATGAAACTCCTCACCTAAGGCAGGTCAGACCTAACTTTTCTAGTTATGTGTTGGTGCCACCATGTGGTAAATCTTAGAAGTGCTGTCATGATGAGCTGCCATACGAAGTCTTACAGACAGAAAATCAGTCACTGTGGTTCTCCTCTAGATGGCGCATCAGAGCAGGCTGGCCGCCTGTGTCTTTCACAAAGGCTGCTCCACCACACCAGTGACTTCTTACAAAACGTCTCCTCCCTTCTGGCCTTGCCTTGTGCATAAACTTGATATGTCCCCTGTTCCCTGTGCTTTGTGTCCTGTGCTGCAGCAAGCTGACCGGGATTGGTACATGATGGATGAGGGGTATGACGAGTTCCACAATCCCCTGGCCTACTCTTCCGAGGACTATGTGAGGAGGCGGGAGCAGCACCTGCATAAACAGAAGCAGAAGCGCATTTCGGCTCAGCGGAGACAGATCAATGAGGTGACGCTGCTGCCTTCAGTAGTTGGAGCAGATTCAGCCGGAGTTGGGGGCATATGGGAGAAGCAGCAGGTCATATGCACATGATGGCAGTACAGCTTGTCTCCCCACTGCTGAAGTACCAGAAGAGCTATAACTCTAGAGGTGGAGGAGGGGAGGCTGTGGAACTTTTCAGTAGCTTAGAAAAACAACACATCCAACTTATAACCTCTCTTTGCAGTACTTCCTTGAGAGGTGCTGTTAATGGGAACTGATAGGGTAGGACCTGGCTCTGTGGTCTGTGTTCTTTGTGTCTCTGAATGGGGCTGGGGACGGTCACCATATGTGTGTCCTTGCAGAGGTTCTGGCTGAGATATAAAGTGCCGCTTCTTGGAAAAGGTACTGCAGGAGATTTGGGATCAGCAACTCTCCTGTCTAAGGAGCTACAGGCTAACAAGGCCTGTGGCATCTCTGTGGTCCCTGTGGCCCTTCTGTCAGGACTTGATGCATGAACTTGCCTGGTGACCTTTCGGGATGACCTTTCGGTTTCACTCTGATCGTGGCCTCCCACTGTGTCCTTACAGGATAATGAGCGCTGGGAGACCAACCGCATGCTCACCAGTGGGGTGGTCCATCGGCTGGAGGTAGACGAGGACTTTGAAGAGGACAGCGCGGCCAAGGTGCATCTGATGGTGCACAACCTGGTGCCTCCCTTTCTGGATGGGCGCATCGTCTTCACCAAGCAGGTGAGCTTCCTCTGTGGTCCTAGAGAAGGAAGCTCAGCCTGGCCGGTGTGGCTCAGTGGTTGAGCGTTGACTTAGGAACCAAGAGGTCGCCAGTTCGATTCTTGGTCAGGGCACATGCCCAGGTTTCGGGCTCCATCCCCAGTAGGCGGTGTGCAGGAGGCAGCCTATAGATGGAGCTTCTCTCTCATAGATGTTTCTATCTCTCTGTCCCTCTCCCTTCTTCTCTCTCTCAAAGTCAATAAAAATATATTAAAAAAAAAAAAAGCCCATAAAGATCTGAAGTAGAAATGGGAAGGAAGGAAGGAAGGAAAGGAAGGGGGAAAAAATGCTGTCACAATAGGGTAGTCGCCCCTCTCATTCCCTGGGGCTGTTGGGAAATGGACCTTCTTCTTGAGAATAATGATCAATGGGAATTTCTCTTTCACTCAACCTCCTGCAGCCAGAGCCTGTGATTCCAGTCAAGGATGCCACTTCTGACCTGGCCATCATTGCTCGAAAAGGCAGTCAGACAGTGCGGAAGCACAGGGAGCAAAAGGAACGCAAGAAGGTTGGTTTCTTATCATCTGGGGCTGGGGAGTCTCTACATAGTCTTTTTCCTTTTTTAAAATCATATTAGACCTCCTAAGTAGGGTTCCTGTTGGAAGTTAGCACTCACAGAGCAAGAACCACCCCTGGGAGGTGGGCATTGTGTTCTACCAGCACCTTAGTTAGGACAACCACAGGGCCTGCTGCTTCGGGAGCCGAAGGCTGAAGATGGAATGCCTTGTGGGAGTTTACCACCTGCTGCTAGATGAAGCCTGTGAAATGGGCTTGGTTTTCCTGAACACAGGCGTGTCACAGGATGGAGCAGACTTACTTTTCATGACTTTTGTAGGCTCAACACAAACACTGGGAACTGGCTGGAACCAAACTGGGAGATATAATGGGTGTCAAAAAAGAGGAAGAGCCGGATAAAGCGCTAACAGAAGATGGTAAAGTGGACTACAGGTAGGAGTCTGCCAGCAGTGGACCATCTCCAAAGACGGGCCCTCAAGGGCACTTGCAGAGGAACTGATACAGTGTGTGGCTCATGAATAGGAAAGTGATGTCACTTTGTCTTCTGGTCTCTTCTGGCCCTTCCTCTGGTCTCTCTTTTCTACCATCTTCAACTGTCCCTATTGCTGCTACTACTGTAGGAGCTTCTTCTGTGCCAGGCAGCGCTAAACGCCTCACAGTTACTTGCGCACTGAATTCCCACCGTAGTTCCATGGGATATAGGTGCTGTGCTTCCCATTTCATCTGAGCCGAATGAGGCCCAGGGAGGTTAAGTAACTTGTTTGCGGTCACCCAGCTAGTAAATGGTAGAGGGAGGATGACACCCGACAGTCTAGCTTAGAGCCCACTCTTAGCCACTCTTTTAGAGTGCTGCTCAGGTGTTCGGTGTGGGAATGTAGGCTTTGCCCACGTAGACTTCAGTTCAACATGAGGAAAAAGTATTTTTAACAGAGGTTTGAAAATAGAAGGGGTTGTCTTATCAGGTAGTGACTTCCCTCTTCATAGAGGTTTCTAAGGCGATGTTGGGTAAGTGCTTATTGGGATTCCCACATTGGGTAGGTGGCTGGAATCACATGTCTCTTGTGAAGCTCATCCTTTGAACACTCTGAAGTCCTACTGAACTGTCATCTGAATTAATAATTCTCTGTACCCTTGAGAGAAATGTCCCAAATGAGAAGTTGGTACTATTTTTTTTTTTAAATTGATTTGAGAGAGAGGAAGGTAGATAGAGAGACAAACATCTATGTGAGAGAGAAACAACAATCTATCGCCTCTCGTATGCACCCCGACTGGGAATCAAGCCTACAACCTGGGTATGTGCCCTGATCAGGAATCGAACCCGCAACCTTTCAGTGTATGGGACGATGCTTCTACCAACTGAGCTACACTGGCTAGCGGGAGAAGTCAGTACTATTGATCTGGCCTTGTTAGTCTCTAGAAAATTAAGTCCCTTAGATGTTAATTGTTAGCTGAGCAGAGTGACTGGGAAATTAGAAATAGGGAGCCTGACAGAGCATGGGGTAGGTCTGACAAAGGAAAAGTCTTGGAAGGAGGGTGGGTGGAAGATTGTGTTGACTCATGTAGCATTGGGTTGGTATCTTTTTGCCGTGGAGTCTTTGGAAAATCACATAGTGCTTTTGAGTCTTGGGATGTATACACATGTCAGATATTTGAATGCTTTTAGGAGAAGTAGGCAAATATTAAACTGGACTGTTCTCACAGTTCTTTGAAAAGAATCCTTACAGGCTGCTCCATCTTGTTGAGAGGAGGGAGGAGGGAGGAGGTCTGACCTTGATCATGACTCTGCATCTACGACTCTTCTTCTTAGCCCTTTACGGGCTGTGCTGAACTTGCCCAAGGGTGTTCTGTATAAGATAATGACCTGTCATTTCAGCTCCTCTTCTGGCTGAACTCATTTTTAGGGCAGAGGATTTGCCCACTTGCTAATCTGTAACTCCTCTGAGCCATATGTAGCTCTGTTTGACTGGGGGTGTTTGGTGTATTTGGATGATGGATTCTGCTCCCTTAGGCTGGAGGAGGCGAGTAGCATCTCTGATCACCTGGCTGCTCTAGTGTCTTGAAGATTTATTGCATCTTATTGAACTAGTTTTCAGTCTTGGATGTAGGAAGAAGGGTGGAAGGAAAGTGTGGGACATCGTGCAGGGTGCTTAGGCTGCCATGTGTTCTCAGGACAGAGCAGAAGTTTGCAGATCACATGAAGAAAAAGAGTGAGGCCAGCAGTGAATTTGCAAAAAAGAAGTCAATTCTGGAGCAGAGGCAGTATCTGCCCATCTTTGCAGTGCAGCAGGAGCTACTCACTATTATCAGGTAACTCTGCCCCAGGGCCTGGGAATTACAGTACTGACTTGGGTGTCCCCTTTGTCTCCTGTATTTACTTGGTATCTCTTTTTGCTTTGGGCATTACATCTGATGGAGAAGGGAAAGTAAGCAAGATGGCATTGTTTTGTTACCGTTCACTTATTTAAATCTCACCATCTTCTAGACGTTTCAGGTGGTATCTCAGTACGGGGCAGTTTTCCCAGGGAAATCCTCTCTAAGCAGGCATGCCTCTTGGTTAGCCAGATGTGGGGACAGGAGGTGGCAGCATCTTGGAGGCGTGGGTGTGGTCTTCCACTCGGCTGATTTGGCCTTTGCCTTCTCTCCCTTGCAGAGATAACAGCATCGTGATTGTGGTTGGGGAGACGGGGAGTGGTAAGACCACTCAGCTGACCCAGTACTTGCATGAAGATGGTTACACGGACTACGGGATGATTGGGTGCACCCAGCCCCGGCGTGTGGCGGCCATGTCGGTGGCCAAGAGAGTCAGTGAAGAGATGGGGGGAAACCTTGGCGAGGAGGTGAGTGGGCAGGGGCTGAGCTGTGGTTATTACCTGGTAGCTTCCTTCTATTTGAGCTGATCTGCTAAGGCCTGGACCCAGCACAGGGTGTGATAGTGGTGAACCGGTACCAGAGCTTCTGAGCCATCTCTGATCTCCAGGTGGGTTATGCCATCCGCTTCGAAGACTGCACTTCAGAAAACACCTTGATCAAATACATGACTGACGGGATCCTGCTCCGAGAGTCCCTCCGGGAAGCAGACCTGGATCACTACAGTGCCATCATCATGGACGAGGCGCACGAGCGCTCCCTCAACACCGACGTGCTCTTCGGGCTGCTCCGGGAGGTGAGGGCTGTGGGGTCCACTCTCTCTGTCCATGGTGCTTTGACCAGCATATTGTTGGTGGTGATCGTGGCTCTTCAGGTGGGCTTGGGGCTAGCCTGAGGAAGTGAAGTAGTCTCTGTCAGGACAGAGTGTCCCGGGCCCCCAGTTGCTGGGTTCAGCCCTGGTGTTGCAGTTCATTCTGCTCTTGCTCAGCTGAGTGACTCATGGCTTTCTTCGCTGTGGCTCCATGGGTTCAGTGTTCAGTGTTATGCATCTCTGTGCCAGTTTGTTGGCTTCAGCTTCTGTTTCATTTGGGAGTAATGTTGAGACTCTGGAGGATGGATGCCAATGGTCCCAAACCTATGGGGAAGTCCCTGACTGACCTCTTCTCTTAGGTGGTGGCTCGGCGCTCAGACCTGAAGCTCATTGTCACATCTGCCACTATGGATGCCGAGAAATTTGCTGCCTTCTTTGGGAATGTTCCCATCTTCCACATCCCCGGTCGTACCTTCCCTGTTGACATCCTTTTCAGCAAGGTACCGAGGCCTCCTTTTTTTGAACTGACCCTGAGTGAGAAGTTGGAGGGTGCAGGATAGGGTGCTGAGTTGGGAAAGGTGGGTACCATGAGGTGCATGGGGAAGCCAGTAGCTCCAGGGCTGAGCCAAAGGACTGTGCTTTGGGTGTGTTTTGTTTTATTGTTTCTTTGGAGCAGAAGTGTGGGGCCCAGGGGTGTTAGTCAAGCTTATCTACAGGTGCGGCAACCCTGAAAGTCTGCCGTCTCCAGCCCTAGACTAGTGACTGGGCCACTGGTTCCCAGAGAGGTGCCTGGCCTGCATTGCCCTCGACACTTTCTTCTGACGGTGTCCCTGGCTGGTGTTGCAGACCCCGCAGGAGGATTACGTGGAGGCTGCAGTGAAGCAGTCCTTGCAGGTGCACCTGTCAGGGGCCCCTGGGGACATCCTCATCTTCATGCCTGGCCAGGAGGACATAGAGGTACGTGCCTTGTCATGACCATGATGAACGGGTGTATCCTATGTGTGAGAGTTTGGGGCTCTAGTGGCTCACGGTTACTTTGTCCTCAGGTGACCTCAGACCAGATTGTGGAGCATCTGGAAGAACTGGAGAATGCGCCCGCCTTGGCCGTGCTGCCCATCTACTCCCAGCTGCCTTCTGATCTTCAGGCCAAAATCTTCCAGAAGGTGCGAGAGCAAGAACGTCTGTCTTGGGCCCTCACCTTTGGGTCCTCTTGGGTTCTCCCAGGAGGGCAAGAGCGTAGGAGTTCCTTTTCTGGCAGGGGTAGGGCGTGCTCTTTCCTCAGGTTGGAGGGAGGGGTTGAGGGGAGTCTTTGCTACCTGAAGGTCTACAGCTCTCCCTCCCTGCACATCCTTGCCTGGCTGTAGGCTCCGGATGGTGTTCGGAAGTGTATTGTTGCCACCAACATTGCTGAGACATCTCTGACTGTCGACGGCATCATGTTTGTAATCGATTCTGGTTATTGCAAATTAAAGGTAAGAGAAGACACAGGGCCCTGGGCCCTCACCCAAAGCTAAATTGGGATGGGAAGCAGGCCCTGGGTCCTCGGCCCTCCAATGAGGGATTCACATGAAAGTGGTGCTGGTTTAAGAGACTAACATTTATTGAGTTCTGAAGTTGCTATGTGCTTGATTCATTTAATCCTTGTGGTAACTTGATGGGGCAGACAATTTAAAAATTCAATAGAGATCATGGAGCTGGTGTTTCTGGGGAAATTTATAGAGGTTTCTGGCTCCAAAAAGATGGCTGCCTGTATTGCTAAGACACTTTGCTCTGCGGTGTGTAGCAACCGGGGTTTGTGTTTGTCTCAAGGCTGCCACCCTTTTCCTTTTCTCCCTTACTCTGTCCTTAATCAGCTCTTTGCTGCCCCTTCCTAGGTCTTCAACCCCAGGATTGGCATGGATGCTCTGCAGATCTACCCCATCAGCCAGGCCAATGCCAACCAGAGGTCGGGGCGAGCTGGCAGGACGGGCCCAGGTCAGTGCTTCAGGTATGAACCCTGTGCCAGCCTGCTTTCCGGGGCGGCGCTGGGATTGCTGAGTGTGGGGCCTGGGCCAGAGTGGGTGGGATTGGACTGTGATCCAGCAGAGGTTTGCTGGCCTTAGAGCTGATCCCTGAGGCTGGGGACGGATGGCAGGGCTGCCACTTGGTCCTGTCATCATATGCAGAGTGGAAGGAGTAGTCTTTCCAGGAAGCTCTGAGTCTCAGTGGTTTTGGGTTTTAAGCAGACTTAGGTTGAATTATATTCGCAGTAGGAGACTGTAATTACAACATGTTTTCCCTCAGAGGACAAATCTGATTAAACTACACCATTGGTTCTTTTTCACATCTCCAATTATTCTTTTTTTGGTTCTAAATTTAAAAAACAATGTATTCACTATAGAAATTCAGAAAACATAGAAAAATACTAAGAAAATAAAACCCAGCCACAATTCTAGTCCCAGGCTCTCCAGAAATGAAACAAGCATGTAGGAGAAGAGTAAACTGGGAAGACTGAGTTTTGAATAGGTGGAAATTTGCAGTTCAGAGAGGAAGTGGGGAAGGGTTGGGGAAGAAATGAGAAATTCTCCTACCCGTGGCTGTCCTCTGTCCTGGTTGTTTGTGGTGCACATGCAGTGAGGAGCTGAGGTAGCGTCACTCTGCTGCTAAGGTGATCTCTGCGTAGGCAGCCAGACATGTTTGAGAGGCTCAGCGCGCAGTGTGGTGGTAGGTGCAGCTGGACTTGGTCTTCTCCTTGGCAGGCTTTATACCCAGAGCGCCTACAAGAATGAGCTCCTGACCACCACGGTACCTGAGATCCAGAGGACCAACCTGGCCAATGTGGTGTTGCTGCTGAAATCTCTAGGGGTGCAGGACCTGCTGCAGTTCCACTTCATGGACCCGCCCCCAGAGGACAACATGCTCAACTCCATGTATCAGCTCTGGATCCTTGGAGCTCTGGACAACACAGGTGCTGTGGCCCCAGGAGCCGGGCAGGGCTTCCTGGTCTTTGCCTCTGTTCTGCACTGTGTTCACTGAATATCTGGATTTGCTCCTTTCTCCTAGGTGGTCTGACCTCAACTGGACGGCTGATGGTGGAGTTCCCGCTGGACCCAGCCCTGTCCAAGATGCTCATTGTGTCCTGCGACATGGGCTGCAGCTCCGAGATTCTGCTCATTGTGTCTATGCTCTCGGTCCCCGCCATCTTCTATAGGCCCAAGGTGGGGAGATGGTGTCTAGCTCTCCTTTCTTCCCAGAAGCCTCAGGGGGAGTTATGGGCTCCAGAAGGATTACAGAGTGCAGTAGTTTCTCTCTGTATTTATGAAAATGGAATGGAGCCCTGGCCGGGTGGCTCAGCTGGTTGGAGCACCGTCCCGTGCACCAGAAGGTGGTGGGTTTGATTCCTGGTCAGGGAACATACCTAGGTTGTGGGTTTGATCCCTGGTCAGGGCGCATATGGGAGGAACTGATCGATGCTTCTCTCTCTCTCTCTTTCCCTTTCTCTCTAAAATCAATAAACATATTCTCAGGTGAGGATAAAAAAAATTATTAAAAAAGTGGAATGGAGGGACAGGAGTCATGGTTTCTAAAGAATGATTTCTGTTAAGCAGGTTGGGGTCAGGGTGAGGGGAAAGGATGGGCTAGATCAGTGCTTCTCAGGAAATGTTTTGAAAATTTGCAAGAGCACTTTTATCTTCTAGTTTGGTTGTACCTGAAGTCTCACGTTAGGATTAATATTTTACTGTAAACTGCTTTATCTTTCTCATAGTGTTCGGGCACTATGTTGATGTGTTTGAAGTTGTGTGTGTGGGTAGCTGAGAACCTCCTGTCTCTTCTCAGTGGGCCTGGACTCCCTTGAGCTTAGAGGTCCCTTTTTCCTTCCCAGGGCCGAGAGGAGGAGAGTGATCAGATCCGGGAGAAGTTTGCTGTCCCTGAGAGTGATCATCTGACCTACCTGAATGTTTACCTGCAGTGGAAGAATAATAATTACTCTACCATCTGGTGTAATGATCATTTTATCCATGCCAAGGCCATGCGGAAGGTGGGGGCAGTGGCCCAGATAAGCAGGATGTTGGGATGAGGGGTGGAAGGCATGGGAAGGAGGGCTTTATCCTTGCCTACCTGTGTCCTGCTCTAGGTCCGGGAGGTGCGGGCTCAGCTCAAGGACATCATGGTGCAACAGAGGATGAGTCTGGCCTCCTGTGGCACTGACTGGGACATCGTCAGGAAGTGTATATGTGCTGCCTATTTCCACCAGGCAGCCAAGCTCAAGGTGAGCCCATTGGAGTTCTGGCCCCTTCCTGGTCTGATATTTGTCATGGGCAAAGTTCTTCCTTTCTCATTGTACAGTTCTGCAGATCTGGGCTTCCCCCACAAGCCTGGGTCAAGATAGTATTAAAGGGATGGGTTAGCTGCCCAAATGAGCAGCATCTTCCTGACGTGGCCTCCTGCTGTGTCTCTTCCCTAGGGAATTGGGGAGTATGTGAATATCCGGACAGGGATGCCCTGCCACTTGCACCCCACCAGCTCCCTCTTTGGAATGGGCTACACCCCAGACTACATAGTATATCATGAGTTGGTCATGACCACCAAGGTGAGTCTTTTCTGAGGTAGCTTGCATGATGTAGGACCACCTGGCTAGGCCAGGTTCCTTCACTGCCTTTTGGGATGAGCTTTGACGTTGGGAGGCTTGAGACCACATGCCTTGCTTTGAGGGGAGTTGAGGATGGTTTTCAGTTGAGGGTTTGGAGAAACTTGCACAGAGCTAACCTGTAAGTTATAGGGGTCTTGGCTGTGCCAGCAAGAATGTTTCCTATTTACTGCCTGGGATAAGCAACCCCTTGTGGTGTCATCATTAGAATGGTTTTCTGAGGGGCTGGACCTTTCCTCTTGGATGCTAGGGGGTGTTTTCTTAAGCATGGAGGAATTTGGGTGGGAGAAGGGATTAAAATTCCAGTGCCTGAGGCTTTCCCCAGCTTTTTTCACGCTCAGAGGGCTGGGGGGTAAGGCCCTTCCCACATATCTCTTAATTGTGGAACCACATTGTGAGGGGACAGCCTGGAGCCTTGGCCCTTCTGTGACCACCACTTTGTGGCCCTCTGCCTACAGGAGTACATGCAGTGTGTGACTGCTGTGGATGGAGAGTGGCTGGCGGAGCTGGGCCCCATGTTCTACAGTGTGAAACAGGCAGGAAAGTCTCGGCAGGTAAGGGTCCTGTGCTTTCCTTGAAAGTTCTGTTTGTCTCTGGGATCCATTTTGCCTCAGCCTGGTATTGAAGATACATCACATCTGACTACCCCCCCTTACTTCTCTTTCAAACATAGTGACTGTGATCTAGCCCATTTGGTCTGTCTGATTTCCCCCCACACACTCCAGTTGCTTGGTCTGCCAAGGCCTTTTAAAAAGGAAGTTATTGAAAAGTGCAGATGTTTTTAAAAGTGGGAAAAAACCAGTATAATGAGCCACCATAAATTCATCGCCCAGCTTCTGTAATTATGAACATTCTGCCAATTTTGTTTTGTTTATTCCCATCCCTCTCCAGACACATCCATATTTTTCCTGGAATGTTTATTTATTCATTTTTATTTTTTAATTTTACTTTTGTACTTTATTTTTAGAATGTATCAAGAATGCTTTTGTCTGTCTCTCATGATATGTTTGTTATTGTTTCTTATATATACTCACTGGCTCACCCAAATCTCATGGTGCTGCCCCATTTCCCTTGCTTTCCCAGCTGCCTCTTCATGGTCCACTCAGAGCCCCTGGCTGGTCTGAGGATAGGCCCTGAAGGGCCAGTTCCTGCTGTGGGCACGGAAGCCTATGCCCTGGGGGAGGGGCACAGCTTCCTGGGCAGCCTGTGAGGTTTCTTGCAAGAAACTGGATGCCTTTGAGCCTGGAGAACCTGCTCCAGAGTTCACGTGCCATCATTGTGTTGTGTGTGTTGGGATGGGCTTGAGGCATCAGGAGGCATCTAAGTGGCAGATTCACCGACTATCTCTCCTGCAGTTGTGTTCTGGTGGGTTCTGGTTTCCTCAGCATTGGGCCTCCAGGATCTTGGCCTGTTTTTGCAAGTCAGCTTGGGTGAAGGGGGATGGTTCCGGAAGGATGAGCAGGGCCGGCCACTCATTGCTGATAGATAGGCCGAGGTAGATTTTTCAAAACAGGAGATGCAGGGGTGGTAAGTGAGCAGAGGGGCTGCAGGCCTGCCCTTCAGCCCCAGAGGGAAGGACCCTGCACTGGATCTGCCAGCAGGGCCGAGTGCAGGAAGAGAGCAGAGGCTGCCTGGGAGCCAGCAGGGCGGTGGCTGTGGAGACAGCTGGTGGTGAGGGCTCAGGTGCCTTGAGGGAGCAGTGGGCCTTTCTCCTGGAATATTTTAAAGCATATCTCAGACACTGTGTTTTTTCATCCATGAACACCTGACTTTGTATCTCTAAAAGGATTTTTAAAAATTAAAATGTAACCTTCCTGCCATTATCACTTGACAGAATCAGTCCCCTTTTATCTCAAAGATAACTTTTTATAACTGATTTGCTTCAATTAGGATCCAAACATTGCAATTTGTTATGTGTATTAAGTCTTTTATTCTAGAGCAGGCTCTGTCTCACTCTTTTGATGGTATTGGCTTATGGAGATACCAGGTCATTTATCTTGTAGAATGTCCCATGTCTTGTGTCGGGCTGATTGGTTCCTCAAGATGTATAACAAGTGCCTTTATCCTATGTACTTTCTGCAAACTAGTAATTAATCTGAAGCCTTGGCTAGATTCAGGTTCAGCTGTTCCGGGCAAGGATGCACCAATGAACGTGGTGCTGCGAACTTCCTCTTAGATCCTGTCAGAGGCCTGGTGGTCTCACGATGCTGAGCTTGCCCAATGGTTCCACCTGATCCCTCCATTATAAATTCTCTGTCTCCTGCTCCATCTCCTCACAGTCTTAGTGTCCATGGATGGCTACCACCTAGGTCCATTATTTAGGGTTGCAGAATGTTGTGGGGCTTTTGCTTTCCCCCTTCTCAGCATAGTCCTCCCCACACTGGGCGTGCGCACACCTTTCTTATGTCCGAGCTTCACAGCGAGATGTAATGTCTTCCCTGTTTCCTGTCCTTCCTGGCATAGTCGTGAACTTTATAAGAAAATATAAGTACTTACTGAATTGAATGGAGTGCTGAGGCATGACAGGGTTAGGACTGAATCATCCAGTGTCTATCTTGAATTAGTGAGGAAAGCAGGCCCTGGCCTTGGTGCTGGGGCAGGGAGCCGCGTGGCCCCGCCTCTGAGAGCTGGTGTGGGTTACACAGCACCAGGCTTGCAGCAGGGAGATGGGTGCAGACAAGGCCTTCTTACTCACTGGTCCCCAGAGGCTCCCAATACCTCTCTCCCTTCTCTAGGAGAACCGCCGACGGGCCAAAGAGGAGGCCTCTGCCATGGAGGAGGAGATGGCGCTGGCTGAGGAGCAGCTGCGAGCCCGGCGGCAGGAGCAGGAAAAGCGCAGCCCCCTGGGCAGTGTCAGGTGAGCTTTGACGTCAGGACCCTGGCTGGGAGGGAGCCCCTAGGAAGCTCCAGACACCAGCATGATGGACCAACTAGGTCTCGATGCATGGTCATGATTTAAGAGAATGTGTAGAGGTGAGTTGGCAACAGAAGTTGACGGTGGTCACATGTGGAGACATGGAGGACGTCTGGACATACTTTCAAGGGGTGGTGATAATCTGTAACTGCCGATCATTGTGATGTTCTTTTGGGGCCAGAGGTGGGTTGGAGTAGCAGGGTAGGTCTCATAGCTTTACTGACAAGCCAGGGCTTGGAAAGCACTGGTGAGGGGAGGAGAGCCTTGGATTTGTGCATCTGTGCTGGTGTCTGGAGTTAGGTCAGTCTTCACAGGTGAAGGGCACAGTTTTTTGCAAGATTGCTCTCACTTTAGACACCAGCTGCAAGCTGGGGGATACCCAGGGTCACCTCTCACCTCTGACAAATTTGTTACAGATTTGGGGATCCCCACAGGCTCCCTCAAGTTTGATAATTTGCTAGAACAACACAGAATTCAGGAAGTTTTATTATAGCAAAAGGATACAAACTGGAACCAGCCAAAGGGAAAGATGCATAGTGTGAAGTCTGGGAGGGTCCCGAGTGCAAAGTTTCAGGTGTGTTCAGGGCAGCTTTAGCCTCCAGGCACACTGATGTGTGACAGCATGCAGAGTATTGCCAACAGGGAAGCTCATATGCGTTTCCGTGCCCAGTTTTATCAGGGGTTTCATATATAGGCGGAGATTGAATCAGCACCCATGTGGTTGACTCAGTCTCCAGCCCTCCTTCCCTCCCCAGAGGCTGGGCTCAAAGCACAGCCCTGTAATTACATGATTGGTTTTTCTGGCCTGGTGGCCCCCAGTCCTAAACCATCTTATTGGCATAAACTATTAGATGTGGCCTGAGCCATCCCCATGGCCCCCTTGCAGCCATGAATCACAGAGACACTCCAATCCCTTGGGAAACCCCAAGGGTTTAGATTACCCCCAGGAACTGGGGGCAAAAGCCAGCCAGAGTATAAGACACAGCTGGAGTGGCAGCCTGGTGAGGTGAATGGGAGGCTACCTCCACAGCTCACCCAGGGGGTATGAAAGGAGGTGCTAAGTAATCTTACAGCATTCCTTAGTGGGTATCAAATGAGGTGATAGTCTGCTCCCACTCACCAGTGGGGAAGGCAGGGGGGTGGAAATATGCTGGGGGAGAAGAACCACCAGCCTCAAAGCTGCTCACACACCAGTTAGAAACAGCAAAGCTCAGGCTCCTGGTCCTCCTGTGTATCCTGGTTGGAGTGAGCAGCAGTGTGATTCCTAAACCTTCTTTCTGTGTCTCCAGGGCTACAAAGATCTATACTCCAGGTCGGAAAGAGCAAGGGGAACCCATGACTCCTCGCCGCACGCCAGCCCGCTTTGGTCTATGAGCTGAGGCTGTCCCTGCAGAGGATGGGAGCCAGGTATTGAGTGGCTGGAGTGCCCTGGGCCTGCTGACAAAACCCTTTCATCTGTGTGCTTTCATCTGTGTATGTCACCGCCTCCGAGGGAGGCTCCTGCCGACCGCTAGGCTCTGCCAGGGCGGAAGTAGGATTCCTCAGTGCAGCCTCTGGGCCGCAGAGCAGCTGAGAAGCTGCGAGAGGTGGCTGGACCCATCACATCCAGATAAACTGTCCCAGGACACTTGGTGTATAAATGACTTGGCCATTGACTATGTTTTTTAAAATTCTTGTGTAAAGCAGCAAAACAGATCTAGAGGGAATTGTAATTTGGTTATAATTCAGGATTTGGAAATAAATTTATTATTTGTAAAATGTTACTGCATTTTTGACTGTTCCATTTTCCCTCACCACCCTAAGTCACATAATAAAGAGAAGATAGGCAGGACGCCAACCTGACTTTATTTGGATGGATCCTGCTAGAACCTTAGTTCATCTTGCTTCTGTTCTCCAGGCAGTGCCTCTTAGAGGAGGGGTTGGCAGAGTGGGATACCGCTGACAGGGAAGGAGAATGATCTGGGCCACCAGCACCCAGCTCTGCGAGTGCCAAGCTGTTCTAAGGCTGGTGGGTGGCTGGGAGGAGAGGGAGGTGAGCATCTGTGCATCTTTTGCCCCTCCCTGGGTGGGTTGGCCATTGCTCAGAATGGCAGAAGTTTCTACTCTTTGCATGTGTGAGGGTTGTGTATTGATGGGAAATAGTGTAAAATGCTGCTTATTGATTTTCACATAAAAGATGATCTTATGCTAGAATCACTAGTCTTGTTAAGCAGCCTCGTAAGTCTGCTGAGGTACCTGAGTATTTGGTCCTTATTTTGTGATTCCCTCGGGTTGGGCTTCTGCCACATGTGCTGCTTGCGAGGTTCTGTGTTGGGGCTGCGTCACTGACAGGCTCAGGGCTAAGAAGCACCTGGGTACTGGCCAGTGCTCAGCAAGAGCCCCTTGGCGCTTGGCTCACGCTGCTGACTTAGTTCCACTCCCTTCCTCACTCTGTTCCCGGGATTTGAATTTCCATCTGTTATAGCTCAATATAAGTTAACATTTAAGTCAGTTTTAGGGATGAGTTTGGAAGCCAGGCTTTACCAGCAGCACCAGCTACACCTGTACTTCCGTTCTTTTTTTACCTCTAACCGTCTTTATTGGGAATGCAGGTGGAAACTAACTTCGTGGCTCTGGCGTGAAGAGAGGGCTTCTGGCTGCTTCCCTGGGAAGGCTTCTGTCTTGGTCCTGGGTTGAAGGGCTAGCAGAAGTTGTCTATCTGCTCTGTGGAGAGAAGTAAGCTGGATATGTAGTCTATTTACAGACCCGGGCTTGGGCTGCAGTAGAACAGGAAAAAGATAGGTTCTAATTCATGGTTTTATTATTAACAGCCTGTGACTGGTCACAAACTCACCTTCAATTTCTTTAGATAAGAAACATGAGGCCAGAGAGATTATGGAAACCATGGCTCCAATCCCACCTTCTAGTTTAAAAGCAAGAACACCTGGCGAGGGACACTTGGCACACATGGGTGCCACCAGGTGAATGAGAGGCTCCTTAGCCCCAGGGACTCTACCGGAATCTGCCTAAGAATCTGTACCTGTGTCTCCAATGTTTTCTTTTTAGTTGGCAGATCCTGTCCATTGAGATCCACCTTTAAGTTCCTTTTAGCTTTAATACTCTGATTCATACCATCATTCCCTTGGATGATAACCTACTCTCTTTCTAGAGATACAAAAACATTTTTGTGATGACAGCCCTGCAGTGGATTCCTGAGACTGGCTTTCAGATTCTTGCTGTGAGGGAACTGAGGCCATTGCACTGAGCATCTTTACAGGGGTCCCTGCCTGTACTCAGTCACCTCCATCTGTCCTTTAGCGCCTAGTTGGCAGTAACAGGGTGCTTTAGACACTGGAAATGTCAACTGTTGAAGGTCTCAGGCTGAGATAGGGAACTCATTCTGGGGACCCCCAGAGCTCGCTCACCACCAGGAAGCTTCCTCCTCAGTTGGGCTACGCAGAGGAGGCTCAAAAGGCAAGTGTGTATGTGGCAACCTGGTGGTGCAGGGAGCTCCCTCTTCTCTTGGGGAAGGAGCAGGTGGAGGAGCCTGTTTGCTCGGGGTTCCTTTAGCTCAGGGGGGAGAATTAGACTCCAGGTGGGTAGAAGAGGATCTGTTACACAGGATTCTACTGGCACCAGGTATCAGAATCGGAGTGACATCCTCCCACTGGGTGGCTGAAGCACTTATTTATAATCCCCTCGGCTAAGTCCTAGCTTTGTGATAATTTTTTCTTTTTTGTTATTTTTAGAGAAGTTTCAGGTACACAGCAAAATTAACCAGGAGGCACAGAGATTTCTCTTGCTCCCGCACATGCACAGCCTCTCCCATTGTCATTGCCCCCCACAAGAGTGGTATATTTGGTACCGTAGGTGAACCTATACATCGCTATTCCCCCAAAGTCCGCAGTTTACATTAGGAGTCACTCTCAGTGTTGCACATTTGGACAAATGTGTAATGACGTGTCCATCATTAAGTATCATACAGAGGCCATTTAAAAAAATATCAGCTGTTCAAAGTACTTTTTTGGAACTAACTTCTTTGGTTATTGCTTAAAGAATTAGAGGCAGGCGCCCTGGCTGGTGTGGCGCAGTGGTTAGAGTGTCAGCCTTCGCACTGAAGGGCCATGGGTTTGATTCCCAATCAAGGGCACGTACCTGGGTTGCAGGTTCGATTCCCTGGCCCCTGTTGGAGTGCATGAGGGAGCCAACCAATCTACGTGTCTCTCTCACATCGATGTCTCTCTCTCTCTCTCTCCCTCTCTTCCTCCCACTCTAAAAAAAGTCAATGGAAAAAATACCAAGTGAGGATTAACAAAACAGACAACAACAACAAAAAGAATTATAGGCAGGCGACACGCAGCTTCCCTGTCCCTTCTCCTGTCTTTAGAGGAACTACATTTCTCTAAGTCCAACCCCTCTGCTCCATCAGGTTTCCTGTCTGAAGGCCAGGTGGCTGGGTGACATATCAATGTTTTTCTGGCTCTGCTGCCCCTTTGTTCCCCATAACTCGCTTGCCACCTGCTTGGCTCTGGTGTAATCCCCCCACAGGAAGTGAAAGACAACTTTGAGAAAAATGTACGACATTCAAAGTATCCAGGTAGTGTCACTTTCACCACCATATATGAAACCTTTTTGTAAGTTATAGACAAAATGCCTTCTTAGTAGACTGTCCTGGGGATTTTAATGACACTGATATTTGTTTAAATCAATGGTCCACAGGCTGGAGCTCGGAAGCCATTATTAGCAGCAGATTCTTCAGTCTTTGTTTCCTCTCAAAAATATATCCTCATGCTAAGTCAAATGGGGGTACCCAGTCAAAAGAGCATAAACAGACCACACCCATCACCCTGCCTCACACTGTGTTTCTGGAATTTGCCGTTCCCGAGTCCTGGCAGGGGCATCCTATGTGGCTATAAGCAGTGACTTTTCTTGGCTTTTGTTTGGCTGGGGAGGGAGGCAAGAATATTTAAGAATTGCTACCAACTACTGGGTTTCTTCCTTCACTTTTCCTTTCCCCCCACCCAGAAATGCAAGCTCTTTTCATTTCATTAAATACATCTTTGTTGATTTCAGAGAGAGGAAGGGAGAGGGAGAGAGAGAGAGAGAAACATCAGTGATGAGAGAGTCATTGATCGGCTGCCTCCTGCACGCCCCCAGCTTGGGATCGAGCCCACAACCCGGGCATGTGCCCTGACTGGGAATCGAACCCCGATCGCCTGGATCCTAGGTCGATGCTCAACCGCTGAGCCATGCCCGGCTAGGCTCGTTCATTTCCTTCTCTTACTTTACCTTAGTAACTATTTCAATTTCCTACAGACTAGAAATACAAATTCTAGACATGTACTCAGTTTAACAAAATCCTACCACAATAAAACAGTTTAGCTGTCCTTGGAGTTTGCTCTAATGGAATTTTATGTGCATTGAGCTGGCTGGGGAGAAAAATAAAATTGTTAAAAGGAGGAATGAAATGAGGCCAGGGGAAAGCAGATGGCTATCTCCCCTGCTCCACTTGGAAAATGCATCACTCATTTCTCCTCCTTTCTTTTGGGCCTCAGGATTACTTTCCTCTTTGAGGTTTTTAGATTTTTTTCTTCTTCTTAAATTCCAGACAGAGGTGGAAAGAATAAAAAAGGAGCTAATTATCTCTTGTTGGTTTATAAACTAATCCAGAAGCTTGCTTTGGGAATGACAACTCCTATACATGTGGAAGAGCCCTATGCTCATTAGAATCTAGAGAAAGCAGGATGAACACACTTCTGGGGGCTCACCGAGACTGCTGTGCTCATGTCTCTATTTTAGGGTTTGGGCCTGGAGATGGTAGCATGGTTCTAAGGTTCACTACACTGCAGGAAGTGGACAACACTCAGTAAATGTTAGCATATTGCAAAACAAGCTGGGGCCTCGATATGTTCTCGTAAGAGCTGATCCAGGTCGAGAGAGAGGGATGGGAACTCACTGTCCTCAGAAAAACGTGTGGAAATGATGCTCAGAGGAAGGCGCTGATTCTAGCAATATGAGGAACCCGAGGGAGCAGGGAGGAAGCCACAGTTTTGATTTGAGGATAAATTAATGAGGCGATTCCTCAAGGACTGGCCTTGTGGCCAGGCAGCTCTGTTGCAGTGTGACTTCCCTCTGGGGTAAGTGGCAGGAAAGTTAGCTGTGCAAGAGACAGGGTGCTCTTGTGTGGTTTCCAGAACACAGTACAGATGCTGATTCTGCCTACTCCCCTATTGTCCCCACAATTCCAACTGGTCACGGTAAGGGACAGATCTGAGACATGAGCACTTGTGTAGCAGCAAAGATTCTTAGATCAGAACAACCAGCCTTGTCTATAGACAAGGAGACAATGATCTCTGGTCCCAAGTTGTTAAGAAAAAGATCTGTTTTCCTTTCTCCTTCAAATTCCCAATCCAGTAATCTCTTGAAAAACATCGAGCTGTTCTTTATTTTGACCCAATGGGACTAAGACAACATCATAGTAAGTAGCAAAAGACAAATGGCGGACATACCTGAGCAGTGTGGAGTCCTGACAACCTTGGTGACATCCACTCTTTGGCTCAGGCCCTGGGTTGTCCCCCTCCAGCTCCAGGTGCCACACGCTTTCGCCCTCTGCATGGGCTCCGTTTTGCTGGTGCACAGCGTTTTACTGCATAACCTCGGGTGTCCGGATTTCAGCTTCTTATCCTCTATCTCTGTCTTCAGCTTCTTGTTTTCCTGCTGCAGATGGACCATTACATTGTGGAGGTGGCTGGGGAAGGAGAGGGAAGGACAGGTGGGTGTTTGGTGTGTGTCAGCTCCTTGGTTCCCCACTGGAAAGGACAGATCAAGGCACCACAGGAAGGAGTGACCTCACACACATTCTGTGGAAATGGAGGCCTCTGTGTGTCCCCTGGAAGAGGCCCCGTCCTGGGGTTGGGGTGGACTCTTGACCCACTGAGTCACCTCAGCTCTGGCTCTGTTTTCTTATCTGTTAGATGGGGACAACTGAATTTGACAGATGATAGAAATTTGACTGTAAGGGCCAGAGGGCTGTTACAAACAAGTCTGATCACATGTCCTGGGTTTCTCATGGCTATGCCTAGTAAACACTCTCACTGGGTTCTGATGCCAAAGTCCAAGTTCTTTCATGTCCATTTGCTGAAAGGTTGAAACCAGGGGGATCTCTTTTGAGAGCTCAGGCAAGTAACTTATCCCCATTTTACAGATGAGAAAATGGAGGCTGTAACGTAGGTGCGGGGGAAGGTAACTCAGCATATTTCCTGTGGCTCAGTTAACAGCAGCTATTCATATCAACAGTTCTATTTCTCCAAATCGATGCTGAAGGCAGTGGTGACAGTGGGCTCTGGAGCCAGACTTCCCAAGTTGGGACGCTGTCACTGCCACTTACTGGTTGTAAGACCATGGGCAAGTTATTTAGCTTCTGAGTCCCTCTTTCCTAATCCATAAATGGGGATTATAACTGCACCTAACTGGTGAGGTCTTATGAAGATTAAATATGTTAATACATGTAAAGCACTAGGAACAGTGTCTCACATGTGTACATAATAAATATCGGTGGAGCTATTATTATTATTCAAAGATGGTTTTCCTTCAAATAGGCTCAAGTACACTCAAAAACGAGTTCTTGCCTGGCCAGGGTGGCTCAGTGGTTGAGCACTGACCTAGCATCCAGGAGATCACGGTTCGATTCCCAGTCCGGGTACATGCCCGGGTTGCGGGCTCGAGCCCCAGTGGGGAGCTTGTAGGAGGCAGCTGATCAATGACTCTCTCTCATCATTGATGTTTCTATCTCTCCCTCTCTCCCTTGCTCTCTCTGAAATCAAAAAAGATATATTAAAAAAAAAAAGAAAAAAAGAATGAGTTCTTGCTCTAGCCGGTTTTGCTCGGTGGTTAGAGCATCGACCTGCATGGAGTGAAGAGTCTCAGGTTCGATGCCAGTTAAGGGCATGGACCTGGGTTGCAGGCTCAATCCCTGGCCCAAGTTGGGGCACGTTAGGGAGGCAACCAGTTGATGTATCTATCTCACACTGATGCTTCTCTCTCTCTCTCCCCCTTCCATTCTCTCTGAAAAGCAATGGAAAAAATATCCTCAGGTGAGGATTAAAAAAAAAAAAGAATTCTTTATGAAACTGAACTCTCTGGAACTTGGCACAGTATAAGAAAAAGCCTGAAGTTCTCTGTTACCCTCAGATTCTGACACTTTTTCTTTTAGTTAAACCCTTTCAGAAAATAGTTTTGTCCTAGTAAAAAATTTTTCTTTCTTTTTTTTTTCTAAAGGGAATCAAATAAAGAATCATCCTCAACTTCTTCTCTGGGCATATGCTTTGCCCTCTTGCTCTCCATAAACCTGGCTGGAGTTGAAGACACCCCTTCCCTTGCAGCCCCTCATGTCGTTGCCATACTCCACATGCCACTGGGCTTGCGGTGGCATCACCATGCCCTCATTCCCTGGCTCTCCGCCACTCTCCCAGGTCCCCTCCTGTCAGCATCCCCGATGCCTCCAACACGCCATACTTCCTCTTCAGATCACGGCCTCGCAGGTCCTACCTCTTTGTTCCAATGCCCTTGTCCTCTCTTTCCACTCGGCCACCCCTCTCTAGCCAGAGCCCGGAGCTGAGCTTTCCACAGATGGGCTCTAAGTGTGTGGAGATACCGCCACCTTTGGTGCAGGCTGTGGGGCAGCCACTGACTGGTCAACTTGGTCAAAGCAACCCCATCCCAGACCCTCCAAGTACACCAAACAAATGTGGTCATTTTCTAACAGAGACTGGGAAGCACTGCCCTAAAGCTCACCATTTACCTATTACTATACCACCTCTGAAATCTCCATTTCATCATCTGTATCTTTACCTCTATTCCCGAACTTGCAACACTCCTCTCCCACCACACTCTCTGCTGACAAAGCTTTGACCATGAATGTGAAGTGAGGCCACAGGGAAGGGTGAAGCAACAACTAGAAGGAACTAGGTCCCCAAATGACCCCATGGGACAGAGGAACCCCATCAACCTGGACTTCTTACCTCCTAGAGTTGTTCCTTCTAGGTTCTCTCTTTCTCCACTTGGAGATCTTTGTTACAGCAGCTTAGCCCCTACCCTAACTAATACAGTCTGCTTTCAGTGCCTGTTTCCTTCTCTGTATTTCTGACCTCTGAGAATCACAGAAAGTGACAGTGGGAAGGCACATGGAGACTATTAACCCCCTCTTATTGTTGTTGAAGGAACTACAGCCCAAAGAGGTAAAGTGATGTGAACAAGGTCACACAGGTGCCGTTAGGACTTGGGGTCTTTCCAAAGTCCCAGGCCCTTCCTGGAGTCTGATCCACATATCCAGTGAGAAGGCCAGTGCTGGCTCCTGGCTGAGCCTTCTCCTGAGGGCCCAAGCAGCAGCCAGGGTGGTACGGGGTGACTTACTCCTTTTCGCCAGTCAGCTTGGCGATATATTTGACCTGTTCACGGAGCTTTTCTCCTAGCTGCTCATTGGCGATCCTGTAATAATATCCACAAGAGAAAAGAGTTCCCAGACCCCTGTGAGCAAGAACACGGGCTGGCTAAATGGGACACTGGGTGTTCTCAGCAAGGCTTCTGCTGGGCCTCAGGTCTCTTCTTATCACCCAGTCCCCAGAGCTGGAACCTTCCTGGAACCTGGACATGAAGAAGACTCTCCATACTCAACTCCTGTGCAAATTCCCTGTGATCCCAGGTGAGTTCAACGGATCCAGGCGGTGAAGCCAGCCCCAGGCTGGGAAGAGGAAATCTGACCCTCAGTGAAGGGCCTATCAGAGCTGCTCCACTTATAAGTCAGCAGGGCCTTCCTTCTATCTTATCCCCAAGCCTTGGGGGTGGGCTGAGACTGGAGCAGCGTCCCAGAAGGGCAGTGTGTGTGAGTGTGAATGTGTGTGTGTTCTTCTGTACACGTATGGGTCCTTAGTTCAGCCCAGGCCTTGGGGCCCTGCCTTATTTTTCCTTCCTAACTTACTTGTGCTCTTTTGCCCACTGCTCCATGTTGGTCATGATCTTGTCATTCTCTCGATGCAGCCTACAGGTGTCTTTGGGCACACACCGCTGGGTCGGGCAACAGGGCTTTGGTACAAGAAGAAAATGAGATTGTAAGGGGTGGGAGCATAAGCCAATCACCTCCCCACTCTCAGATCAGGCCTCTTTTCCTGTGAGGAGAAACACTGCCTCTGCCGTCTGGCCCGGAGGCGAGGGTTGGAACTGCCACAGCAGGACTCCACCTCCGGCAGTGCAGGTTGCCTCCACACAAAGGTCACATCTCTGAGCAAAATGCAAACGTGTACACTTACAATAATGATTTTTCAGGCCAAGGGCACTGAAGTGGTTTGTTCTAAAAAAGCAGTATGTTAAGCCAACTTTTTAATATGGAAGAAAAAATATCTTGAGGAAGAGATGCCTTTTTTCTAATTGGAACAAAGGCCTTGTGGCCACCCCAAGGTATCCTGCAGCTGCCTGCCATGAATTTCGCTGCTCAGGGTGCCAGGCAGTGGGCATGCTGAGGATCTCTGTGGAGGGTAAATAAGTCAGGATGGGCTCTGGAGGGCAACTGCCCAGTAGATTATCTAAGTCAGTAGTGACTTCTTTCTCCCCCGAAGTGGGGCTTTTGTTTTGCTCAATATCTCTATCAACAAAGCCACAGGAAGATGGTTAGGTTGAAACAGATGTTATGGGCCTAGAGCACGCAGACCCTGCTTTGTACTACATAGAGCACATGTCTTTCCTTGTTCTCAGGCACTTCCAGACCCCACCAAGGGCTGTCTGGCACCCAGGTGGTTGTGGGATGTGCTGGGAGGAACTGGGAAGTGACCAGAAGCCGAGGAGCACCTACCTCCTTCTCGTCGGCGAGGAGGTTCTCTTTCAGGGTGGCCATTTCCTCCTGGAAGGCCCGGAGCTGCTCTTCTTTGGCGGCCAACATCTTGAGGTCACACTGGTGCTGCTTCTGCCATTGCAGCACTTGGTTGCTCATCTCCTCCAGCCTCTTGTCGAAGGCGTGTACCTGCTCAGGAGCACAGAGTGGGAAGGAGACCCCAGCTTGCTGCCCTGACCCCAGAGACCCATGACTAGGTCAGAGGACCTTTTCTCTGCTTTGGGATATTTGTTGGGGGGGGGGGTGTAATTTTATTTCCAGTGGCCAGCAGAGGGTGGCCCTGCTCTGATCGTTGCCTCTAGGCCGTAAGCTCACAAGGCCAAACAAGGGGAGGGAACCCATATGGCTCAGTGCTCAATGGTTCCAAGTGCAAGAGGTGACCTTGGGGACGTGGAACAGGAAGGCAGGCTGTGCCCCAGGCTGCTCCTCACCTCTAGCTCACTTTCCTCGTGGAAGCCTTGAAGTTTTTTTAATTCCAGGTTGAGCTTTTTCATCCTTTCCTCATAAGCCATGATTTCATCTTCCAGCTGAGCTTTCCTATCTTGGGCCTGTGTCAAGCTTCGGTTCAGGGACTTGTTCTCTGAGATTGCATGATTGAGCTTTAGGTAAAGATAAAGTGGATGAGAGTGGCTCTCACAGCCCTTTGGCCCTCTCTGCTGAGCCCTGAATGGAGAAGGGTTCCAATCTCTCCCTGCCCCCCAGGGCGGCAAAGACACACTGTCAATTTCCTAGTGTCCCAGGGAGGGTGGGAAGTGACAGTTGTTGGTTTTCTGCATCCCCACATTCCCTCCTGTTTCCTCTCCTTTCAGTCCTGTGAACTGATCAGCCAGATGTGATCAGCACAGGGATGGGGCCTCAATTTCCCTGATAATCCAGGCTTTGGAAAAGCCTTGCCCTGGATTACCCATGGGCAGAAAGATCTGTTAGATCTGGTCTCCATCTTGTTCCCCTCAGCCCTTCCCAAAACTAAGAAGCAGCAGGCCTCTGGATGGACATGCCCACTTGTGCCAGGTTTGCAAACAGCCTTGGGGACAGTCAGTAGTGTAGGAAATTGACTCCTATGTCTGCCCCGCCGCTAGGACAGTTCTTTGCCCCCAAACAGCCCTGGAGATACAGGGTGTGGCCCACCTTCTCGAGAGCTTGTGTCAGGTCGTCTTGGCAGGTAACTGACTTCCGGGACAATTCATCGTAGACTTCTTTACTGACCATGGTCTGCAGACACTTCTTCTCTTTCTGCACAGCCCTGTCTAGCTGGGCCTGCAGACTTGCTAAGGCCTCCTTCTGATGGGCTACCTTTAGGAAGGAGGAATATCACCGTCAAGGTTGGTGGCTTTACAGGCATCTCTGTGTCTACAGGAAACAGACAAGCACCGGGCTCTCTTCTCTCTGCACTAACCTGCGGAGCAGCGCGTGATAATGCCCTATCTCCACCTCATTGTTGTAAGAGGAAGAACTGCCTTTCTAGACTCTTCTGCACCCCTCTCCCCAGTCTCCCTTCTAGTTAGCATGTCTCCCAATACAAGGCCTACTATAGGTTCTGGGCCATGATGTGTCGAGTACATGAAGAGTCCCTTTCGCAGACTCTGCAGCCTTTGGTAAAGATCTGGAATCTAATTCTAGGATGGGAGACATGATACAATATCTCAGTTGTGTGCATGATGCCTCACTTTGTTCCTGGCATAATTCGCCAGACTTGCTGCACCAGGAAAGTAGGGCTGTGCGTGCTTTCTTCATTGCTATATCTCATCACTTAGAGCTCAGGGCATGGCATGTAATAGAGGCTCAGCAAACAGTAAATATTTTTTTTTGGACTGAGTAAAATATTGCATTGGACGATGTTTGGAATTAGAAATGCACTGAACACACAGTTCTGGCAGAAGTATATTTAAAAACTGAAGCCCGTGTCTTAAACTTAGCCTTGAATGTTTGCACTAGTTACAAGGAATTGAGATTCAGAATTAGAGGATCTGTGTTGAGGTCCTGGTTCTATCATTTATTTAATCTTTTGGAGTCTCAGTTTCTTTTTCTGCAAATCGGGATACTTTCTACTGCTTCACAGAGTTTTTGTGATGATCAAATGAGATGTAAATAGGGCTTTGTAAAGTATAAATATTATATAGCTGTGAGTTATGGTCATGAAGATGCTAAGTAACTAGCCATCTTCTGTACTTTAAGGACAGGACAGAGATCTACATCTAAGTCTGGAAGCAGGTAGAAGACTTCAGAAATTCACATGCCTGTTTTTTGGTATTCGAGCACACCTGCGTTCTCCATGTGGCCACACACCCAGGAACATATTCTTTTGGGTTTTTCAAACGGAATTTTGAGTATCTTTGACCTTAGGAGTTAGTGCCCCTCTATTTACATGTCTGGGGAGTGAACCTAATCCTAAAGATGGAATAATTTGGTCTTCTGCAACTGAAAGTACAATGTTTCTGGAGACTTTGGAAAAACATGGAATCAACTGGGTCTGCACAGTAAACCAGGGGAGTCACTGGAGAAATTACAATTCACCGTAAGCTCTTGATAATTGGTGGCTGAATCGAGAAATGTCACCATAGAGGTGAGACACTAAAAATAAAGGTGGTAAAAACATCACAATGATGCTAGATGCTAAAATGGAAGCTTTATCTTAAATTTCTCTAACATATATACATGGATACACATATATATAAATTACAGAATCAAGGAGTTTTACTAAAAGTTCTCATAAAGATCTACTCTCTCCTTGCCAAAGGCATTAGACCTAGATGGTTTAGAAGGTGAGTTCCACTAAGTCTACCTTGATTCCTCACTTTCTCTCACATTCCTTCTGTCAGTTAGTCTGGTTAATGCAACTGACAAGACACATCCTGAATTTGCTAGTTTCTGTCTTCACTGACACCCCTCTAGTTTAGAGAGCAATAGCCTCCCAAATGGTTTCCTCACTCCCACAACGACTCTTCTCCCCAACCGATTTCCACACATTAGTCGAAGTTACATTTTGAAAATTTAAATCAGATCAAATCACCTCCCCTGCCCCTTGAGGAAATTTCATCAGTGTCTATCAATTGTTCTTAGAATGCAACTCCTAATTTCTTTTAACAGAGGCCAAAAGTCCGCCCCTACCTATCTTTCTAGTTGCATCTTATACTAATATCCTTTTTTTTTAAAAAAAATATATCTTTATTGATTTTAGAGAGAGGAAAGGAGAGGAAGAGAGAGAGAGAAACATCAATGATGAGTCATTGATCAAGCCCACAACCTGGGCATGTGCCCTGACCAGGAATCGAACCCCAATCACCTGGATCCTAGGTCGAAGCTCAACCGCTGAACCACGCCTGGCCGGGCACTAATGTCCTTCTTGATTACTACATTATAGTCATACTGGCCTTACTTCACTTCTTAGAACATTCCAAAGAGCAACCGAAAGAGTGATACATGATACAAAGTCAGGGCTTATGCTTGGAATGCAAGGATGGGCCCAAATTAGGATCAATTCATTAATTTTATTTACTACATTGCTTTTACTTCCACATATCCTACTGAAACATGAATTCCATTAATTCATGTAGGTGCTGTCTAATGCAATAAGGCAAGAAAAATGAAAAACATATATTACAAAGGTTTAGAAAATTGTCGCTTGCAAATGATCTAACCATAACCTAGAAAATCCATGGGAAGCAAAGTACTGCTTATAAGTGCGTTTAATAAGATGTCCAAACACAGAATAAATATGAAAATAAATTATCTTTCTTATTATTAATAATGAATTATAAACTATGGTAGAAGTATGTCCTAGAATCAGAGATGGAGAGGATCTCTATATATATTGCCTTGACTTCAGATGGGAAATTTTAAAATTGAGAATATTGATGAGAGAAAAATGCATTTTAGAATGCATAACTAAGTCTCCTTCTAATGGCTATTTCAATTGATTCAAAAGTCTACCATACTTGGGACATTTATTAATTAATTTATTTAAATCCTCACCCAAGGATACTTTTTCCATTGCTTTTCAGAGACAGTAGGAGAGAGAAAGTGATAGAGAGAGAAACATCAATGAGAAAGACACATCAATTGGTTGCCTCCTGCACTTGCCCTGACCAGGGCCAGGGATTGAGCCTGCAACTGAGGTACATGCCCTCGGCTGGAACTGAACCTGGGACCCTTCAGTCTGCAGTCCAATGCTCTAACCACTCAGCCAAACCGGCTAGGGCTTGGGGCATACTTTTAAAAAGTGAAACATGCTTACACACACATAAAACCCTCTAGCCTCCCGATTCCCACCAAAAGAATTCTGAAATTAGTGCTTTTACTTCCACATTTACATGACTGTCTGGTCTTTTGGCAAATGTAATGACTGGCCCATATTAAATAATTAGGTAGTATCCCTTATTTACAGAGAGGTTCCTTGGGGATCTGAGTGACCTAGAACTCACTCTGGATCACAGTAAAGGAGAGGTTTATATTTCTGGAGGGAAAGACTCCAGAAACCTGAGTTTCTATGCTGTCTAGTATGGTCGACACTAGCCACATGAGGCTATTTATAATTAAATAAAACTAAAATTAGTTGCTATTAAAACAATCAGTTCAGTTCCTTAGTCACACTAAGCCATATTCCAAGCACTCAATATCCACATGAGGCTAGTGGATATAGTGCTAGACAGCTGTCATATAGAACTTTTCCATCCTTGCAGAAAGTTCTATGGGGCAGCGCTGTTCTTACACTTATAATAGTCATTGTATTTTAAGATTAACTTTAAAAAATATATTGTAAAGGAATCTGAGCTGCTGGTCCCTCATTTGTAACCCAAGAGACCACCAATTAAGACGCCCTTACTGTTTCTTGACCAGAAAGATGGAATGTGTTCTACTAGGGAAAGTACTGCCATTCGGGATGAAGGGAAGAAAAGTTAAATGTTAGACTCAGACGATCCAGGTGCCAATACTGGTCCATCCCATCACTTACTAATTAGTCACTTTAGGCCTCAGCTTTTCTTTTTCTTGTAAACTGAGGATCATAGTAATGTATGTCTTGTTGGGAGTAAAGCAGAAGGAAGGCATGTAAAGGACTTAAGTAGACAATCAGTAAGTGATTCCTGAGCTCAAGCACCATGCCTTGCACATGCTAGATGCTGTTTCCTGCTTTCTGTCATCTTTATCTCTGTGAAGAAAGAGTCATTTCCCTTTCCATCCCCTTTTTGTGCTTTGGTATTATTTTTTTTAACTTTAAAAATTTTTTAATTTTTATTTTTGTATATGTTTTTATTGATTTCAGAGAGAGGAAGGGAGAGGGAGAGAGAGAGATAGAAACATCAATTATGAGAGTTATTGATTGGCTGCCTCCTGCATGCCCCCCGCTGGGGATTGAGCCCGCAACCCAGGCATGTGTCCTGACCGGGAATCAAACCTCGATCTCCTGGATCCTAGGTCGATGTTCAACCTCTGAGCCACGCCGGCCAGGCTGGTATTATTCTTGAAAGTGTTCCCTAGCAAATTGCCCCAAACATTGGATTCACTCCACTCTGGTCTCAAATGCAACACCGGAGGACTTGATGCCAAAGCCCAGAAAGTCCGGGAGCTCCACCCGACATTTTAAAATAAGGCCTTCCACACATGGAAGAAGCATTTCTCTGGCCGAGGGGCTGGGCACTAAAGGGGTACCTCCTTCAAGGAGGAAAGTGGAGCCGCAGGTACCACAGGATGCACGTGGGCCCGGCAGTTAGCTGCATTTCTGTGGTGGAGGAGAGCTAGGAGCTGATGTCAGGTCAGGGGACGCGGGTTCGAGGTTCTACCCCTTGGGCTCTCTGCCCCTCACCTCGTTATTTAGCTCCTGGATGACTTTCTGGGAGGAGGTCTGCCTGCAGTGAGAGGAGTCCAGCTGGGCGGAACACTGCCTGACCTGGGCCTTGAGGGTCTCGTTCTCCTCCTCCAACTTCCGCAAGGTCTCTTTGGACTGTTCCCCAATTAAAGAACAAAGACCAGAAGGAGGTGTTAGCCTGAGGCCCCTACAGAACCCCACCCCTTTCCATTACCACAGCCCCTTCCGCACCCTGTGGTGTTGAGGCCTCCCCCCCTCTCCCCACTTTCCCTCCCCCCTCCCCGCCCCCTCTCCTAAGGTCCAGGCACACGTGGCCTCCGGCCCACCAGGCCGGCTGAGCTCCTGGCCGGCCCTGTAGGCATGGCCCTGAGTCTCCTGAGTCCCCTTCTCACCAGCTTTTCTTTCCTTTTTTCTTCCTGTCGGAGTGTCTCAATCTCTATCTCCAACAACGTCTCCTGTTCTTTGCCTTTTTTCAGTTGTTCCCGTTTCTCCTCCAGTAACCTTGTTACTTCCTTAAGCTCCTCTTCTAGAGTGGTTTTGATGCTGGTTAGCTCCCTGTGCTGAGAAAATAAAAACTGAACTGAAAGACAGTTTTAGACTATATATTTTTTGAAAAACAAAATCAGACGATTGTACATAGGGAATGGCTGGAATAAATATGAGGAAACTCTTGATTATCAAGCATGTATGTTAGAAAAGTTTCCTCTGATGTTCAGCAACATTTTTTAATTTTTCATTTAGATATACCAATTTATTTTATTTGTAGATCCAGCTCCCACAGTATCAACCTTCTCTCCCACTTATCAAATCTTTCCACATAAAGCTTCTTTGAATAAAGTTAAAAAAAAACCTGAGAAAAGCACAAAAAGAATAACTCTGAGATCAAAGATTTTAATTTAGCTCACAAGGATAGAAAAAAATACCACATTACCCTTTAACTATTAAAAAAAATTATATTTATTTATTTATTTATTTATTTATTTATTTATTTATTTATTTTAGAGAGAGGAAGGGAGAGGGATAGAGATAGAAACATCGATGACAGAGTGAAACACTGATCTGCTGCCTCCTGCCTGCCCCCGAGCCTTGCAACCTGGGCGCGTGCCCTGACGGGAAATCAAACCGATGACCTCTTGGATCATGGGTCAACGCTGAACCACGGAGCCACACTGGCCGGGCATCCTTTAACTATTTTTAAGCTTAGTCCTTGAAAATGCTTATTATTGGTCATGGGCCCTGGAGCTGACTGGCAGGCTTAGCATTCTAACACAAATCCTGGACAATTCATTCACTGTGGATTGGTGGTGGCATCTTCGCAAATAAAGACCAATATGTTTAATGCTAAGCAGAGCAAATGCTTGAGCTGGCTGCCTGCTTGCCCTTCATACCTGGTGCTGAAGGAGTTTTATACGCTCTAGCTGCTCATTCAGTGTCATATCCTGCTCAGCCACTGCCTTCTGAAGCTGCCTCTTTTCCTTTTCTGAAATTTCAAGCTTCCTCAGGACCTCAGAGAGTTCCAATTTCAGCTCCTCTATCCGTGTCCTAAAGCAAAATGGCAACAAGAGGAGGGTGGCCTTTGGTTCTGCTGGTGGACTGTGAGCTGGCTGCATGGGGCTTGCTATCTACTCCTGGGCAGCTGCCCGTAGTGTCCTGACTGGCTCACTAGGGACAGAGCCTCTCTCTGGAGGTGACCCTGTGGTACCTGTGGGATGCAAATTCCTCTTCAGCCATCAAGGAATTCTTTAGCTGCTGAATCTCTCTCTGCAGCTCCTGGATGGTATCTGCCTTCTGGTTCTCCAAGAGAATGCAGCTTTGCAGTTTCCTCTGGGTTTCCTCCAGGTTAGTCTTTGCAATCATGGCCTCTTCTTTATATTGGGATGCTTCCTGAGCTGAAGATGGGAGACAAGCCAGGGGCATGTCCATGTGAGAGGGAAGGACATTTGAAGAGCAGACTCTCAAATCAGACCAGTTAAAAAGTCTGTTCCTTCATTGTGTGACCTGCCTCAATTCCCAATCTGTCCTCATTTCTCCCCATTTCATGATCACGCCTAAGGAGCTCTGTTAAATTATCTGTCTTCAACTACCCTCCAGCTGTGGCCTCCTTCTCTACTAAAATGAAATGGATAGAAATTGCTCAATATATCTTATGTAACTCATCCTGTTGTTGGGGACACATCCTGACCCTTATGGAGTTCAGGGTCTAGTGAGGGAGCCGTAACTGCCCCACTCGATATAGAGAGCACTGTAATGTGAAACGTGCAATGACTGTCCATTCAGGAAGCAGGTCAATGTAGGAACAGTTGGAGGTGGACTTACCGAGGGCGCCTTAGGAGGGGATTCCAGGTGTGTGGGGGTTGTTAGAGTAAACGCCTGGTGAAGGGCATGGGGAAGGCATGTGGGGAGAGGATGAGAAGAGACTAGTTTGATTGGGAAGGGAACTGGGTAGGAGTTCTGGGAGACAGAGTTGAGTGAGTGCATGGACTAGAGCAGGCACTGAAGGACTTTGAAAGCCTGGAAGAAAGGTTCAGACTTGATTTTGTGGGTTCTTGAGCAAGGATCTAACATAAAGGAAAGAGTGCTTTAGGAACATTATAATGGATGGAAATGGAGGATGACTTCCTGCAATATCCGTTAGCCTATGTCTTTGCCTTCACTGGGCATGAAGGGAAAAACACCCAAATAAGTTGCTTACTGGAGTTTCTCTACGCCAAACACATCCCCATATCCGATCGTTTCTACTATCATTTCTACTATAAACATCACTCTTCTTTCCACTTTTTCAGCCTGGGATACTGGAAGAAAGGTGGTATTGCTAAAGAAATTATTATATACCTTGTAAGAGGGGAGGAAAAGAAATTTTTTTTAAGCAGGGAAGAGAATAGGCTCAGCTTTGGGAGTGATGAGTGAGAGGAGAAGGTGAGTTGTCCAGGTGGAGCTGGTTGCTAAAGACAACTGACCACAGTGAAATCAGGACCCAGGCTCTAGGGTTTGGAGCCATCTGCAGGGAAGCGCAGCTCCGGGGAGGAGAGGCGCTCACTAAAGCGCGAATGTAGAGGGAGATGAGAAGAGGAGGGGGGCAGAGTCTTAGGGATGACTCTGTCAGAGCCAGAGGGAAAAGAGAAAACAGTGATGACATTTGTGGCACCTGTTGTGTCTCCAAAGTGAAGAAACACTTGTTGAGCGATGGGGACTGATGGCAGAGACACACAGGGAGTCAAAGGAGGGTGAGGAAAGAAGACAGGCTTTGGACCTTTTACTTCCCCCCCAAATTTCTATATCACATAACATAAAATTTACCCTTCTAAAGTATACAGGTCAGTGGTTTCTGGTTGCCAGAAACCATCACCAATATCTAATCCCAGAACATTTTCATGGCCCCATAACAAACCCCATGTCCAAGGCAAGAAGTTATTGGTGACCTCCGAGAAAGCAGTATTAGCAGAGAAACAAGGACACAGTCCATAGTGCAAGCTGTGCAGAAGAGAATTTTTGGAGGCAAAAAAAAAAAAAGTGTCAAAAACCAGGGAAGGAAGAAGAGATGAATTGTGAGACAAAGGTTCTGGAGAACATGGAGAGCAATGCAGTGCAAAGAGGTGACGTATAGAGCCCTGTCCCCACGGCAGAGAAAGGAGAGGGTGTTTATCTGAAGTGCTGAGGAAACAGTGGGCAGTTCACTTTCCCAAGCTGAGCTCCTGCTTTGTGGTGAAGGTTCCAGAGAGAGGGTGAGGTTGGGGGTGAATGAAGGAATTCAAGAGGGCGTCATAACTGCTGAGATGTGAGGTGAGACCAAGGAAGATCTGAAGTGAGAAAGTGGGGAGGCAGAGGAGGATGGCCCTTTAGAGAGAGAAAGGAGCTGCACTGGCCTCATGTGTCAGAAGTGTGATGGGGACAGTGCTTGCTGGGGCCTCACCAGTTAGTATCAGCTGCTGTTGGGCACCTTCGAGAAAGTCCTTCAGCTTCTGGATCTCAGCTCGCAGGGTCCCACACTCCACCTTGCACTTATCCTGCTTCACCTCCTGGAGGGCGATTTCGAGTTCTGTTGTCATGAGTTGCTGCTTCTCCAGCTCCATCTCTTTTTTCAGGAGGGTTGTCTGAACCTGTGTCAGTTCCTTTTCTAGCTCGTGCAGCATTTCATCTTTCTCATGGAGGAGCTGAGGAAAGCAAAGCGTTCATGCTCATGAAGGCCTGCACAGTGGCAGGGCAAAGTCCATTAGAGATCCTTTGAGCCCTCTTACAGCCACCATCTTCTCCTGCCTGGATATTGCAATAGCCTCCTACCTTAGCTCCCTGCCTCCTCTTAGCCTGTTCTCACTGCAGCAGCCAGGGCGGGGCCTCTAAAGATGCAAGCCAGGTCTTGTATACTTCTGCTCAAAACCCCTCACTGGCTCCATCTCACTTAGCAAAGGCCTCCCAGGATGCTCATGACCCGGTCCTTGGCTACCAGGTTGGCCTCACCTCTTGACACCCCCACCCCTGTCTGTTTCAGATGGTTTCCTGGAACACTCCAAGTGGACTCCCAATTGAAGGCTTTTGCACATGCTACTCCCTCTGCCTGGAAAATTCTTCCTCAAGACCCAGGCAAACCTGGGTGGCTCACTCACTTCATTTAAGTCTCTTCCCAAATGCCACCTTGTCAAAGAGGCCTTCCCTGACTACCCTGTGTAAAACAGCCACCAAGCTATTTTAGGAATTGATCAGTATCTGACATATTTTTTAGAAAAATATCTTTATTGATTTCAGAGAGAGGAAGGGAGAGAGAGAAATAGAAACATCAATGTTGAGAGAGTCATTGATCAGCTGCCTCCTGCATGCCCCTAACTGGGGATCAAGCTTGCAATCAGGGCATGTGCCCTGACCAGGAATTGAACCCAGATCTTCTGGATCCTAGGTCGACACTCAACCGCTGACCCATGCCCGGCCGGGGTGACATATTAATTTTGTTATTTGTTTATTGTCTGTCCACACTAGAATGTAAGATTCATGAGAATAGGGATGTTGCATGTTTTATTATATTCTTTTTTTAATGCTTTTTTAAAATTAAATTTATTGGGGCAACATTGGTTAATAAAATTTTATAGGTTTCAGATATACAATTCTATAATATTCTTCGTGCCTAGAACAGTGCTTGGCATATCTGAGGGGCTCAAAAGTGCTTGCCGGACGACTGTATGAGTGACCCAAAGCTGCCCATCCAGATGCCTCGCTTCCTGTTGTCATCTCTCCAGATGCCCCTGTTTTAACTAATGAACCTGTACCTTGAAATAGGAGGTGTGAATGCCCAGCCAGTCAACCAATTGGATTATTTCTACTAGCTCTGGTGAAAGTTCAGAGTTTGACAGTACTGACTACAAAAGCTTGCATTAGTTGTACAACCTTTCTGTCCTTGGTGTCATCCCTAGGCTTTTCCAGGGCCTTGATTTTTGCTGGAAGCTGCAGGTCTTCTAGGGCATAGCTCTGTTGATATTTTCAAACTGCCCGGTTTGTATATTCTAAGATATTTGTCATTTTAAAAATTGAAATTCACTTCATATTCTTAATAAGGCTACACATTATTTTATAACCTTTCTTTCTTCTATCAAGCATGAACAAAAGCATAAGGGAACAACAGAAGTGTGTCCCAAATTCTCTACCTTGCAGGGATGGGGGGAAAAACCCCCTTTCTTATAGAGTCAACATCTCTATTAAGGTCTCCGGATAATGCTTTTATTTATTTATTATGTGCTATGAGAAGTGCTAAAGAAGCATTCGGAATCGTCTCTGGGCCCAGGGACCCCCTGCACACGCATTGCTGCTCCCCAAGCCTCACAGCAGGTGCAGATCTGCCCAGCGGGCTCGACTTGGTGGAGGCTGGCCTCGCGCGCCCTATTGGCGGCTCCTCGCCTTACCGTGTCTTTCTTCAAACCAAGCTTTTGGGCCTCCGTGAACTGCGCCTGCAGCTCCTGCAGCCGGTGCTGCAGGATGATAACCTCCTTCTCCTTCCTCTCCACGTGGGCAGACGCCTCCTCCCTCAGCCCGTGCAGGTCCAGCTCCAGCTTCATCATCTCTGCGGTGGGGCGAGACGGGGCGCTCCTCACTTAGAGGCGGGCTCTGCCTTCCTTCTGGCTCCCCCCCCCCCCCAGCCCGCCAGCCCATGGTTTACCCTTCATGATGTTTTTCTTTTGTTCTGACACGGCTTCCAGCTCCATGCGCAGGTCCTTCACGAGGTTCTGGTATTCCTCCACGTGCAGGCACTGGCTGTCTTTCTGCTCCTGCAAGTGCTTCAGGATCTGGGAAGGGGGAGAAAGAGCGGGGCAGGGTGAGCACATGGGGGAGAACGCTTTCTAAAATTCGGAATGTCCCGAACAGGCAAATCTGCAGCGTAGAAAGCCGAGTAGTGGTTGCCAGGGGTTGCGGGTGGGGTGGGTGATGGGGAGTCACTCCTCATGGATACGGGTTTCTTTCTGGAGTGATAAAAATGTTCTGGAATTAGTGGTGACGTTGCCCAACTCTGTGAATATACTAAAAGCCACTGGTTATATACTTTATTTTATAAAATATATCTTTATTGATTTCAGAGAGGGGAAGGGAGAGGGAGAGAGAGAGAGAAACACCAATGATGAGAGTCGTCATTGATCAGCTGTCTCCTGGACGCCCCTGACGTGTGCAGGGGATCAAGCCCGCAAACCAGACGTGTGCCCTGACCAGGAATCAAACTTCGATCTCCTGGATCCTAGGTCGATGCTCAACCACTGAGCCACACCTCGCTGGGCCTGATTATATACTTTAAGTGGTGAATTTTATGGTCTGTCAATTACATATCAATTTAAAAAACCAGAATTTTTAATAAAGGGAAATGGCAGACTTCTCACACTCACATTGAATGTGCACAAAAGAAGCCACTTCTCCCTCCCTACAACAATCAATGTCATTGATGGAGCAGCTACTATGTGCCAGGCACTGTCCTGGGTGTGGCAAACAACATACACACAAATCCTTGCCCCCATGGAGCTGGTTTTCTGGTTGGGGTGAGACAGACAAAGAATATAATACTTAGTGACTTATAGAAAATGTTAAAAATTGGTAAGTGCTATGGAAGAAACAACAACAAAAGGGGGATGGAGGTGATGGGGCAGGGTCAGGTATGTGGGGTTGCAATATTAAATAGTATGGGTTGGCTGGCCTCACTGAGAAGGTGGCCTCTGTGCAGGGACTTGCTGGAGGTGAGGGTGTGAGCCATGTTGTAGGTATCTAAGGGAAGAGCTTTGTAGCCAGTGACAAGACCCCGGAGAGGTCTATGGACTCTTACAGTGGAGTGAGTGATGGGGAAAGGAGGAGATGAGGTTAGGAAGTTGGGGGGCAGTCATATCATGCGGGGCTTGCAGTCCCTTGGCAAGAACTTTGGCTTCTATCCTGAAGGAGATGGAGGTGGCCTGTAACGAAGAGAAGGCAGGAACATGTGCACGTGGTTGAGGGGGAGCGATGAGATGTCTAGGCATCAAAGGGAGGCTGGGAAGAGATGGTTATGTGACTTCAGAGTTGACAGCGAGGGAGGCCTGCAGCATGAAGACAGGGGGCAGCTAGAGACACACAGGGTAGTCGCCATATGGCTCAGGTGGGTACCACAGAGACTCAAAGGCCCAGTCTAGCCAGGCCAGCAGAGCGGGGAGAGGAGTGCTGGCCCTAACTGAGACGTGGGTGGTTCCCTTCCTAAGAGAATGTTGGGGTAACACGAAGGCTTTGGGTAGTATACGGAGGGGGAGGGCATAGTCTGTGTCTTGGGAAAGTCCGTATCATGTTTTCAAGATGGGGTGTTAAAGAGGAATTAGTGTTTAGTGGAAACAGAGTTTCAGTTTTACAAGATGAAAAAGCTCTAGAGATCTGTTTTACACTAAAGTTGATGTACTTAACATGGAAGAACTTACACTTAAAAGTGGTTAAGATGGTCCATTCTATGTCATGTGTTTTTTTTACCACTATAAAAAATGAAAGACTAAGGGAGAAATAAAGACATTTTTCAGACAAAAATAAAAAAGGAGTGCGATGAGATCTTGCTGTAGGTCAGGATGTGAATAACATGGAACTGACCTTTAAAATAAATATTGACAGATGTCCGAGGAGAAAACTCCAAAGTTGAATATTGATCCCTGATTCATTCAAACTTTCTGGGATCAGAAAGTCCTGAAAAGAGGAGTCTTTGCTCCCCCACTGGAGGATCCCTTGGAGAGCTTGTATGTGTCATTTAGTCTCTCTGCCACCCCCCATTGCCCCTATTTGAGCATCAGCAGGCTGCCCTCATGTGGCTGGCTCTACCTCGGACCTCAAGTTCAGGCATGGCTCACCTAAGGAGGGGACCTGACCTAGTTTATTGTTGTTGCTGTTTTTTTTTTTTTTTTTAAAATATATCTTTATTGATTTCAGAGAGAGGGAAGGAGAGGGAGAGAGAGAGACAGAAACATCAATGATGAGAAAGTCATTGATCGAGCCCGCAACCCGGGCATGTGCCCTGACCGGGAATCGAACCCCGATGGCCTGGATCCCAGGTCGACGCTCAACTGCTGAGCCATGCCCGGCCGGGCCTGACCTAGTTTTGACTCTTGGTTGGTCAAATCTTGCTATTTGTTTACATGGTTTAAATGCTTGTTCATTATGAGAATCAACTTTTTAGATGCCTTTGAATTTTGAAAGTATCAGGTTTTCAAAAGGGAGTGAATTTGAATTAATAATCTTCCCTAAATTTGCTACTTTTCAACTCCAACCAGAAACTAGAAGGCTGGAATGGTCCTTCTGAACCTAGCAAGCCAACAGGAGTCTCTATCTTGTTTAGGTGCACTGCTGGAAATACATTAAGAGACAGGCGCAGTTCCAAAATTTGATTCCAAAATCGAATGCTGGCAGACACACTCGCTGGGGTGGCAGCATCCATGTGGCAGGGCCAACCAAGGTCACACAAATACAAAATAAAATACAAAATATAATATAAAAATTAAAAATAAGAAGGAAGACCCAAACTCAAACCCAAATTGGCACAACCCACCAGGCACAAATAAGCGAACGTTGTCCCACCTTTTTGATGTCCTCACAATCTTCTGAGGAGCTAGGAGGGTGTCGGTGGGTGGCTGTATAAGAAGCAAAGTCGGCTTGTAATTTTATCAAAGCCTCTTCACGCTCTAGAACCTGCAAATGAGCACAGGCGAGTCAGGCTGCATGATCAATGCTCCGTGTTTACTGCTAGTACTATGTCAGCAGGGTGTTCCTTTGATCAGCCTAAGTTTGTTGTAACATTACATAATTCATCACACACTTCCTATGGGGTTGGTGTGGGGAAGGAATCATGTCCTCAGTCTTACATCAAGGCTCACTAAGGCATAGACAGTGTTTTGTCTTGAGTTTGTCAGTGGACACATTTTGGACTCCCTCCTGAACCTCTGTGCGCTCCAGTTTGCTAGGCAGATGAAGAAGGTTCTTTGGAGGCTGTGAAATTAGGAAAGATGCACTTAATCTATCAGGAGATGGGGCTCAAAGTTCAAGAATTAAAGAAGGAAGTTTTATATAGAATGGGTAAATGTGTACGTACTTTTTTTTTTAAAAATAAAAAAACTCCATGAAATTTTTGTTCTTGCTTGTTTTGAATAATTAAATAAAACCTAAGCATTGATAATAAGTGAAAAATTCGACTCCATTCATTCTTCCCCCTTTCATTTCCCCTGAGGAGGAAGGGACATTATTGGCAATTTCCAATATATACTTCTACATCATGATCAAAGTCACTAAAAAACAAAAGTGGAACTAAACATAAGATTCTGCAACTTGTCCTCAACAGTGTATCACAAGCATCCTTCCATGTAGCCCCTACAGATCTGCTTAATCCATTTTCTTGGCTGCTTATTATTCCCTAATACGGAAAACTCTTCAACCACTTCCCTAGTGATGGGCAAGTAGGTTGTTGTGTGAAAGCCTTTACGTCTCTATACGATCTTAAACTCAGTGTGGGTTGGGAGAATGCATACCGTGGAGGACATGAATAAAAGGCAGAAGCAAATTTATTTAAGCCATTTGAGGAGTCTTGGTGAAAGAGATTACTTTAGGTGACTCTGTTTCCCTCCTTTCTTCTCTCCTGGCTTTTTTTTGGGAGTCTCAGACAAGTGTTCTAGAAGAAGGCACTTACCAAAGCATTACTGCAGGCTAGCTTATTTCGAAGCTCCTGGATTAGTTCATCCTGTTCGGAGACCTTCTGCCAGACTTCCGACAGTCGTTTCAGGGTCTCCTGATGCTCTTGAATCATGCAGGGGGAGGTGTATATACGCACCTTTGAATGATCACCCTTGTTCTCGGGTTCCTGGGATATTTAAAAATAATGGGTGGTTTTGTTCGTAATTTTTGAGTTAAGAATGCTGTGAGCATGAGAAAAATCTCTAGATTTACATTCTAAAAGTTTGTGTTCAAATATGTGAATCATAACTTTCGTAACAAAAGAAAAAATTAACAAGTGTATACACATGGTATAAAGTTCAAACAGTTCACGAGAGAATAAACTGAAAATTCAGTCTTCCTCCATCTTGGCCCTTTATGACTCACGTCCCCTCCTCCATCACAGTCCTTGTTACCAGTTTTTTGGTATCTTTTCAGAAATATTTTATAAATATATGTATATAACCTAACTTTTTGCCTACACAAATTAGTCTTCTACGCACTATTGTAAATTGTATTTTCACTTGACAATTTATTTAGGATATTTCTCATTTTGTTATTTGTAGATATACTTTGAAAATTAATTTCAAATTGCACAAGTAATACATGTATATACCACCTTTCTAGAACAGTGTAACATTACAATTTCTCTTTGACCACCTTCTCTAATCCTATACTCACTGCATTCTCCAGAGATGACCATTTATGCATGCATAACCTTCTAGAACTTTATCTATACATTCACACACATATAAATGAACCTGTAGAATGCAGATATTAGGTTGCCTTTTTAAAACATAAAAACAGATTTTTTTCACTTAACAAGATGCCTTAGAAATCCACAACCATTAGAATTAAAGGAAATAAAAACTGTAATGAGAAACCTGTTTTTTTAAAAAATCCATCAGTTTAGCACAATTTAAGAAGATTGAAAAATATACAGAGTATGGGGAGATAAACTCTCTCAATTATTATTGGTAAAACTTGCAGAATCTTTTTGGTTTGCAATTTATAAGTATCTTTAAACGTTAAAATTAACCATATCCTTTGGTCCAGCAATCCAGCTTCAGGAAACTACCCCACAGAAATGAGGATGTTCCTTTCAGCTTATTTGTAATAGAAAAACAAGTCAGTAGATGGTATAGTCACATTATAGAATACAACGTAGTAACTTAAAAGAAATTAAGATACATTTAAAAAGCAAGTTGTAGAATCACATTTATAAAATGACCCATTTATGTAAAAAGAAAATCCTAACTATTTATATATGTAACTGTACAGCAAAAGGCTGGGGAAGATTCCCAACACATTATTCTAGGGATTGCCTAGGGGGAGAGTGAAGGAGGCTGACGGTGAACTTTCACATTTAATCTCCATACTTCTGTCTAGAGAGCCTGTATCTTTGTATTACTTGTGTAATTAAAAAAAGTAACTGAAAAACGAACACAAACTCAGGCATTCTGGCTCTTCTTTCCCACGTTTCACAGCTTTCTCCTCCTGTCTGACCCTGAAGTTATGATTTGCATGAGCTCTATGGTCTGGAAGGGCCCTGCACCAGACCCCCATGAGAACACGGCAGATCTGAGAACTCATTTGGTGGTTCACTTTCTGCCTTATTTAAAGTGCTGGCTTCTTCTTTTTTCTTTTTAATCCTCACCTGAGGATATTTTTTCCCATTGCTTCTCAGAGAGAGTGGAAGGGAGAGAGAGAGAAAAACACCGATGTGAGAGACACACACCAATTGGCTGCCACCTGCATGCGCCTGACCGGGGCCCGGATCTAGCCTGCAACTGAGGTACATGTGAGCTCCTGAGCAGGATGGAACACGAGACCCTTCAGTCTTTGGGCTGACACTCTAACCACTGAGCCAAACCAGCTAGGGCTGAAGTGGTGGCTTTTTATATTGCTTAAGGGCCTCAAAATCCTAAGGAGCAATCTTAAAGGGGATGTGAGGGCTGGAGGCTCAAAGCTGAGGGCTACACATTGAAGGGAAGGAATGCCATCTGGTTGAAGGTCTGGGCTTCTGGAGGAGGCTGGGACTGTTGCAGGGGGCCACCTGGGAGCTTGCCCACTTGCTGGAGCTCCTGGTTTGGGAGGCCTAGCTTAAGTCCTACCTGACTGACAATCCCGCTGAGCTCCCCCTCCAACATCTTGACTTGACACTCCAGTAATTCAATGTTGCTTAGGGAAGCCTGGTATTTATCCCTGTAGAGGTTTAAGCTTCTTTCTAGGGAGACGATCTTGTCCCCGGCCAAGGCGAGTTTCTCGTGTGCCAAGTGGAGCTTCTCTCCTGTGTTCCCATTGTGATTTCCAATTTCTTCCTCATAGAGAATCACCTGTTGGTGTAGGAACAAAACCACACTGAACCCATAGAAGCATCTAACGAGGAAAGAATATGCCTGTAAGACAATGCAGAGGAGTCTTATATCTTAAGAAACAAATACAGAGAATAAGCCCAGCACAGATCTAAAAGCTACAATATATAACATCAGAATGTTAAAGATTAGAAACAAAAAGTTTGTCCTATTTAGATTGTAAGCTTCTTCTTTGTTTTCATTCTTTTAAAATATATTTTTATTGATTTCAGAGAGAGGAAGGGAGAGGGATAGATAGAAACATCAATGATGAGAGAGAGAGTCATTCATCGCTGCCTCCTGTATGTCCCCTGACCGGGAATTGAACCGTGATCTCCTGGGTCATAGGTAGATGCTCAACCACTGGGCTAGATTGTAAGCTTCTTAAAGACAGGGACCATATTTATTTTCCATTCTGCTTGGCATATAGTAAGAATTACATAAAGACTTTTTAGTTGATTAATAGGAATCAATTTGTATAGCGCCATTTAAAAAAAATTTTTTTTTTTTTAAGGACTCGAAATGCCAGTATTCTCTCTTTCCTAGATATTCTCTAGGGGTCTAATTAGAAAATGTAGAGCACCTTGGGCACACAGGTCCATGTCAGCAAAGTTCCCCAGAGGCACTGGGGAACATGACCCGAAGTTCCTCTGGGATTTGTATAATCCTTATTTAGATTTCTTTTCTTCCCAATCAATTAATTAGCCGACCAACTGACACATTTATTGAATGCTCATGAGCAATGTCTTGGGTGCTGAGGGACACATACCTATACGATGCAGCTCCTCACTCAGAGTTTATAAACTCTGACAATTTTGGGAAGATATGGTTTAAAACAAGCAAACAACTGTACATAGTGGAGAGTGCTAAATTGTATGGCTTGAATAGAAATGAGTCTCCAGAATATAGTTAAGCTAAGTCTAGATGATCTCAAACTCCAGTCTGAAAAAAATGAATGACTTGGTATTCTCAACGACTGATTCAGGCTCAATGTCTGGTTATCTTATCAGCTATGCCAGAGCCAGGAATTTATATATTATCAAAACCTGATTTTTCTAAAAAAAAAAGTTCATTTAATGGACCTTAGGCCTTTTATTTTTTATTTTTTATAGCCCTCAGAGACCTAGAGTCTCTTGCATTTACATTGCAATGGTAATAAAATGGAAATGATGGGCCTTCACACACATCATACACACACATGTGCACACACACAGACTCAGACCACATACCCCACAGGCATTAATACTGGAGCTCTCACCCAGTGATGCCATTCTGTTTAGCTCCCTCTGCTCAGCCTCAAAAAGATCAAGAATTAAAGAGGGGAAGTTGATAAGACCTGCTCAAGATGCTGCGAAGCTCTCCTCTGTAAGTCCAGTGTTTGCTTTCTAGTAGGCTTGGCCTGATTTCTGTGGGTGCACGGACACATGAGACATTCCCATAGTAAGTCTATCTATACCTCGTCTTCTTTCAGTTTGCAGTGGTGGTGAAGAACAACCAGGTCTGAAGTCTGCTTCTCCAGGATGGACTGATACTGCAGGAGGGAACAGTAAGAGGTCTGCAGCTCCTCCGTGCGAAACTCCAGCTCCTGTTGAAGGGTCAGCAATTTCTTCTTGAGTTGCTGGAGTTGTCTCAGATGACACTGCTTACTGGACCCAAACTCCATCTGTGATTCAAATGCTAATGCTTCCTTTTTATTCTGCAATTGAGATCAGATATACAGAGAAGGCTTTGGAGAGTTGCTAAGCTTGCATCCACTCTTTGATTTTTTAAATTTGTTCAACCGTTCACATCCATCTACCCGCCCTTTTATCTTTTCATCTACAGAGCACTTATTAAATGTTTCGCTCTAATTCACAATGAAACATCACTTTGTATTACCACTCATAAGTAGGATTTAAAAGAAGAAAAAAAAAACCACCATAGTTCTTTCTTACTATTTAGATCTACTATTCCTCTTATTTAGGTCAGAAAAAAAAATACACAGAAAGGACCTGGAGAGTAGTACAAAAGATATATGTGATAATATGCTTATGTTTTGTCTTCACATATAGAGATAACACAATTGACCTAGAAGGTAATGGATTTCTGGTCACAGTTCTTGGACTAATTCCGATTATTAAAAAATGCCCAGATGAAAGAGTGAAGTCTTGGGTAGGTGTTTGGGGAAACGGGTTTCTGGATGGTGGGAAATGGGAGGCAGAGGTATTGTTCAGGCATGTCTGGGCACTGGCTCTGTCTCCTCTTCCTGATGGAAGATGTCACCTTGCGGATGTTGTGTGTGTGTGTGTGTGTGTGAGAGAGAGAGAGAGAGAGAGAGAGAGAGAGAGAGAGAGAGAGAGAGAGAGAGAGATATCTCCCTGCCAATCCACAATTTGCCTGAAATGCTGCTAGGCCCATCCTGCACTTTCATTCCTCATTCAATAGACATATGTTGAACACCCACTTTGCCTCAAGTATTTTGCTGGTAGGACACACCCCTGAGTTGTTTATCTAGTACAGTTGAGACCTTTGCACTGCTGTGTCTACTTTTTCTTGCCCAACATGCCTGATTACATGTGAAAGAGGTGGGTAAAGAGGGTGGCCTGTGGGTATCCCTTAGCTCCCGTCTCTTAGTACCCTCCAATTCATTCTTTAAAACCCTGTCCAAATGTTTCTCTCTTTCCCATTTTCCCTGCAAAGATGTCTTTGCATCAATACCACAGACTTTACTGGCATGTCCTTTACACGTTCCACCTTGCACTGTATGATCTCTGTGCATCTCATACTGTAAGTAGATTATAAACTCCTGGAAGGCAAGGGCCATGTCCGCTCCTGGAGGACCTAGACTAGAGATCCATACACACCTAGGTATTGAGAGAGAAGGAAATAAAATAGAGAGTGCACACTCTCCTCGCTGCCCAAGAATTTGAACTTGTGGCCTTGGCTTCACTAACAGAGTAGTTTCAGACATTTAAAAAACGAACTGCTTTTCTTAACGGTTTTATTGAAGTATCCTTTAGATATCATAAAATCCTACCATTGTAAGTGTACAGTTTAATGATTTGTAGCAATAGGGAGCTGTGTGATCATTATCACAATCCAGTTTCAGAACATTTCCATCACCTCAAAACATCCCCTCCTGCCCATTTGTCACTTCCGCTCCTATCCTCAGCTCCAGGCAACCACTAATCTGCTTTCTGCCTGTACAGATTTACCCTTTCCAGACATTTCATATAAACGGAATTATATAAAATGTCATCTTTGTGTCTGGGTTCTTTCATTTAGCAGAATGTTTTTGAGGTTCATCCAGGCTCTAGCAAGAATCAGTATTCTGTTCTTTTTTATTGCTAAATAGTATGAATATACCATATTTTGTTCATCTCTTCACCAGTTAATGAATACTTGGATTGTTTTGGTTTTTAGCTATTATAAATAATGCTGCTATGAATATTAACATAGTAGCTGTTGTGTTGATATTTTCACTTAATGAATTGTTCAGCAAATAGGACGGTGCACCTACCATGTGCTGAGCACTGTGCTAGGTAATGGGGATACAGAAGTTTATAAAACACACAGAATCTCTGCCTTCATGTAGTTTGCATCTAATAGAGAGGGTGGGGAGAAGGGGAGAGAGAGAGAAAGAGAATCAAATAAATCATGTAGTTATTAAAAGGAAAAAGAGTGTTATGGAGGAGAGTAAAGCAGGAGAGGGAGATGAGGAATGCCAGGATGGAGGCAGTTGTAATTCTGAATTAAATGTTTTCATGGAGGACCACATTGAGAAGGTGACATTTGAGCCAAGACTTGAAGGAGACAGGGGAGGAGCCTGGTGGGAATCTACAGCAGGGGCACTTCGGGGGGAAATAATAGCACATGGTAAGGCCTAGAGGTGAGAGGAGCCCAGTGGTGTTTGAGGAGTCACTTTGTTCTGGCTGGAGCAGAGAGAGTAAAGGGGAAAGTGGTACCAGGGGAGGTGAAAGGAAAGGAAGGTAATGTTGCCTGACCGGTTCAGCTCAGTGGTTAGAGCGTTGGCCCACAGACCGAAGCGTCCTGGGTTTGATTCTGGCCAAGGGCACGTACCTCGGTTGCAGGCTTGATCCCTGGCCCTGGTCGATGTCTCTCTCTCTCATTCAAGACAGTATGACTCTGAGGTTTTGACTCTCTCTCTCTCTCTCTCCCCCTTCCACTCTCTTAAAAAGCAATGGAAAAAATATCCTCGGATAAGAATTAAAAAAAAGAAAGAAAAGAAAGGTAGGTGATGTTCTTTAGGGTCACACACAACATTCTAAAGACTTAAACTTTTCCTTTCGGGGGATGAAAGACCATTAGAGAGTATTGAGCAGAGGGGAATGACGTGATCTCCTTTAGATGTTACAAGGGTATGCTATTGAAAATCAACTACAGGGAGGCAGAAGCAGGGAGACTAGTTAGGGGGCTACAGCAAGAATGTGGGTGAGAAAGGATGATGGCTTGGACCAAGGTGGTCACAGTAGAAGGTGGGAGAAATGGTTGGATTCTAGATTATTTTGGAAGTAGGGCCCACAGGATTTGCTGTTGTGTTAGTTGTGGGATGGTGGGAGATCATGGTCATTCAAGGCAGGGTGACTCTGAGGTTTTGGTCTGAGTAACTAGAGAGATAGAGTTTTAATGAGGTTAATTAAGTAAGAGCTGGGACCCCAGAGAAAATCCTCTCTAGTGAGAGTGGATGGGGCAGCACAGATAAGGGAGGCTTAGTCCAATTCAGAACCAGAAAGTCTACAGCTGGTTGTGTCAGTTCAATCTGATTTACTCTTTCTGGCTCTCCTAAAAGATTATTTAATCCTTAATGCCTCAGAATAGAGAAGACAGAGAAAACTAACCACAATGGTCACCAGGCAAAAGAAATCCTAGGCAAAGACAAGTTGAACGCCTGGCCTGAATATCCAGTATACTGGGGGAAAGTTGATGAGACTTCTTTCCTGAGCCAAACAGGAAAGAAGTATTTACTTTGTGTAGCTATAATTTCCAGAATTTATATTAAATGTTTCCAGTTAAGTGCTTTCATTCTTTTCAAGATAAGAATGTTGTTATTCTCAGATCTTGTCTGTAAATGAGGTTCAGAGAGAAGGGACTTGAGAATAATGTGTGTTTGTGTGTGTGTGTGCGCACACACATGTGCACTTGTATCCAGGCACATGTATGGGGATGTTCTCAAGAGCCCAAGTCCTCAGTCTATCCAGTTGAGCTGGGGGTGAAGAGCTACTTGGAAAAAGACATGGTAAGTATTTAATGTAGATAGAACTAAAACAAAGGAGTGGACATTCAGGGGACAGGCATACATAAGAAGGGCTTATTTTAGTGAAGCAAATACCCAATAAAATCCTTATCAAAATTTGCCACAATTCTGTTTATCTTGGCTTTGTGGTAACATGATGGACCAGTCAGATGATAAGAGTTCACTCAAATCTTTCAATACAGGGCAAACATAACACCTGCCTTAATTCGTCTGGTTATAAAGATCCGAAAATGGCTCATATGTGCAGAGAAACAAGAGTTTTCTTGGATGAGAATTTTAAACATTTGCACACTATAGATACCTATGTGTTTAGAGGAACCAGATTTCAAAGGCTTGGAGAAATGCCTAGACTTATTTGAGACCTATTAAATTTCTACTTATTTATCCTTAAGTATTCAAAAGATTATTTTTCTTAATTCTAAATGAATAGAAAATGACATGCTATGGATTAAGTCTACATTTCTCTTATATGTGCCAAAGAGCAGTATCATAAAGGCATTAATGCATTTCCCATTGCTTTTTTGTCTTCCTTTTAAAAAGTTTTCTTTCTAATGAAGACAGCTATTTTATTAGATTCTTCTTTGACCTTTAAACTGAGAAAATGAGCAACTTGGAAATGATTTTATGGAAGTAAGATTAGTTCTTAGAATGACTATTGAGAGTTGGACCTGATTCTGGAGGCCATCTGGTCCACCATGTTTCTCAGACAGATTGCTATCCAGGCCTCAACTGTTTTAAAAGATGAAGAGCACTGGCCACGTGTAGGAATCTGTTCCCATATTTAGTCAACCTTTTATCTCTACTTATGGTCAAAGAGATTATAGCTATTGCTCCCTCCTTGCCTATGTGGCCACCTGATCACAGAAGGAAATTAACTGAGAAGTCACATTGGTTTCCACCCAATACTCTGTGCTTTTCAAGTTGATGCTAATTGACTGATGTTAAGTTCTATATTTTCCCTGATATTGAAGTTAAGCTGACAGGTCTATAATTACCAAGATTGTCCCTTTTCCCTTTTAAAAAGGATGAGCACTTCATTTACCCCTTTCAGCCTACAGGGACTTACTTTATTCTCTTGAGCTCTCAAGTTCTCAAGAATAATCGCTAGCAGCCATGTAATAACCTGCCAATTCCTTACATACTCTTCCAAGTCTGTCATAAGGCCCTGCTGATTTGCCTAAAGTTGACTTTTCAAAACACTCTGTAACCATTTTATTTCCTATTCTATTTTTCACCGACTCTCTTCTGTCTCAGGTTGGCATGGCTCTGGTAATCAGATCCCTGCTGATACTTTCTTTTCATTTAAGACCTGAAAGTCTCATATTGTTCCAGTCATTGTCATGAATGTCTTTGCCTCTTTTTTGCGGTATTGGGATATTTCTCTTGTAACCCTGGTTTAGCCTTAGATCACTAGATAGGTTTATCTCTTACATTTTGTATCTTCTACAAATTGCATTTCTTATACTTTTTCTTTTTTATTTATTGAATTGAGAGAGAGAGGGAGGGGCGAGGGAGGGAGAGGGAGAGATCTGTTTTTCTACTGATGTATGCATTCACAGGTTGATTCTTGTATGAGCCCTGACCGGGGATCAAACCCACAACCTTGGAGTATCGAGATGATGTTCTAACCAATTGAGCTACCCAGCCAGGGTCCTATACTATCTAGAATGCAGAACTGTGTTTGTTTACATGCATTTCTTTTGGATGCATCTTTGTGGTTTAGACCCTCTCATCTGATAATCTCTGCTTATCAGAGATTTCACTTAAAAACACACACAACTATTTTGAGATAATTTTAGGTTTCTAGAAAATTGCAAAAGTATAAAGGCAGTGCTCATATACTCTTCATCCAGCTTACCTTAATGTTAACATTTACATAACAATAGTACATTTGTCCAAACGAAGAAATTAACATTGTAGATTACTATTATCTAAATGAAGACTGTTTGGATTTCAACAATTTTTCAACTGTGTTTCTTTTTCTGTTCCAGGATCCAATCCCAGATCCCACATTGCATTAAGTATATTTACTTAAATTTTTATTTTCATTCCCAAAGATTCAAAGTGATATCTCTGTGTGGTAATTTTCATTGAGAGTCTATTAATCTTTGCATATTCAACTAATTACTTTAAAAAAAAAATCCTCACCCAAGGAGTGAGGATATTTTTTTCCCATTGATTTTTTTTAGAGACAGTGGAAAGAAGGGGGGAGGGGAAGAGAGAAAGGAGAGAGAAAAACATCACTGTGAGAGAGACATATCGACTAGTTGCCTCCCCACGAGCCCAGACCAGGGGTGGGGATCTAACCTGTAACCCAGGCATGTGCCCTTGCCTTGGAATCAAACCAGAGGCCCGGGGGTGCTCAGGCCAATGCTGAGCTAACCACTGAACAACACTGGTCAGGGATAAATACTTTTATCTGCAGAAATCAAATTTCTTACAGAGTTTTATGCTAAAATAATGTCTTCCATACTCTTCAAACATAAGTTTGACAACCTGAGCCCTACTGAATATCAAGGTATTCTCCCCACCAGGGCCAAAGAAGTCTGGGAAATTGTTCAAAGAGACCCTTCCTTTCCTGGTTTGATCGCCCCAATATGTTTATCTTTTCTCCTTTTGCTTTAATTGAGGCACCCTTTAATTCCCGGGCAGGGTAGGAACTAGAGGGAAACAACTGACATGCAAGTATCAAGGAGGCTCTCACTCTTGGAGCGGAGTAAGCGAGGGGCTGGCACCTGAAGAGTGAGTAGCCCTTAAATTTTGCACCCTCGGCACCTCACTTGCTTTCCCTTAGTCCCTGCTCTGTCCTGGGTTTTAGAACACAATGTATTCTTCATTTACAAGGTCACGCCATTTTCCTTCCTCATCACCCACTCACTGCCTGCCAGTCCTTTAGTTACACATGGCATCTGATGTTGTATTTAAATTTTCTCGATAACTCAACTATGACCTCTTGCTTATTTCCCCGGCTCCTTGTTAGATATCAGTCAACATTTCAGAAAGTCAACATTTCAGAAAGTCTTTGGTTTCCCCTTTGTTCCCAAATTACATTTCCTCAGGAAGGCAGATCTTGCAGGGATTTTCTGAGGGTGTGAGTGTAAGTCCACATCTAATTGTGTATTTGTATGTGTAGCCTGCAATTTAAATTCTGCACTAAGTGCCAGCAAAAAGAAAAAAAAAAAAAAAAGAGCCTGTTTTAAAGCTTGTTTCAAGCTGTTAGAGCTTCTGGGCAATTAGAATACTAAAATGTGACTTAATATCTTTCTCCTTCCAAGTTGCCAGGTATTTATAAGCTACATGGATTTCCCTGACTTGGGGAATAAATAAACTTGTGACAGCAATGGTGAAAATATTCTAAAACATTAATATTTAGAAAGGAGTAAATTATGATAATATTCTTCCTGAGATTCATTTAGGAAAACCAATGGATTTTTCTGTTTGTGACTTACTGGGGAAAGGGCAGCAATGCTCAGTGAGATAAGGTAGAATTGCTTTGCTGGTAGCATTTTTAGGGCATTACAGAGGAACAATTTGTGGTTTTTATAGGGAGGTAGTAAGTCCTGGGAGAACGCTACAGGCACAATTAAGAGAGACCAGATCCTTGACCACAAATGTTGAAGAAGATGGTGGTTGCTTACACAGCAGCTAAGATGCTAACCTGGGGGTCTAGCAATAGGTCTGTGCAACCAGTACCTGCTTTATGGTTGCTAAGAACTCACCCTAAAAGGAAATGAAGACTGCAAAGTAAGGAATTCTTGGAAACTCAAAGTGTTTAGAGAACTTTGGGAAAATACATTCCAGCTGGCCCCCTAGCCTGTGTAGATGAATTTAGATACTGGTTTAAGGACTTAGTGCTAGAGTTTCCAAAGAGAGAAAACCTCAGGCTGAAATGAGGTCAGCTCAGCTGAGGAACTGCTTAGGCGATAGATAAGCATTAACTCAAAATCTAATCTTAAGAAAGATGACCATGCCAGGGAGTGAGAGAGAGAGAGAAACATCAATGGATTGCCTCCCGTATGTGCCCTGGCCGGGAATCAAACAGGCAACCTTTCGGTGCATGGGAAGAGGCTCCACCAACCGAGCCACACCAGCCAGGGCAAAAAAGACTGAAATTTTAACCATTTGTGACAGCATGGATGGATCTAGGGCGTATTATGGTAAGTGAAAGAAGTCAGTCTGAGAAAGGCAAATACCATACGATTCCACTTATATGTAGAATCTAAAGAACAATATAAATGAACAAACAAAACAGAAACAGACTCATAAATACAGAGAACAGACTGATGGCTGCCAGAGGGGAGGGGAGTTGGGGGGCTGGGTGAAAAAGGTGAAGGTATTGAGAAGTACAGATTGGTAGTTACAAAATAGTCACGGGGATGTAAAGTATAGCATAGGGGCTATAGTCAATAATATTGTATTAATTATTTATGGTGCCAGTTGGGTACTGGAAATTGGGGGGATCATTTTGTAAAGTATATGATTTGTCTAACCACTATGCTGTACACCTGAAAATAATACAAAATAATATTAAATGTAAAAAAAACCAAACAAACTATTTCTTTGCCCCCTCCCCCCCAAAAGAGAGCACCTGTTGCACGAATGAGCAGTGACATCTCTGAGCAGGTGGAAGGGTTGTTATATTTTGGTTAACTCAGAAGTATGTCTAAGTCCATAAGGAGATGCTGCTGTCCTCACGTAACTATAATTTGGTCTTTCAGGGCAATGGCCACAGGTGCGGCAAGCCCAGGTGTGAAAGGCCAGATAAGGAAAAGACAGAGCCTTCCACTTATGGATCTGTTTAATTCTTTCTCCCTGCTTGCTCAATAAACGCTCCTGTGGAAGAACTGTCTGTTATCGTCCCTGTCCAAGAGAGCAGAGTGGAAGTGGAGAGCGCAGACTGGGCAGCAGCTGCCGAAACCCTTACGTGGATGCTGTTCATCATCGCCTCCTCCGCACAGAGCTGATTCTCCTGCCAAGTCGTCCCCTGCCTCTTGCAAACATCATGTAGATTCTTGATGTCAACTTGCAGGCTCAAGAGCTTGCTGCTCAGGCTGCTCACTTCTCTGTCTCTTTTCTCCACCTAGGCCGTCAGAAAAATGGAAGCATCAATTATAAACCATCAAGCAAACACTTACTTTCGTTCACTTAACTGGTTGACAGAGACTTTACATTTGCTGGGAATTTGTTCGTCCACCCTTTGCTGTTATTACTCATTCCGCGTAACATTTACACACTCTCTGTTTTCAAGATGTCTGAGTGCCCTGCATTAATGCAGACAGTTACTTATTTAATTAACCTTCACCCACAGCTCTAGGTGCATCGCAGACACTTCCCCTTTTTCAAGAGGAATTTAGTGCCTAGAATAATTCCAGGCGCCTCATGGACTATCTATAAATATTAATGGTTCTGCCAATGATGAAGTGAACATACTGAGATGTCAAATGAACCTGTCAAGGCTAGTGAACCAGTGATGGAGCTGGTGTGGATTCTGAAGTCTCTTAACTATCTCTTCTACCCACGAAACCAAAAGACCTCCCTCACCTGTAAACCTAATGCTTTTCCTTTGGAGACATACACCAATGGGAATAAAAGTGAAATCCCTGGGCTGATTATATAGGATCAATGCCTCTGAATATGAATGAAAAAGATTAGTTAATTATTGCTGGGGCAGAATGGAAATTAGTGATTGAGATCACCAATAGCGAGTGTGAAGCACAGTAATTTCAGTGGGGCTGGGGGTGTGGAGCTGTGGTAACAGGGTGGGGGCTCCGTTACAATAGGGTGCCACCTTCCACCCCCAGTGTTGTGGGTGGCTGGCATCGGTGTGGAAAGAAGTTAGGAAGTAGCCCCCTGTGAACCTGTCCAGGGCTTTAGTCCTAACACTGCATACGGTCCGTGATGCTCATGCGGACGGGCACTGCCTACCACCTGTTTCAGATGCTGGGACTGAGGCTGGTGCTTTTATGGTAGGTACACATCTTAGGTTACTCAGAGCAGGCCCTTAGGCAAGGATTCATGGCACTTATTGAGGAAACACTCCCAGGCACAATCAGCAAGGAAGTGGGGGGGGGGGGAGCAGAGCAGGGAAGGCAAAGAAACCAAGCAAGGGCAGGATTTCAAACAAGTCCCAAGGGCGGGAGCTTTAGCCTGATCCCACAGGGAACTCTGGCCTGTAAGTTACACCCCAGAATCTGTCCTGATTAGATGCACTGAAAGCTGGGCTGTTAGACTCAGCACCAGCCAGTCAATGGCTAAGGGCAGCCCGGTGGGGGGGTAAACTCCCAAGGACTTCCAGCTCTTTGCTCTTGTGAGCAAAGTGACCCCAGTAGCCTAAGGGCAATTTTTCTAAGAGAGTTGCATGTGCACAAGCACCCAGAAGCCATGGTGCAATGAAATGGAAAGTGATCCAAGCAACAAGGTCCCAGAGTTGGTTAGCAGCAAAATATGAGAGTTCTGCTCTCCCAACCCTGTAGCTAGTGCTCTGTTACCATATCCCAGCGGTTGCTCTGGCTTCCTAAATATATGAGCTATAGGACACACCTTCCCAGGGGAGCTGGCCACCTGATATGGACACTGTAAATCAAGCCTTACCCCATGGTAAGAGACCTCTGCACAAGGCTGAGGGGGACCAGAGAAAACCATGGGAATTGGACTCTACAATGTCAGACGATTCGGAATTCAGAAGGTTTCCCAGAAGTGCTGCTGTCTTAGCTGATTTATTTCTTCATTTCCTTTTAGTACCTGGACTCTTTTTTTTTTTTTTTTTTTTACCACTTTACAGTTTAATTAGGTTAACGGCATGGCTCTGTCATTAAAAGGATTTCATTATCTCAAAACTCTCCCTCTTCCTCCTGTCCCTTGTTCCTCATTTCCAGAAAAACAACAGTGGATGTCAAATTGCCCCAGGCATGTAATTACCATTAAGACAATTACCAGGGACTCTCTTAAGAAAATGTGTGTAGAGCAGCTAAAAAAAAAAAAAGTACAAAACCTTTGACCCCACAAGGAGCAGCGGTTTGATTCCAGTGCTTAAAATCCCTTGTGTCATAGCTGCCACTGAGGGACTAGGATACAGAGGCTCATTGGGAGACCCTGGGGATCCCCTCCCCTCCTGTCCCAGGACTATGTTTCTTTGGCATCTATGAAGAGGTTAGGGGACAATGCAATGCCTGTTCTACGGAAGTACCACATGCCCTGTATTCTTGCCTTGATGTTGAATATATGCGTCTTCAGGCGAGGACCTTGTCACCAGATGGTTCCATATGGAGCCTGGCACACTCTGGACTCATCAACAAAGTACAAACACTATACAACCTGACTCTCTACAAGTTAGAAGTTAAATGCCTTCTCTCTTTCAGGACAATAAAAAATCCCCTGTTTCTCCAGTCTTGGATGTCCTCTGAGCCAAAGGCCGGCTTGCCCAATTCTGTTGCAGGACCAGGACTTCAGAATTAGATCTTCAATGTACATGATCTCATCTAATGTGGACATTAGCATTGACTCAGAGTCTCTGAGGCAATTTCTTCGTTCATCACACAAGTGTTTTGGAATAAATAATCTTTCTTTGAGGATTCCCTAAACCAGTTGAATAACAAATGTGTTTTGCAGGATGTCAAATGAAATTTACTTTTGAAATCAAAATCTAACCATTTACTTCCTAAAGGCCAAATTGTACAGGGGTTTTTAATTCATCAGAGCAGGAGGAGTGGAAATGCTGGGAGAGCAATAAAGTGATTTCCTTGAATCACGTATTATTTTTCACTGTAGGGAATTGTAAGAAGAGACTGTGTTCACCTCAGAGCTCCCGAAAGGCAAGTGTTGTTGAGGTTCCAGTAAACCTAATTTCTTGCTAATATCGTGCACAGAGGCCACTGAGCACTATTTTCTAATCCTATCTACGTTATGAAGGCTAAATTCCAGGCAGATGCCTTTTGAATATCAGTATGTAGTAAGAATTGATTTAATCTGACATTTCATCAATCAAAGCTCTGTAACCAATACTAGGGCATGAGATGAACTGGGAGTCATAATGCTGGCCCTCAGGCCCCATCTGATCCTGTCCCAGACCTGCAGTCACTAACGATGGCTGAAACCACCGGCCTCTGATACTAGGTAAGTTTTCACCTATACAGTCCTGCACTTAGATCCCCAGTTTTGCTTCCATGAGGGTGGAGCCTGGTCACTTTGGTGGAAGGCATGGGACATTGTCCAACCACAGGCAAAATGGTGAGTGCTGATCCTGCAGGTGCCCCCATACTCATGATAGTGATTAGACAATAGGTTATTTACTGAAGCAAATTTTCTGTATTGATCAAATGGATCTTTTTTTTTCAAACAGCATGCCTTCTTGACATATATTTCAAAAGATGGGAAGTAATTTTGCTCTAGGCTTCAAAGTATTGGCAGATAGTCTTATGCTCTTTGGGGGATGCTGATGTGAAACTGAAGCTTGTGATTTAGTAGCACTCTCAAATCCCAAGAGCATCAGAAAGGGTCAAGATGACAGCGTTCCCACACATTTGGCACTTGGAAAAAACAAGAAAGCTTGGGTGGAAGTTTCCAGAGTAATTTTGAGGTCCACCAACAGCACCGTAAAGGTCATTAGCTTTGGGAAGTTATCTTTTTTGAGGATAATGACAAATTTTCAACCAACAGCAAAAAGCCACTTTAACCACCACTACCATTCAACATATAAAAGTTTATAGTGAGAGTTATGTTTTAAAAAACATGAAACCTTAAAAATTAACATTGCTTCAGGAATTTTTCATTTTACTTGTGTAGCAACAGAGTTTACAGTTATCCACAGTAATTTCAAACACTGTTAGTGACATTACTAACTTGATTCCTGAGTTTACTTTTACATCTATAGAAACATTGCAGTTCTTGATGACTGATGATGGGAATTGATGGGCTCACTCTGTCTGTGAGCAAACATTTTGAAACCGATTATGTTCATATAGTGCAGAATGAGTATATTTCATTGTGTTCTAAATTCTTTAGAAATTAGCACACTGTATAATGCATATCGTTCGGGATACACATGGCATATGGCAGAGGCCAGCCACCTAAAAAATATGGGACAGTTTTTATTGGCACTTTGGGTAGTTGCCACATACGTTTCTCCATCATATCATTGGAGAAATTATTTCACTAGAAAGTAAGCTTCATGAGAACAGGGGTCTTTGTCTATTTTTTCACTGCTTTATCCCCAGCCCCTAGATAGGGGTGGGGAAGCTTTTTTCTGCCAAGGGCCGTTTGGATATTTATAACATCATTCAAGGGCCACCTAAAATTATCAACTTAAAAATTAGCTATGAGAAAAGCTCCTAGATTTATTGCATTTCGAGTCCTGCCTATGGTTGCCTTGGCAGACTAAATGATTTTGCGGGCTGTATACTACCGGAGGGCTGGAAGTTCCCCACCCCTATCCTAGAGCAATGCCTGGCACATTGAAGGTGCTCCAAAGATATTAGTTAAGTGAAGGAATGCCCTTCTAGAAAATCCATACCAGATCCTTGTTCCCTGCAGAACTCGCAGCGGATCCTCTACGGCTCCCTCTAGTAATCCAGCAGGAAAGGAGCTGAACCACCTCTTTTAGAAGCTGCTCACCTCTTGGTAGGAGGTCTGTTAAAAAGCATATGTCATGTGGGACAACCCTATACTAACCTTTCTGGAACAAGTCAGGGAATACATAAACACAGTTTGACCAAAATATTAGACTTATCAGAACACTCCACTTTCATAACATTCCACATAAAGAGAGAATGTTGGCAACAACAGTTAATATTTTTTTAAGTGCTTTCTCTGTCCCAAGCACTAGTGTTTTACATGCAGTATTTTACTTAATCCTTATAGCAAACCTCTGAAATAGGTGCTCATGATTCATATTTTTTTTAGGTAAGGCAAAGCAAGCTCTGAGAGGGTATGCAACATGCCCAATATCATACTGCGATTAGATATGCACTCAGACCTCCCTAGCTCAAGTTTGGGCTCTTAAATGCTGTGCCCTGCTGCCCACCTCTGTCTGTGATGTTTTTGGATGCTTATTACTGGAATTTTGAATTATGAACCTTGAAAAGAAGCCCCTCGAACAAAGGTTCAACTCCATGCATGTACAGGAGTTAGAAGCCTTACCTCATCTTTCATTCCCTTGGCACTTCTCAATTCTCCTTTAAGCTTTAGCATTTTCTGAGCTTTGTTATAAACCTGGAAAAGTATAAAAATTTAAGATGGAAAAAGTATAAATGAGTCCAGCTCTTTAAAAATTTTCCCATCTGGATGTGTGCTCTCAGCAGGGAGTTCAGAAAAATTTCCCAAACTGTTAGCAATACTTACTTGCCTACCCATCTGTTTGTGTTTCCAAAATTGTTAAAACTTTCACCAGGAAGACAACCGTGGTTTTACAACTTTTCCAAAAAAACCACCGCTAAATAGTTTCTAAGTTTATCCTTCTTGGAAAGTGAAAGGTCTGAAATGATCTTACTTTCTAGATTTCTAAGTATTCTATGGCTCAAACATAGTTAACATTATGTACTAATTATAATCAGACAGAATATACACAGTCCAACTTTATTCTCATGACAACCCTGGGAGGTAGATACTATTACTATCTCTATTTTACAGAGAAGGAAAATGAAGACCAGAGAGGCTAAGTGACTTACCCAAGGTCACACAGGCTCCCTCACTGCTCCACGAGGAGCTTCCACTAATTTATAACTATTCATTTGGAAATATCTGATGATGTGATTTAAGCACCAAGTTATGTTGGCACTTGTAAAGTTAGGACACGTAAAGTGCTGGGAATATCCAGGTAAAAAGCCTCAAAGAAAGCCAAAGGTTTTTGCACATGTAGATGTGTAAGTACAGAATGATGCATTTGAGGTCATAATGCATTGGGCTTAATAAAATAATCTAATTCATTATGTTTTCAACGCTAAGACTAAAAAAATTTCCACCAGGCACTTACCTGCAGAATAGTTCCAAGAATGAGAAGCTATCAAAATGCTCATTCTCTGTAATGAACCACACCCCCCACCCCTACATAAGCCAAGAGGAAGAAGGAATGCTGGGGCCGTGGAACCGGGACTGTTTATGGGGTTGTGTTCTGACGGGCTGCACTGTCCACCCTGTGAAGTCTCCGTGCACAGAGGCGCATCACGGGGTGGCGAGTGCTCAGGCTTACCCGGCAGGGAGAGGCGAGCGATGCTGCAGCAACAAGCCCCAAATCTCAGTGGCTTAAAACCGTGAAGGGTTAGTTTTCACTCGTGCTACATGTCCTTTATGAGTCAGCTGGGGGCCCTGTTCTTCATTGTCCTCAGCTGGTAGAATCTTTATCATTTAGTATGTTGCCTGTTGCCATGGCAGCAAAAAGGGAACTTGGTGAATCACACACGGGTTCTTAAAGTGGAAGTGACATTTCACTTCCGCTCCCATTTCATTGGCCAAAACAAGTCACACGGCCGTGCCTAACTTCATCCTTTATTCCCCAAAGGAAATACTGGTGAGCATCACCAGTGACTTCCACTCGAGGTGACTGAGGTGGTTGGGCTGCTGTAACGATATCACAGGCTGGGTAGCTTATACGCAACAGATGTCTCTTTCTCATAGTTCTGGAAGGTGAGAGGTCCAAGATCCAGCCCCCGGCAGAACTGGTGTCTGGTGAAGCCCTTAGTTGGTTGGAGCGTCATCCGGTGCACCAGAAGGTTGCAGGTTCAATCCCTGGTTGGGGCTCGTGCAGGAGGCAAGTGATCAATGTTTCTTTCTTTCTCTCTTTCCCCCACTTCCTCTCTCTCTCAAATCAGTGAAAACGTATCTTCAGTTGAGGATTAAAAAAAAGAAAAAAAAGAATTGGTGTCTGGTGAAGACCCACTTCCATATTGGCTGGGTTTTTTTTCATGCGTAACTTCACATGGTGGTAGGGACAAGGGAGCTCTGCGAGGTCTGTTTTATAAGGGCACTAATCTCACTCATGAGGGATCCACCCTCATGACCTAATCACTTTCCAAAGGTCTCATCCCCTAATTCTATCAACTTGGGGGTTAAGATTTCAACACATAAATTTTGGGGGGACACAAAGGTGTGATCCACAGCACTAGGCAAATGAGATTAAAAATAGTGTGGCATATAAGAACACTAAACAGGGCTGTAGGCTACCAACCTGGTTCAGCACCTAATTCAAAAAGTAGCTTTTGGAAAGGTACTGATCTCTCTGAGCCTTTGTCTCTGCCTCTGCAAACTAGAGGACTTGTACCAAATGACCGTTAATTCTTTCCTAGCTCTAAGGTTTACTGATTCAATGTTTTACCTTGACAGACATCTTTCTTACTAAAGAACCATGAATTCAGCCCAAGCATAACATAAAATATAAATAAAACAAATATGTCTTTGAGAATAATATTCTTCTATAGGCAGACCTATAGGATAGTTAGGAGATGCTTCTTAGATCAAATGCAATCTTGTCCCAAAGACAGAAAATGATAGTCCAGATTGTGACTGTTTCATCTACTATGGAGTTACACAGCTGTAGTTGCAAGGGCCAAGGGCATTTGGAAGGAAAAGTGGAAGGCACAGGCTCTCATATTTGCATGGAAATATATTGGGCTTCACTAAGTAAAATAAATCAGAGGAAAAAGAGAGAGCTGAATGAATTGTGTTCCATGAAAGAGACATGGGAATCCTGTGAGTCATTAACAACAGCAGTGGGCAATTTGGAAGTGCTTACAATGAAAAAAATGGAAGGGTTATATGATAAATTTTCGAAGCAATTGACAGTAATGTTTGCCAGATGGATAGGGAAGAGTGCTTTGAGGGAGCCTCAAATGCTTTATAGAATGATCACGTGAACCTTCACAGCGCTCTCTGAGGAGTGTGGCTGGAAAAATATTTTGTAGAGGAGAGGACTCATCACAGAGGGAGGGGCTCCCTACCTGATCTGTGGATATTGATCTCTGGGCCCAGGACTTGAATGTCTTTTCTCTCCTCAAACCCTTATTCTGTGTCTTCTGTGCTGCTGTCTCCTGCATCTTTGTTGAGACCTTAACTTCCTCATGCCTCTTCTCCATCAGCATCTCCAATTCTGCTGCATCTGCCCACAGAACTGCTTTCTTGTATTCAAAAGTTCTGCTGTCTGCTTTTTCAGTAGGTCTTCCCTTGGTGACAGCTGTGTCCAGAAAAAAATTATGGTGAAAACAAAATCTTGGTCAGAGCATCTAGCAATATTTTGCGCCTCCTGAGTTGACCTCAGTCCACACTCAAAGCACCTTACAGATTCCCAAGAAACACTAACACTGCACCTCATACAGGTGACTGGTGTAGCAGGTATGAACTCAGGTGTGCCAAGAAAAAGTTACGATTTTTCTATTAATCTTTATTGAGCCCCATTTCCACCAAATGGCAGAAAATAGAATATTAGTTATTTCTCAGAAAGCACCATCATTTTTAGGTTAAAAATGAATCAGTTCATGATCCCCTTCACCTCTTTAAGGTTTTCCAGAGTGTAAGTTCTGGGATCCTAGGTTGGATACTGGCATTAGGGGTGACTTCCGATCCATGGTCATGGGCACCTCTCTCAGTTGAAGTGTGCTAAGATGTCTGTGTCTTGGTCAAAAGGCCACAAATACTGCACCTTCCTCACACTGTGGGCTTTGGGTCTGCAGGCCTTCTTTGGTCCTCCAAGGATGATCCTAATGCAGAGAGATGGACACACATACCTGTGAAACTGGTCTCAGGCCCTCTCTTCTTAGACCTTCCCTACCATCATTCTGTGTTTTGCCTAAAAAGGTGAGAAGAAGGGGATAGAATCCTAAGATCTTGCTCATTTTTTTGCTCCCCACTCCTGGCATTGATCAAAAGTCCCTTCTGCCTCTAAATTGCTAAACCTATCTGAGGTTCTTTTGTGTTCCCTACTTTCACCCACGTCTTCGATCTCAGGATCTAATTCTCTTGCTTATGCTCAAATTATCCTCTGCTGCTTCTTTCTAAACTCAGAGAGTCTTTGTTTAGTTTTGGGGAGAAGAAGCAAAAAGGGCACAAGTGAGCAAGTTCAATGAAACGCAGGTTGAGCGTGCAGGATGGGAAACACATGTTAGTACTTCATGCACCATCAGCCTACACTAGATTACACAAAGGCCATACTCACAGATTGCTGACGCTGGCTCTCACCAAGGACCTGGCTATGCCTGGGTATACAGATGGACGACTGCTGGTCTTAGAGCAACACTGTCTATTCCTTTTCCTTTACGACCTGGATGGAAGAATATCAAGCATCTATTTTTCTCATCTAAAACATTTTTCTAGGTTTTCATGGAAAGAGACGCTATTCAAAGTCAAAGCTACCCTTGGGGGTTAATTAAAATTAACAAACAGGTTTACCTACACTCAGTCCTAACTCTTTCCTTTACTTTTACTGAGTTTTAGCTTTTTCTCCATTGTTCTGCCTCCTTCCAATGAAAAAGTATGATGAATTCTAGGTTTCTTAATTATTGAAATGATGAAAAGATGTTCAATGTCTCCCGTTAAAAAAATGTGAGCACCGTGAATGAACAGGGATGCTTCTTCCTCAGTAAATTATTTCTGCCCAGACTGCATAGACGGAGCCATAGTGTACAGAGGCCTTGCATGAAAAGAGTCTATTTCTTTGAATCCAAACCCAGTTGTACAAGAGAAAAATCCCTGATCATATAGGGCCTGTCTATGGGGGCAGATGGTAGGAGGAGATGATGCTGGAGATAGTGTTTCCAGGGTCTGGGGATTCTGCACCATAATTTAGTGAACAGGAACCAGACACCAAGATCACTGACTGGGTAATATAGTCCAACCCCAGGACTGAGGCTCTTCTGGAGAGGAAGCAGGGCGAGATGGGTCTTTGCAGGAGCTTTGCAATGGCAGAAAAATGGGGGTCCAGGAGGAACAAGAGAAGGAGTTCCAGGACTTATCAGACTCACTGTCACAAGTGAAAATCTCTCTCCATGGCTATCTCCTTTGGTACCTTTTACAGAGGCTTTCAGTTGCCTATTTCAATATCCATACTTTTAACTTTCCTTAGAAAGAGAATCCTAATTTTATTGGGGTGTATATGCACTAATTGAAAAGACTACCGATCCCAGCCTTTCTTGTACCTAGGTAGGGTTACTTTGTAAGTTTCGGCCAATGAGATGCAGGAGGAAATATTGTGGGAACTTCTAGGAAATCTTCTTAAAGAGAAGCAGTGCACAGTTCTTTGTTCCTTCCTCCCTCCTGATTATTTGGAATGCTGCTGTAATGGCTGGTGCTCCAGCAACCATTTGGAACACGAGGAGATGCTCAAAGAGACAGAAAGAGCCTACCTATGTCCCTGATGGTATGGAACCACCATGCCAGTCCTAGACAGAGTAATTTATGTCACAAGTCACTGTTATTTTGGATTTTTTTCTGTTTCATGCAGCCATATCTCATGCAAATGAACAAAGTACCCTTATTTATGTTCCTCTCAGACAGACCTCCCTACAACTCACACCTCATTTCTAGACCTCCACCAGCTGCTTCTATACATTTTGGAACTCCCGTTTCATTGTGGACCAACTCTTTTACTCCACAGACATTTTTCTCAAATGCTCCTTCCCTTCCTCGACTTGAATTGGTTTTCTCTTGTCACATCAGCTCTTTCACTTTCTCTCTCTTCACTTGATGCAGGAGGAGCAAGTGTGGGGAAGAGAGTGACACTCTCAGTCTTTCTACTGTTACCACTAGCTTTCCCGTCATTCAGTAAAATTTCCTCTTCTGAAGTACGCACTCCATCTAACCATTATGATCAACTGACATGGTGAAAACTCTCCCTCCTGACTGCTCACTCTCTTCCTTTCTTCCTCCTCCCTCCCTTTCTTCCTTCTTTCCTTCCTTCCCTCTCTTTCTTTCCTTTCTAATGAGATATCTGTTTTCTGCCTGCTCAAAAATCACACACCTTCAAGATCCAACTCAATGGCCAGTTTCCCCATGTTAGTATCTTACATAAAGTCAATGTCCTATTACTGATGATACTGCCCTTGGCCACTTGGTTATGCCGGTGCCCACTGAGTTTATTCTCTATACCGTTACTATTTTTCCCATTCTATTAACAAAAAATTTCATAGACTATGCTCCTTGAGTTGCCCTTGGCTGCCTTCTTCCTTGTACTATGCAAGAAGACTCTTGTTTTGATAAAGGATCTTCCAAATTCCTGTCCCTTTTCTGTCAGCCTCCTCCACCTTCTCCCAGGTTCCAAAGGGTTCAGTGAATGAGCCAAGGCATTTTGGAGGTGATATGACCAACTGGCATTTGCCTCGGTGCCTGCTCTCCAGCAGGAGAAGGGTTAAATACTTTGGGAAAACTTCAGCACTGAACTGCCAAGTCTCTTAGGTTCAGCTCAGCAATCAAACCGCATAACCTAATAGAGCCCCTGGTGCTACGGGAAACACAAGACACTGATTTATATTTTAATATCAGTAATTTCCACAAGAGCAACATTTCTGAGTGTCATTTTACAATTTCTGTCAAATGCCAGCTCAGTTTTTCTTAATTCTGTTTACTGTGCCTGAATTTGCAACCTCACCCGCAATGCAGATTCTTGGCTCCCAGGGGAGAAGCACGTTTTCATCTTTGCTGGAATGGGAGGGATGGGCTGGGGCAGAAATGGGCCTAGAAAATAACTGGAAATGTAAACAAAGTACTGGTTATTAAGAATGGCTATGAAGCACTTTTGGTTAAAAAAGGCAGGGGCAGTACAAATAAACGTTGTAAAAAATGACAAACAAAAGGGGTGGTTGGGATGCAAATGGAACCTTTCCTTCCGGAATGGAGAGCTGCGTGTACCCTGCAGAGAACCAGTATGGGGACTGTCTGGCCACGTTTACTGTAAGATCGCTGCCACGGCCATTAGCACTGCAGCAGGTTGTAAAGTGCTCTGGCATCCTTAAGGATCAAAGGTGCGCGTCTGCATGAATGCCAGATGTTGCCATTAGGAAGCGGGAGCCTGGTTCTCTCCTGTATTCTTTGAACATCTAATAAAAGTAAGAACAAAGCTGGTGCTGTTGGCACCAAACCACATCTACTCAGTGTGCTTAGAGGTGGGAGTGCCTCCTGAGGCCGCCGGCTGCAGATGCGTGCTCTCGCACGGCCAGTGTTGTCCACTAGTTCCCTGAGGGCCTGCAGCTCTAGTTTCTGCATTGGTCCTCTCGATAGTCATAAGCCACTTCCTGTAATAGCTCCACGCAATGCTCTTCTTTAAGGCCTGAAATTTAGCTCTGGCTAGAGGATCTCTCGTGTGGTTGGTACAGAAAGCCAGCCAAGAGTCAGAAGCAGGGCCCGTACAGCCCCTTAATGCTTCTTGCATGATCACTCAGGGCCTCTCTCAAATGGGAGCGTCATTAGTCTCCATAATCCTTCCCTCCACAGCCGCAGCCCTGGTGGGTTAGAGCGAGCCCAAAAGCCATGTGCTCCGCTTCCGACTGGCGTGAAGGCCTCATGCTTTTCACCAGCATCCTTCAGTTTCACATACTCGAAATCCAACATCATGTCTCATTGCCAAACCTCTGGCAGAAGCCGTGTTGAGTTTCTCAGTGGAGCTATCGACCACATTGACTGAAGCTGCGGTAACGTGTTTCTCCCCATCCAAAAGGGTAAAAATAACAGGAACAAGTTGTCGGAAATGAAATTTCAATTCATCCACGCCCTTTCTACACTTCTGCTGTGACTCCCAAGCAGGGATCAATAGTGTTTAGACAGCCAAGGAGATTTTTTTCCCCCCTTAAAGCACCAGATCAATAGTAAAAAAAAAAAAAAAAGTCCTCCAGCCCTCTGTATGTGTTGTAGTAAATGTGAACAAATCAGAGGCCTTCGGCTAAACGGATTGACTGAAGGCAGCGGCAGTCTGGCGCTTTGTAACTAAGAGTGCATCACCCGCACAAGTGGCAACGAGGGAGGAAAGCCCAGGCCGGGGTGAACCCCGTGCTCCCACAGTTTTGGTAACAAGAAGACATCAAAGGGAATTTCTGTCCCCAAAATGAAGGAAAGAAATGAAAAGATTCCCGAGCATTGTGGCATGTGGGTGTGACTTTTTAAAAAGTTAGAAATAGTAGGACCATTCATGAAAGTGCGTTTTATTGGAAGGCAGCTTGGGCCTTGGGGTATGCCACACTTCCTGTCCATTTTGGTTTTTGCTTTCTAATTTCTTAAAAATTAAAGTTCTTAGCTATCTATGACCTTTTCTCACTGCTGCCTCGGTTTTCTTCTCACAGTGCTGTCCAGCTCCCAAACATCTCCAGCTAGAAAGATTCTGAGCGCTGCTTTCCCGGGGGGCCTGTCAGCCCAGCACGGTCATTTCTCCGACCACTTGGTTTCTACTTGCCTTCGCTGCTGTTCTCCGAGATCTGGCCTATCTCCTCCCCTTCATCCCATTATTCATGGGACAGAGAAACTGGGTTGAAGCTCAATTCTGATTCTCCTCAAATGGCTTATCCATGAGCAACTTGCTCCTTCCATTATGAAAATTTCTGTATTTCATTACATTCTTTTTTATTTCCGCAACAAATAATTACAGTATGCAGATATTCGCATGAATATTCTAGTCATTGGACTGACATCCAAATTTGGTCTTTCTGTTTCAAGACGCAGGTAACCAAATGGATTGCAGCCCTAAGGATGGTGTGAGAAGCTGAGACTTCTGCGGTGGATATCGTCACAACAAATCCTTCATTGCACTTGGAAAAACCAACCCAAGGACTCAAAAGACCGTCACATAGTTGGTGCTACTTTGTGGGATTAAAACGTTATCCAGGTTGCAAAACTCAGAGGTGAACTGCTATAAACAGAAGGTGAACACTGGCCTTCATCATAAAAGAGGTTATTTTTATCAATGATTATCATGCTAAGTTCTGTAACAGAGATTCTATTTGAAATAAAGCATTGGCTAAATCTAGTATAGACGCATCTAAAAATAATAGCATGTCATCTGTTAGCGTAGGTAATATAGGTTTTGTAGTTTAGTTAAATGTTTATAGTCATAGATAAAAGAAATGATTCTTACCAATTGTGCTATAAATAGAAGCTTCTCTTGGAGTCACTTCCCGCCTCCTGTGAGCCAATACTTTAAACCAGATCTGTTTTCCTTATGGTCACTGGCATATATCTCGAAGTTATCCTGGGAGAAGAAAGATACATACGCCTCGATCACTTCAAATAGTCAAGAGGTTAGTGATAGTAGAAAAAGTCCCTCTCAGTGGGTATTTCCAAAGATGAAAGAAGAGAGACACTATTTATATTAATTGATTCAGTAGTTAAAAAGTGCTGAGAACCCAGCATGCATTAGGTGAAGTAGAAATAAACATGACAAGTACAACTAAGAGAATACTGGTGCCATAAAATAGCCCTTCCCTCCTGTAGGGGGCCTTACACAGCATGCTGCCTTGTAACTGCAGCCTCTCCCTCTCAACGATTATTAGCATTTTAAAAGTTTAAACATTTTAATATGTAATGTAGTCAAGTGGTTCCAAAATGTGAAAAGGAGCTGGGCCCTAGCTGGTTTGGCTCAGGGGTTATAGCCTGGGTTTGAGGACTGAAGGGTCCCAGGTTTGATTCTGGCCAAGGGCACGTACCCTGGTTGCAGGCTCGATCCCTGGCCCTGGTCAGTGCTTGAGCAGGAGGCAACCAACTCAATGTGTCTCTCTCACAATGATGTTTCTTTCTCTCTCTCCCCCTATCTCCCTTCTCTCTCTCTCTCTGAAAAGCAATGGAAAAAATATCCTCAGGTTAGGATTAAAAAAAAAAAAAAAGGAGTTGGGCTGAAATTCTGGTTGCCTCTCATTTTTACTTTCTACCCCTCTCTCCTCTGCTCTGTGCCCCATGAGATGGACCTGTGGGTGCTGCATCAACCAGCAATCTTGGCCTCAAGTCTCCGGTTGGCTTGGCTGATGGGGAGAACCACTAGGAGATCAGAGGGAGGAAGAGCTGTGTCATATATGTATGTGTACCCTCAGATGTGGTTCTGATAGATCCCCAAGGGTGACTAGGGCTCTGGTCACACTTCTGTCTTGGGCCCTTTCACACAGCTGCTCTGTTGCTCATTTCGGGTAGGTCTGCTCCCTTCCTTGACCACTGAGGTCTGGAGATGGTCAAGGTGCATTCTTACTCTACCTGGGCACTGCAGGTACCTTGTAGCTTCCTTATACCCTGCCCACACCTTTATGAGACAATCCATGAATTCCTCAGCCTGAGCACGCCCTCTACTTCCTGCCAAGACCCTTATTAATATGGTAAATGGAAAGTGCCACTAACAGCTGTCCTTGTTTCCTAGGGCTGGAATAACAAAGTACCACAAACAGGGCAGCTTAAACTACAGAAACTTATTGTCTCACTGATCTGGAGGGTAGAAGCCTGAAATCAAGGTGCTGGCAGGGTTGGCTCCTTCTGAGGTCTGCGAAGGAGAATCTGTTCCGTGCCTCTCACCTAGCGTCTGGTGGTTTGCCCCCACGTCTCCCACCTCTGCCTTTGGTTCACATGGTGTTCTACCTGTGTGCATGTCTGTCTCCAAATTTCCCTTTATAAGGACAGTAGTCATCTTGGGGTGGGGGGCCCACCCTACTCCAGCATGACCACATCTTAACTAACGACATTGCCAAATAAGGTCACATTCTCAGGTACTGGAGGTTAGGACTTCAACATACTATTAATTCTGGAGGACACAAATCAACTCATATCAGCAGTTAAATGTGCTCAAGTATATTCTACTGTACAAAACAAAACAAAACAACTCTCCTGACATCCATCTATTGTCTACTTTCTCCCCCTTCTTCAAGAATGATTGTTTGCATTTGCTGTCTCTCTATATTTCACCCACCACCCTTCTCCCACCCCCCCTCACCACCCCCATCCTGGCAGCAGCGACTCTGATTGGTCAAGGTCAAACTTCTGTTGTCAGATCCAAGGGGCTCTTTTTGGTTCTTATTGCATTTGACAACCATGACACCGGTGGTTACTTCCTACTAGAAACGCTTTCTGTCTTTAGTTTCTGATGCCGTCTGTAAGATTTCCTCCTGCTCCTCAATTTCCTCAGCAAGTACCTCTCCTACAGACCATTCTTAGAATGGCCCCCAAGATTCTCTCTTGTCTTGCCCTCTCCTTCCTTACCCTACATCCTTCCTGCTCTATTCCATCCACTCCTCATTTCAGTTACCATCCCTATGAAGACACAAAATTTCCAGCATAGATCTCCACGTGGAGCCCCAGATCTATATAAGTAACCGCCTTCCAGACAGCTCTTCTTTATTTTTAGATATATCTTTATTGATTTCAGAGAGAGGAAAGGAGAGGGGGAGAGAGAAACATCAATGATGAGAGAGTCATTAATCAGCCGCTTCCTGCACATCCCACATTGGGGACTGAGCCCACAACCCGGGCATGTGCCCTGACCGGGCATCGAACCCCAATCACCTGGATCCTAGGTGGATGCTCAACCGCTGAGCCACGCCCAGCCGGGCCAGACAGCTCTTCTTGATTGCCCCACAGATCTCTGCAGTTCAATAAGACTAAACTCATCTCCAAAAAGAAACTCACTATCCTCTACCCTAAACCTGCTACTCCTCCCACGATTTTATTTTTTTCAGTCACTGGATGAGTGTACGGATTAGATCTGGTTACAGTGGACTCTAAGAACTGTCCATATTCAACCAGTTGGCTTAAGATAGTCTGAGATATTATTCAAGCAGTCAGGACACGGACTGGAAACCTTTTTGATCTAAATAATTTCTGTGGCAGTGAGATACATCCTGTACCCTGTAGGATTATTTGCCCAACATTTCCTTTGTAACCCTAAAGGGTTGTGGAAGTGAGATGAAGTTAGGGCTAATTCTAGAAAGGGGCGCTGGCAGGTAGACTACCTATATCAAACCCATTTATATTTCAAAGTCTTTTTCCTATAGCTGTTCTCCAGTGATCAAGTTGTGGAAGGAAGGGAGAGTGAGGTGGTTACATATGGGTGTTGCTATTGTTATGTCGGAAAATACGTTTTGATGAACAGTCATTTCCTTCCACTGCCAGAGGGTGCTGATAATCAGCAAATTACCTTTTACTCCCTCTGGTGTGGATGTGAAATTGGCTGTTAATAGAGTTGCTAATGCTACTGGGTTAGCATGTGATTGTTCTATTTTAAGCCAATTTAAGTTATATTTGGGGAGTAGCCAATCAGACATCTCTCTACGAATATGGGCCCAACTGCAGCATTTTAATATCGAGAAACCGGCCTCACCCACAGATGTGGCTGTGAGCAGAGTGCTCAACATGCCTTCGTTAGCAGGAAATGTTTTAATGCAATGTCTTTTTCCCTTTGTAGGTACAAGAATGGTCTCATTAGGCAAATGCTAAATGTTTTCATCGTAGGATAGGGCCCATTTCAAACCCCAATAATATAGAATGCTATCAGCCAATGATGTACTTGGCTTAATCTAACAATGGGTTAAAATTGGTCATTTCATTACTACTTGTTATGCAGTGAAAGCTTATGAGAAAATGAAATGTTCAGAAATTAGCTGAAAGGAGCAAAAGAGGTGAGAGATTTTACCGAGTTATATGCTCGATTGGGCTAATTAAAGGTACAGATGCATTAGGAGGTTATGGGAACATCCCTGATTTCTAAAGATGCTTGTCCAGGAGGGGGATTTAATCATTTCTGGAACTGTGAGTCCCCCAAGGGAAGGGAACACAGCTTTGCTCTTACATTTTTCCTAGCCCACCCCCCTAGAGCACCTATTGCCACCTGGCACCTGGTGGCTAAATTGAATGCATTGCTTGGGAAAGTTTCTTGATTAAATGGGATATTTTCGAACAAAGCACCGTTGATTTGTGATTTTCATGTTTTACTGGCTTTTCATGTTTTAAATGTAAAGCTCATTAACTACACACAGAGAAGGAAACAGGTATGAGGAATGGAAAATAAAACTCAACTGATGTGATACAGAAAGGTACAGTGTGTGCCATTCTGGTTTGGATTAATTGGGCTTGGCACTATTACGGCTCCTGTCACCTGATCAGTTTACTGAGCTGAAGAAATTTCGGGAATGGAAAGTGCTGGTGCCTAACAATACCCTAAACTCCCCCCTCCCCCCACCAAAATGCCTCCCAAGGAAATTTAGGCTCATGCTCTCAGTTATATCATTAGGATTGGGAGCCTGTGGAAGACCCATTCCTTGTGATCATCCACTCATTCAACAGACGTTTGCTGACAGTTGCCTTGTGCCAGGCTAGGACACAGAAGCTACTGGGACAGACAGGGTCCCTGACCAAGGGAGCACGGTGTATTCTGGGGACTCACTTATCTAAAACACATAATACATGGTGGTAAGTGGGCTGTTAAAATGATTAGAAGCTTGAGCATTTGGAAAATACTTTTACAGTTGACTTTTTCCCCCCTTAAACACACCTGACAATGTTTCAGGCACCACTCTAAGGAATTTACAAATATTAACTCATTAATTCTCATAACAACCTTTGAAGGCAAATACTATTATTATCTTCATTCTACAATAGAGGAAATTAAGGCACAGAGAGGTTAACAACTCTGCCCAAGCTTGTCCATGTAGAGTTGAGATTTGAACCTGCACCGCCTGGTTCCAGAGCTCATGCCCTCAGCCACTACCTGCTCCCTTCCCTTTACGCCAGTCCCTGGAAGATGAGTGGGGTTTGGGAAGATGGAGAGAAGGGGAGTGGGTGAGATGAGGGTGTCAGGGATGGCACTGCAAGCAAAGGGACACGCTTGTCCGAGGTCATTGATTTGTGACTATCTATGGTACACAAGGAGGTCCCCCAGTGGTCAGAATAACTGGATAAGAGGGAATGTGGTTTGGGGTGCGAGTGCTGATTCTGGAGGGATGGGCAGAGAAAGGGGAGTTGGCAAAGAGGTCTGAGAAGGAGCCACAAAAGGAAAACCAGCAGAGGGACCTCTCCAAAGGGAGAGAAATAACGGCGTGGTCCACAGAGTCAGCTGCTACAGGAGTTCAAGAAAGATGAGGAAACCAGGCCAGGCGTTATTTTGGAGATCAGGAGGCCACTGCTGACCTTAGTGCGCACAGGGTGGGCAGAACAGGGCACTGAATTATGCTGCAGTTGATGAGCTTCTGGGAGGGGAGAGTGGTGTGAATGTTTTTCTAGAAGTTTTATAGTAAAGGGAAGAGGGGGGAGAGACAGGAGAGGGAAGAGAAGGGAGAAGGAGGGAATGGAAGATAAAGAGCTTGGCCAAGGATCCAGAGAAGCAGGGAAAAGCCGAGCGGGAGGAGTGAGAGCGTGGGGTGGAGGAAGCATCAGAGATGAGTCAGTTTGAGGCACCAAACTTCTCTGCAACCTCAACTTGAAGCCCTCTCTGAAAAACAATGCAATTATTATTCTTTTTTCAGGCACTGAAACATAGCACAAAAAGGTTCAGAGTCAGTTTTACTACAGGTTTATAAGACATCCTAGGCCAGGAGGACTTGGAGAGAAGACTCGGAGTCCCTAGCAGAGTACCAGGCAGGGAACAGGTTCTCAGAACGTGTTTGTTGAATGAATACATGGGTCTTATTCACATTTTTTATTGTGAATATTATAAGAAAGAATATGGCACTGATTTTAAAACACTCGGAAACACAGTTATAAAAACACTAGTGTTTTATGGACTGCAAGTCATTTTATGAAATGTTGCAAATGCTTATACCCATCTTCCCCGAGGCCTTGAAGTAACAGGACCATTATAGGATTTCTCATTGGGTCATCAAAAAAGTTTCTGCTCCCGCATTCCTGCTACTTTACAGACAGACTCTGTATTTTATTAAAGGTGGGAAAAATAAATTGTTTCTGAAGCATGAGATATAGTTAAAGGTGTTAAGAAAATGTAAAACAATTTTACCAGTGTCTTGACTACTAATTTGGATAAATGTTTATTCTCAGAATGTTCCGGCATTATCTTTCTTCTTCCAGAAAGGTCAGGCGCATGCCACTAAAAATACATTTAGTACATCGAGAATATTTTTTAAGTGATTTATCGGGGTAATGCATAGACTATTTATTTAAATATATCTCTTATTTCCAGTAATGCCACAACCTCATTAGAAGTGACTTGGCTCATTGCTTAAGCAAAATGATTTCGCTATTTAGGACCTCTCTTTTTGAAATAGGCTATTTCCCCTAACCATTTACCAGAATTGGGGATCTATTTTAGAAAAAGTACACATGAATGGGTGAGGTCAGAGCCCCGAGCCTTAGGGGATTCCTACTGAAGTTGTGTCTGTTGTACATTCTGGTTCATTTTTCTCCCTGATTCTCCAGAGCAGAGGGAATTTTCCACTTGAGGTATGAAGGCACAGCCACTTCTCTGGGGGACTGTGGAATCCTCTGGAGAGGCTCTGTCCTGTATTTTCTGTGGCCGGGTTTTAGCAGCGAAGAGCTGCTTATGTTCTTGGGAGATATTTGAGAACTATTTGACGCCGTAGCTGATGAAATCTGCTAACTAGTGAGTGTGCAATACTTAATCACCTCTCTGTGGCTGACACATTCAGATGCTTTAACATGCATGTAAGTTACGAAGCAGAATGACAAGGTAAATGTGGGTGATACCTCCGGGCATCATCCCCAATCTGGCATCTAAGAATTCCCTTTGTTTTATCCCTTGGACCCTGCCTCCCCGCCAAAAGGTAACTTTGGTCCTGATTTTTGTGTTTATTATCTGATGAAAAAATGCTTTTATCCTATATGCATGTACCCCTAAGCAATATGTTAAGTGTCTTTGCTTTTGAGCTTTATAAAAATTGTATCACACTGTACTTAATCTTCTGCAACCTGCTATTTTCATTCAGCCTTGTCTCCAAGATGCAGCGGTTCAAGTGGTTGCGTTTGGCTGTGGTTATCCATTTCCCGGCTGCACGACAGTCCACTGTGGGTATGGCACAGTGTACCCGTCCATTGTCCTGTACGGCTGGGTTGCTGGCGGTTCCTTAGCTGCGATGGACAGCGCTGCTGTGTGTGTTCCTGAGCATGCTCATGCTGCAGCGCAAGCGTTTCTGCAATGTGTGTGCCTGGTTCACAGGCTTGCAGGCATTTCACTTTATAAGACTGTTGGTCTCCATAGAGGTGCTTGACTTTCTTACCCAACTTAATGAAAAATATGTCAGTGCTGCTATGGCTCAAAAAGAAAGGCAGGCAGATAGGCAGGGAGGCAGGAAGGGAGGAAGGAGAGAAGAGAGATAGAGGGAGAAATGAGAAATCCCCCCCAAAAAGTTTAAGGCCAGCATAGAAAATACATAAATTTCCTCAGGTGTTTTGTTTCATCTTATGATCCAAATTCAACTATTATAGGATGTTTGTTATTGAATTGAAAGATTAAAAAATTTATTAAATCCAGTTGGTGTGCATATGAGGAAACTGGCATTTTCATTTATTGTTTGTGGAGTGTTAATTGCCTTCTTTCTTGAAAGTAATTTAGCAATATAGAACAAAAGTCCTAAAAAAAACAATTGATTTGGCAATTCCCCTTATAGGATTATGTCCTAAGGGAAGGAAACAATAAGTATACAAAGATGTTTGTTTAAGGGTGTTAACTGCAGTGTTCCTGGTAGCAATAAGAAAGAGAAATAATCTAAATGTCCAAAACTTATTGGTTAAATAACTATGCAGCACTTTAAAATGATGGAAGGGTACAAATGTTACAGTGAGTAGAAAAAACCCAGTTATTTTATATGTATATGGAACATCTGATATATAAGACCACCCAACTTTTATTTTTATGAAAATAATTTCTATATTTATTTTCACGGGAAAAATTATGGATGCAAATACATAAGAATTTTGTAAGCGGTGGCAGGATTTTAGGTGATTATTATTGCTTATTTATACTTCTGTTTTTTTCCTATAAGAATAAAGTATTTTTTATTTTGATTAAAATAAAGAATAACTTGTTGCAGTTTATTTATGAAAAACAAAGCTCGGAGCCCGGCCGGCGTGGCTCAGTGGTTGAGCGCTGACCTATGAACCAGGAGGTCACTGTTTCAATCCAGGGCAGGGCACACGCCTGGGTTTCGGGCTCAGTCCCCAGGAGGGTGGGGTAGGAGGCGCCGATTGATGACTTTCTCTCATCCTTGGTGTTTCTAGCTCTCTCTCCCTTTCCCTTCCTCTCTCTGAAATCAATAAAAACATATTTCTTTTAAAAAATAAGAAAGCTTGGAGATTTTTGATACTGCCTTTACTCCATTATCCACCTGTGAATTATCCTTAGAAATTTTAACATCATAGGTTGGCACATACTATGAAGACTTTCTCTCCCTTACTCTCTGGGGGGTGTAAACTGATTTTATATCAGCCTTAAAAAAAATACAAACAAAAATACAATTCTCTAACCCCAAAATGTGTTCCATTGACCACAATGTCAAACGTGTGCATTACCCCTCGTCAGCCCAGCGCCAGTCCATCAGCCTGGCTCGCACCTACCATCACCAGCTACTCCCCTCCTCACTATGCTTTCCTCCAGGTGGTTTAATATTTCTAATCGCATTTATTATGACAACATCCCCATGAGGCGCGGAGAGTAGATAGTGGCAGGTATAGTGATTACAGAGGCCACTTTTTAATTTTATTTGGTAAAAGACTGGTCAAATATTTTCATTTTATAGTCCCTGGTCTCTTGGAGCCTTTGAAAATAATGGCCAGTAGTTCAGCAAGTTCATTAACTAATTCCCTCTAGGTTGGGGAATGTACATTGTCTGGACCTGCTGATTTACATATTGTACCATGTTTTCAAGTATTCCCTTACCTGGTTTATTTCAACATCTATATTTAAAGGTCTTCATTATTTCCTAATTATCTGTGCTCCCTTCCTTTATTTTTCTTGTTAAAGACCAATTTAAAAGAGCAGCTCGGTATCTCTGCCACTCAGAGTCATCATTAATTTCACTCGCCTTCTCATTTATTAGTCCAGCCACTGTACTGCACACGCTTCCTCCGCCCCGGCCTGTTTCCACGGCTCTAACCTCTTTGGTGGTATTAACTCATTCTGCAGTCTCTGCTGCTCTTATCTTTCCTTGACAAGCCTAAGAAAGAGTTTGTGCATTATTTTTTTTTCTCTCTTTCTCACCGTTTCTGGATTTCCACAGTGGGCTTTTTTCCCCACCCTTAGATCTTTTCAAGGCTCTTTGTTAAGCGGCTCCTTGCATTTTTTTAAATTCAAGGCATCCTGGGCCTTTGTGGCTTAACTGTGATTTGAAAACTTTGCACCCTTTCCTATAGTGCTACCTGGGTTTCTTAATTCACCCAAATTGGATTTATGAATATCTTTGACCTTGAGCAAGTTTCTTAATGTTTTTAAATACAGAGATTAGGTCATATCACCAGGGTAGTGGCACCTCATGGTCAACAGCGTTCAAAGACCATTTACAGGAGGGAGAGAACCGGCACAGATATGAGGTGATTGTTCATGCTTGGGAAGGATACAGACATTATGAGATCCAAGTCCATCCTCAACAAAGAAGCTAAAGTGCCGCGGGTGTTCAAGGTTGTTGACACGAAATTTGGTTTTCTGGGCAGAGAACACACCACAAATGGCAGGCACTTTGCTGTTTAGAAAGGCGAGGTTAATAAAGGCTGCTCAGGGGTCCCTCTTTCTAGTTTACATTAGTTAATAGAATGAGAGCGAGCGCTAGATTTTACACATCAATTTAGACACATGAGTCCACCGTGCCCCTTCACACTCTGTTTTTGATAGTGTCTATGTTGTGGACATGGGGATCTGCTGGCAGACATGTGAAGGGAAAGTTTCCCTTCAAGTCTGCAGCAGGAGACTCCATGGAGTCGTGCTGTTCAGGTCTCCCTGCAAGAGAGATTCTGCCCAAGGAGTGCAGTTAGCTGGCAGCCTGTAACTGTGAGTGTCTCCAAGGTAGCTCTCGGTCAATGGCCAGGCACAGGTGGTGGTAGCAGAGATCACATTTTCTGGATCTCTGCACCAGATTGCCCTGTTGGCCTGCCTAAGCTCTGCTCCAGATACACTGCACTCTGGGGCTCTTCCCAGTTCATCTTCCTTCCCCCTCGCCTTTTCACAGCTGTCAGGCCTGCGTGGCAGGCAGGAGGCTCTCCCTGCCTACTCCCGCTGTATCTTTCACAGGTGTTAACTCCACTCACTCTCTTGCACTTCTAACTCCATCTCAGCATCTGCTCTTGGAGGACCTGAGCTAATACAAGGATCCAGCCTTCTTTCAACCTTGCTAACGTCTCCTGCGTTCCCCCACCCACCCTGCCTGGCAATGAGTTCAGCCGTACTCTTTTATATTACTTGATGGAAAACCCATATGCTACATAGTCACAGAAGGCATTAAAATGGAATTGGGGGTCATCTCTAGTCTGGGATTATATACACTACTCCTCTCACTCATTAATATGGATAATTGATCCCACTGCAGTTTGACCAAATTGGAGAGTTCCCAGGAAAAGAGCTTGTACTTAACCCACAGGATCACTAGGTGACGCTGCTGCCCCACACAACAGAGACAGCCCGAGCGAGGCTTGGACAGAGCCATTCTGGGCTGGGGGTCCTGCTGGTTCCTTGCTGAATTGGGCCTGCAGGTCTGTAATCCACTCCAGAATCTGAAAAAGTAATTTCCAGATCCATGAGTCCAGGCTCTAGAAGAGCATGTTAAATCAATCAATTTCTCTCTTCCTTTCTCTCTCTCAAAGTGTGTGTGTGTGTGGGTGTGTTTCTCTGGAACCCTTTAATTGATTCAAGAACTAACCATGGCTGTTCTCATTTCTCCAGGTTCCCACCAGTTCACCTTATATGACTGCAATCAACGGAACAACCGAAAGCTCAGCAATCCCCACCCCTGGCACCAGATATGGGAGAACAGTTGATTTGAGTGGTATCAACGCTGTCTTTATCTCAAGTCCCTCAAAGGAGTTTGGGTGTCCAGGCACCACTCACTTGTGTTAGGAGTGTAGGGAGACACAGAGTTTAGGGTGCAGGGGCTTCTCTTATTCCTGGTGTCTTCTCTGATGAATACAGACACAGCTCCCTGGCCAGGTTTCTGACTTTTGCACTGCCATCCTTCACCGTTGCCTCCCCTACCTTCTCACATGCGCAGTCAGCAATCTGTAAACATAGCACCTGTCTTGTAAATCCTCACAGACAAAGCTGCTGAGTGGCACTAAAAATTTAACCCTGAGATTCACCCATTGTCTCCAAACAGCCCTATCTATTCTATATGCAGAATACTGCTTTCCTGGAGCTGTGGGTTGGAACATTGGTTAATCTGAGTTTTAAGAAGTTATTTTTTTACGCATGGGGTGACTGGTTGCATAGAAAATACGTGCATATCTACAAGACTGAGTTTATTCATGCTTCCACTGGGGAATTTCCAGAACCACAACCATAAATCCACTCTTTACATTTCTTTAATATTGCCCAATATTTTTTTGTCAAATTTTATACTGATAATGCTTGGGGAATTTCCTGAAGACTTCTGGCTCAGGGCCTCATATAGAGACAACAGGGGGATGTCAGTGGGCAATTTTTGAAAGATAGCCCTAATATTGCTCATAGGCTCCATAATCCAAGTGCAGTTCTACTCAGATTTGCTCGATTGTTAAGAATACAGGTTTCCAGGCTTCTCCCTTGGCGATTCTGACTCAGTAGGTCTTGGGAATATGTATCTTAAATAAGCATCCCAGTGACTCATATGCTCAGAAAACACTGCCCCACTAAACAAAGTGGGATCTAGCTATGAACCAGGATATAATTCTAATCAGACACAGCAGAAGCCACAATGCAAAAAAAAAAAAAAAAAAAAAAAAAAGGAGAGAGAAAGAGATTTTAATAGCGAGAGAAAGAACCTGAGAGTCATGGGATGACCTCACCAGGTAATTGGGCACGTAGGGTCACTGCAGCCACCTGGAAGCTTCTGATAGAGACAGCTTTGGGGAATCTTTTATTAACATATTTAATGTGCTTGACTAAGGGGAAAAAGTAGACAAAGCCAGGAGGCCTTGTTAGCAACCCCTCCCTGTATAGTGTATGGCTGAAAAGCAATGTTTTCTTTCTCGGGAAGGTTGTTTTTAACCCTTGACTGCCTTTCTCTGGGGAGAAGCCAGTGGGCATTTACAAGCCTAAACAGTAGTCTTTCAGAAAGGACCGGGGGTCTCTGGGGCTCCATGAGCTGTGCCTAGAAGGGGTACCAGAAAGCCACAGAGACTTCTGCCATGGAGCTTGGTTATGGATTCTAGGAGAGAGCAGCCTGCCATGTACTGTCCAGGTTGCCCTCTTTCTCTACTGAGGTTAGCTTAAGAATCCCTGGGGACCCCAGAATATTGACCCACCCAATGAGAAATCCCCCTCTCCCACCTCCTCATGGCTAAGAGGTGAGTGCAGCTCTTTCCCAGTTGAGGGCTGACTACAAAAACGCACTGCAGAACCTTAGTGGGAAACTGAAATCGGAACCATGTGCCTCAGAGAGCCAAGTGGCAACTGTGATCTGTAGGGTTTTCAGGCGACTTCTGTCACTTTGCACTTAGACTGATGTTACCCTTGCACACAAACCACAGCAGGCAAGAGTCCCACCTGCCCCCTCCCCAACAAACCTGGCTACTCCATGGGGAATTTTTTTGTTTGGTAGCAACAGCTAAGTAAACTTGCAATAAATCTCATCTGATATATATGTGCAGATATATGGTGGATATGTAGAGAAATCATCCTGCATTGGGGTGTCTTTTTGTTTTCTATCCCTGAAAGTGTCTGGGGTGGCTTTGTGTGTGTGTGTGTGTGTGCGTGCCTTTTTCATAAATAAATATTTTAACTGGAAATTTCCAAGCGTATGACAGGCCTAGAATGTGAACTTGAATGTACTGTAATAGAAATCATCAGTTGCCATGGCAACGTGTTCCAAGAGCAGATTGCATGGAGTCACATGGGCAGAGAGTGCTCAGTAATACTAACACATCAGAGAGCGAGGCCACTTAACCTCAATAGCTTCCAGCTATTGTGCAGAATGCAATTGAATTTATTCCTAATTTCTGCCAGTGCTAAGGAACAAAATTTCCCTGCAGATTTTAATCTTACTCAGGCAGCCCCAGCCAGTGCTCAGACACTGTTCAGCACCAATATTCAGCCCGGTTACTCACCCACTTTACAGCTCTATTTTCTTACTCTTATTTTTTAATAATAGCCTCCCTCTCCCTGCTGGATCCTGCATGTCCCCCTGCCCTGGGAGAACACCCCTCCTCCTTTCCGAATGGCTGCACGGTTTCTCTGACTCCATTCTGCTCATACAAGGTTTCCACTCTCAGCAATAGTCCCCCACGCCCCCACCCCAAATCTGTTCTGAAAGATAATTCCCACCGGCTTTGGGCTGTACCTTGGAATACTACAATTAACAGCCCCATCGTAAGAGAACAAACCCGTGGATCAGTGAATAATAGAATCCAAGTATGTATTTGCAGTCCCTGTCACAGTCATCTCCCGCTCCGCACACACTCCCCCAACCAGGAGAGCAACACAGATTAGCAGGAGGTACAGCGGGCGATCACAGGACGCTCATTTCGCCAGCTTATCCGCTCTTATGAAGGCTGATAAATCGGAGTCTCTCATGTGGACGGTCTCAAGCCAGCAGCGTCATCGATCTCCCCTGCCCCTTTAAAGTGATCTGTCCTATTCACTTCCAAAGATGGTATCAGAGATGCCAAAAGAGCCTTTGTTTTCTGCGCCCTTGCTCTTCCCGGGGTGCGTTGCTGTGTTGCTGCAGGAACTAAGGCATGCTTCGGGGGCCCAGCCCTTTGTTTCCAACCCAAGGTCACCTCTCCCTGTTGGTTCAGGTGTTGTCCGCAGTCTGCCTGTGTTGCCAGGCAGGAGGCAGCGTCCTCCCTGGCTGACAGTTTTTGAGTGGCCCTCGCCCTCTGGTGACCTCCCCCTTTATGAATGTCACTTTCAAAAAGATGTGAAACCTGTTCTAATAACTAAATGAAGACAAGGCAGAGTCCAGCCCTCAGAAGGTCCACGTTGAAGGACAAGCAAAAGGAAACTTAAAAATGTAGGGAAATTATTGAAAAGGTCTTTTGAGAAAAAGAAAAAAGGTAGTTTCTGCAGTGGCTTCCTTCAGTGGGCAGGCTCTTCTAAAAAGGGGGGAAATGTAGTAGGAAATCTCTTACTCAGCTAGTATGGAGCTGCTGTTCTAATGCTATTGTGTTGGAACAAGAAATGTGGAGGGGAGCAGAGGGGAGAGGGGATAGCAGTAAGAAATTCGGATGGGCTGCTGGTGGTCGTTGCTGATTCTACACAGAGAGCTTGGTGGCTATGGAAATAGTCATGGAGCTTGAGGGAGGGAAGTAGCCAGAGAAGAAAGGAAGAGAAGCACTGCAATGAATTTTGTATCAGCACTGTGACATTGGGATCAAGAGAGAAAACCACATGCCAAGATGCTGGCAGCACACACGGCTCTGTAGCCACCCTGCTGGAAGGCCTTTGCCAGTCAGGCCCCCTCCACACCTCTAAGTCCACAGGGCAGGGAAACAGGGTGTCCTCAGGCAGAGCCAGCCCTCCAGCCTCTATTAGGGACTTTAAACCAGCCCAAGCTCCCCCTGGCTAGAAGGGGAAGCGCTGTACTTATAACTGACAAATTGTCCCAGCTATTCACAGAACTGAACATGATTTCTAATCAAAGTTGGTTTTGATTTATACTGGAGCATCATTTCCAAACTTACTAGTTTAAAATACAGTCACGTGCTGCTTAGCTACAGGGACATGTTCTGAGGAATGTGTCACTGGGGAATTTTGTCGTTGTGTGAACACCATAGAGAGCACTCCCACAAACCTACGCCGCATGGCCCGCTACTGTAATCGCATGGGCTACACTTTCGTATGACTGGCAGTGCAGTCGGTTTGCTTACACCAGCATCACCGCAAACACGAGTAACGTGTTGCACTACACGCTGTGCATTACAACAGCTACAGCGACACTGTGATAGAAAATTTTCAGCTCCATTATAATCTTATGGGACCACTGTCATACAGTGGTCCCATAGATATAGACCTTCCTTGACCAAAATGTCATTACACGGTGCATGACTATACTTGCTGACCCTCTTGCTAGAGCCGTTCAGGTAATTAGAGCCTTGGAAAGTTGTAGGAGGACTTTTAATCTATATCCAAGCAATGTCCCTTTAGGAAGAGTGGCTCATACAGAGGTATGTGGCTGGGGACCACTGAGCCTCATGGCTTCCCACCAAGGAAAGATGGCGAGAGAACATCAGAAAAAAAAAAAAAGCCTGAGCATTTTATCCCAGATGAATGTCATTAAAGGGAAGGGCAATTTGTGCTATTATGCTAATATCTGCAATAGCGATTTTATTATGTTCGTTACTCTACAGTCAAGAAATAATGTTATTATAGTTCTTATAGCCTTTAAAAGTACATTCATAACTATTACCTTATTTGAACTGCATAGTAGCCCTACACTGTAGGTGGGGTACATTTTACAGGTGAGAAAATTAAGGGCTAGAGAAGTTGGGGCTAGGACAAAATGGCACAGAGTAAGGACAAGATCTGGATCTTAGGACACCTGACAGTGCTCTTCCCACCGCCTGTGGAACGTTGCACAGGCTGAGGGCCTGACTGCCTGCCCTTTCTGAAGGAAATGGCCCAAAGAGATTCCTTCCTACAAATTTGCTACAGTTCTAAGTTCAGAGAGAACTAGCTGGCTCCTGGGTGAACGGGTGGAAGTTGGTGCCTGAGCAAGGGGCAGTCATCTCTGGGTTGAGCATAAAGGGGCCATTTGCCTCTGAACAAGTTTGGTGTGGATTCTGCTCGCTAGAGTTTTCCAGATTAAATGAAGGCAACCGAACCCAATCTAACCTTCTCCTTTGGCAGGTGTGAATCCTGGTGGCAAATGAGAAGGTGGTTCTAGTTCTCCTTGGCAAGAAGCTTGCTCTACAAATCTGCACAAGGAGCAGTGAAACTCAGTGATGGTGGCACTTGAGGTTTTGGTGTAGTCATGTTCTCTCTGCCAAAATGCAAAGTACTGCTGCACCTCCAGCTACCGAGTAACAGAGGAAACAAACATCCTTACCCCTTCCCAGGCCTCCCTCCATCCGTACTCTCTTCCCTACCCTCGGAGGCAAAACCTCAGAGTGATGTGCATATGTGGTGCGTGTAGAAAAGGTTTCTCAACCTCATCTTGGCCCAGTTGACATTTGGGGCCGGATAGTCCTTTGCTGTGGGGGCTGTCCTGTGCATTGTAAGATGTTCAGCTGCATTCCTTACCTGTACCCACGAGAAGTCACGAGCACCTCCCTCCCAGTCATGACAACGAAATGTCTCCAGACACTGCAGATGTCTCCTGGTAGGCGAAATTGTCCCCAGTTGAGAACAACTGTTCTAGGCCAGGGGGTTGGAAACTTAATTGCCTATAGGAACCAGATAATGATGATGACAACAACCACAAAAGAAGTAGTAGTAGTAATAGTTGACTCTTCTACGGTACTTACTAAGTGCCAGGCACCATTCTAAACACTTTATTAATTTTAACTCATTTAATCCTCAATATTACCCTATGAAATAGGCACAACCTCATCTTACAGATGAGGGAACTGAGGCACAGAGAGACTAAGAAACTTGTCCGAGGTCACATACTAACAAGTGGCAGAGTCACCATTTGAGCTCAGGCCAAGTGTTCCCAGAGTCTCTGCTTTTCTCTGCTATGAGGCCTGACCACAGGAGCATGTTCCTTTATTTAAGCCAATTCACTGGCCTCACCTAGGGAGAAAACTCCAACGTACACTTTTTAAGGATTAAGAAGTTTTACACAACAGTGCAAATTACAATAGCTAAGATCTGGAAACAGCCCAAGTGCCCATCAGTAGGTGAGTGGATAAAAAAGCTGTGTTACATTTACACCATGGAATACTATGTAGCTGTAAAAAAGAAGGATCTCTTACCCTTTGGGACAGTATGGATGGAATTGGAGAGTATTATGCTAAATGAAATAAGCCAGTCAGAGAAAGACAAGTACCACACGATCTCACTCATATGTGGAATCTAATGAACAAAATAAACCGATGAACAAAATAGATCAAGAGATATAGAACCATGGAGCAGTTGGATGAATTTCAGAGGGAAGGCGGGGGTGGGGGGGGGAGATTTATCAAAGAACTTAGATGCATATATGCATGACCTATGGACACAGGCAATAGCATGGCGAAGGCCTGGGGTGGGTGCCGGGTGGAGGGGATCAATGGGGGGGAAAAGGGGGACAGCTGTAATAGTTTCAACAATAAAGATAAATTTTAAAAGAGAAGTCTTACAGTCTATGATACAAATGTTTCTATATGTGACAAGCATTGCTCAAAGAAGAAGGTTCACTGAATTGACTAAAGTAAAGTGGGCATTTTATTTTTAATATATCTTTATTGATTTCAGAGAGAGGAAGGGAGAGGGGGAGAGAGAGGTAGAAACATCAATGATGAGAGAGTCATTGATTGGCTACCTCCTGTGAGCCCTCTACTGAGGATCGAGCCCAAAACCCAGGCCTGATCAGGAATCAAACCTCTATCTCCTGGATCCTAGGTCGACACTCAACCGCTGAGCCACGCCTGGCCAAGCAGTAAGTGGGCATTTTAAAGTATGTCGTGTTAGGTGTGTCTTTGCTTTAGCAGTATTTGGGACCTTCCTCTGAGCCACACTCTCTTGTATTCTGGCAGCACAGCATTTTAGCTTCAGTGGAATGCCTATGCAGGTTGGGTGCACACCCAGAATTTGCCATGATATCTGGGGCTCTCCCCCCACCTCCTCTGTACTGGGGAGGTAAGGCAACAATCCACTTAGTGATAAACTCTACTAGAAGGAAATAGCTCACATCTCTTGGGCATTCGCTATCAGGCCTTGGGGATAGCAGGCTGCCTGGGGAAAAGACAAGTAGCCTGTGGGCCCAATTCTGCATGCTGCTGGTAACAGTCATAGAGACTGTCATCCATAGGGTCCTTGGGTACTTTAGCTGGATTATGACCCTCTGTTTGGACAACTGTCTACTTACTGGTCATCCACTTATTGTCTCACCTGTGGGACAGAGTCACAGAGCTCCCCAGATTGTCACAGAATCCTAATTTGTGAATACACTGTTGTTCTTCCAGCTCTTTTCCCAGCACTGCTTCAACACTGACCTAGAGCTGTCTGATGGGAAAGCTAACATTTGGCTCCGTGGCCTCAGTTCTCAGGCTTTCCCTTGAGAGGGTGATGAATGTTAATTTGAGTTCATAATTTTATGCTGAACAATTACCCTTAGAACAGTGCATTTTGGATTTAAATTTAAATAGGAGTTTAAAAGGTGTAAAAGTTATAGGAACTGTGTCCACATTTTTCTTGCAGATACTTCCCATTCCCAACAGTTGTTAGCAAGATCTTCAACACTTCCCACATTATATCTGGGTTTTAAATTCATTTGGAATCATGCACATCTCTTCTAAATATATATTCATAGTTAGAAACAAACAGCAATTTTCAGAGTAATTCTCCCCAACATGATAGTGAACACTTTTCCAGGATACAGAAGGGACTGGCACTAAAACAAATACTAATAAAGAAGTCAAGCAAAGCTGCCAACACCAGTCCTTTAACATTGAAGTTGGTCAAGCATTTGTACTACTTTTTCAGCCTTAAATTCAACCACAACATTTATTTACCCTTCCTCTGGGCCCATTTCAATCCAGAAAAAAGACTAATATTTACTAATTACCAACTATATGGCTAGACACCCTTCTTTATATATATTATCTCCATTCATTAAAAAATACTTTCAAAACTCACTATTTAGGTCAGGAGACTAGATACATTCAAAGACCACTAACTCTACAAGGTAGGTGCTGGCCAAGTGGCAGAGTACCCTGGTTGTTCAGAGAGACTGAACATCCAAGGATGGGGCACTCATGAGTTGCTTCCTCCTGGAAGGTCTCCCAGATCCTTCTCCTCATTTCCCTTCACCAAACTGGTTAACGCTCCTATCCTGGAATTTTCATATCACTTTATTTCACCTGCTACCTTGTACTAGAGTTATTTATTCATGTCTTATCTCCCTACTAGAGAGAAAGTTGCTTTAGAGAGCATTGTTTCACTTATCTCCCTATGGACACCCTGAAGAGCATGGTGTGTTGCAAATCTTGTGCTGAGAAGGTAGAGTAGGCTTAGTAGATGCCCTTGAATGAGTGAATGAGTTGATATGGGATTTGAGCTGGATCTTGAAGGACAGACAGGTTCAGACATTCCTTAGTAATAAATCAGTCACTATGAACTATAAACCATTGTGGCTATTATCCTTCTAGAGTCCTTCCTGATATTTTTCTCTAACCATGCTAAGAACCATGCATTCCGCCCCCATCCCACCCTGACACCTTGTTTACTAGTACCACGGTCTTTAGTGACATCGAGGCTTTATTGGCATAGGGAGTTGGCACTTTATTGTAGAGATCCCATTACTTCCCCGTAGGAGGCTGTCACTTCCCCAAAGTGCACTATCTCTGGTGCCAATCTCTCGCCACGCATTCTCTTCCTGACTGCTGGGAGCACATAGGCATGCTACATGTCACCTGCTCCTCCTGCTCTTAACAATCTCCTTCCTTTGTTTCCAAATCCTGAGCAAATTTCTGGGTTGACAATCAAAGCCTGCTAACATCAAACAGCTGCTATAGACAGGTGTGTTATACAGTTACCTGCTGTTTGCTTTCCTCAGCAGGGACTGATACGACAAATAAAACCTGGAGCTGGGTGCCAACTTCCTTCTAGCATTTTTCAGACTTGGAAATTTACCCTAAAAATAGCCTCCCTCAGTCTTCATCAGTGCGTGGGATGCTGCACAACCCCACTGATTACTGCAGTTCTCTGCAAAGACCTAAGAATCACAGTGGCTGCATCTGAGCAAAGAGATTGCACAAGTTCAGAACTCTTGATTTATAAAGGCACCTTTAAAAAAAAATCTTAAAAATTTTTCAGATTTTTCTTTCTTATTAATATGATTATATGAGTGTTGTCTTCTGCTTTCTGGCTTTAGCAGTCTCCCTAAGGTCCCAGGTTCTGACCTTTGAAAGTAGCTCTAATCGCTCTGCAGTACGACTGGCCATCCAATCTCTGAGTGTGTTGTTAGTTGGAGGAGAAATGGACTCCCACTTCTTCCAGCGTTCCTTCCTGTACTTTGGAGCTGGGAAAGCCAGCAACCAGTATTTTCCATACCCTTTTTTATTTACTAGGTGCTTTTGCAGGTAGGGTTCTGGATGAGATTAAAGTTCTGCCAGTTACAGGTACCTGCGTGAAATGTGAAAGGTGACGGTGGGATGGAGCCCATGTTTTCTGGGGCCAGTTTCTCTGGCAGCACCATCATGGCTGTGTGAGGATTTTTGTTGGTGGCCACTTCCTGACATGGTGGCCTCCTGATCACAAACCAGGCAGCAGTTTCCTTGGTGCTCAGAGTCACTCCTGAAAACTCCACCCATGGTGGTGATTGTAGTTTTGCTGGTAATTTTGTAAGTCATTTAAGACCCTGCTCTAACTTGCTAGAGTGAATTCTCTTTTTAGGACTGACCCTTAATCAAAGCAGAGGGCAACTGGGCTAGACATTTATCCCCATGCTTGGCAGGGTGCACTGAGGCAATCAGCCAGCCGGCAGGGGTCTGTGCAGAGCCTCAGGCTGGAGGCTGGGAGAGGAGAACCACTGTTCAGCCAGGGAAGAGCCTGTCTGTCTCTGCGACTCCGCTCAGGCCCTTCCTCTTGCTCATATAGTCTTGACTCCACCTCCACCTTCCTCTTCTGAGAGCCACTCCTTTTCCCAAGCCAGAAGCAGTTTTTGCTTCTCTGAACCCCTTGAGCACGCAGCACACTTTTCTTATGAAATGATTACTTTCTACTCATAGCATGGTTCCTTATTACATTTCTTAGGCCCTGAACCAAATGATCAGTCCTTTCAGAGCAGGAGCAGAGTCTGAGTCATTTTGGAAGATCCTGGGCGTCCCAATGCCTGGAAATGCCTTGACTTAGAGGCGCATAATATTCCCGACAGGGATGGAAGAATGGAGGGGAGGGTGTACATGTGACTATGCTCCCCGGCTAGTGCCTGATCTATGATTTTCCATCATTCACCTGCTCATGGATTTTTGGGGCTTTTCAAAGATCTCACACCAGTTTAAAGACCCATGAACCAAGAGATGACCGGAAAGATTGCTGGGCAGGGCACATGCCCGGGTTTCGGGCTCAATCCCCAGAAGGGGGAGTGCAGGAGGCAGCAGATTGATGTTTCTCACTGATGTTTCTCTGTTTCTCTCTCTCTCTCTCTCTTGCTCTCGCTCTCTCTTCCTCTCTCTCTAAAATCAATAAAAAACATATAAAAAAGCAAATCCAAGTCATATCATTTCTCCTACAAGTATTTCAGTAATTATCCCTAACAGGTACGAACCTAACAACATCATTGTCATGCCTAATAAAATTCACAAACGGTTCTTACCGTCATCAACATTTAAATAGCAGGCCCACCATGTTTTTGGTGGAAGTGAAGTTTTGTATCTATAGAGTTTTGAGAGGGCAATTTGGCATAGATTTCAAGGTTTTAAATGCCTGTGCCCTCTGCCTCTGCATTGCATGTGTAGAAATTTATCTTAGGATGTACTACATCTTGTAAACTATGCAAAGATAGTATTGTTTACCACAGTAAGACATGGGAAACAACCTAAATGTCCATTAATTGGGGCTGATGGGACCATTTATACTAAATCCATGTAGGCAATTAAAAGAAGGTTGTATCTATGCGTCTTGATACGAGAAGCCACCTGAGACATGCTACTGAGTAAAAAACAATAGCAGAAACGAGATACAAGAAAAGTCCAGGAAGGACATGGAGGGAGGGGGCAACGATAAGACAGAAGGGGAAATTCTCCTTTCACATGATACCTTCCTGCGCATTTTGAATTATTTTTACCATGAAGGTGTACTTCTCTTATAGTTAAAATAGTTAATAAAGAAGTATATCCTCACCAGGACAAGTTTGGGAAACTCCTTTTATGTTTCCAGTAGTTTTTTATGTAAATGGTATGGCACCAATCAGTAGTGTGCTTGCATCTGGTTCTTCTCTTTCCTAGTCTCCCTGCAGGATGACATTCCTCTGCCCCTCTGCAGCTAGGCAGGGCCATGGGACTAGTTCCAGACACTAAAATACATGTGGAAGTGACATGTGTCTCTTCCAGGCAAAGGCATTTAAAAGATAATATGTCACCTCCGTGCTCTCTCCTTCCCTGCCATGGTCACTCTGGAAGCCTCCTGTTGAGATGATAATGCCCCAAATTGAGGGAGCCAGGGTCCCCGAGGTACTGCACAGAGAACCCCCGATGTTCAGACTTTGCATGAACAAGAAAAAAGCTTTTGTTGTGTTAAGCCATTAGATTTTAGGGTTTTTGAGTTTTTTTAAAACCCTCACTGGAGAATATTTTTCCTATTGATTGTTTTAGAGGGTGGAAGGGAGGGGGAGTGATACAGAGAGAGAAACACTGATGTGAGAGAGACACATTGATTGGTTGCTCCCACAAGGGGATCGAGCCTGCAACCTAGGTATGTGCCCTGGACCAAAATCAAACCCACAACCTTTCAGTCTGTCGGCCTACACTCTAACCACTGAGCAAAACCAGCCAGGGCTAGTTATCTCTTTTTTCAATTACATTTTTATACTATAATAATTATAATCAATTAATCTAACAAGAGTATTTATTGAGCACCTATATGCTCAGTATTAGGTTAAGACCAATGGGATACAGAACAAATAACAGACAATATGGGCCCTCTCAATGAGGAGACACAAGCTGGGGAAACGAGGCCCATACACAAGAAGCGACAATTAACTGTGCTTGAGGCACATGCAGACCAGGAGGCAGGAGGGCATTTCTTCCCTGTTTCAGCTTCTCCGGTAAGGTCCCATCCTTCCAAGACTCCAGTTTCTACTGGGCCACTCTCCCAGTTCTCGCTGGCTCTGGTAACATTATGTCCCTCCCTTGTTCCTTCAGCCCTCGCACAGTAACAGCTTCCAGCTGTTGCTAGTCTCTGGGCACCTCACCTTTTCTTGTCTGTTTTCTTAATCCTGTCCCCTCCTCTGTCAGTAGCCCCTTCCTTAAAACTTTTTTCATCTGTGTCATTAGGGGTGAATTCTGTTTCCTGCTGGGACACTGGCTGATGCAATGAAACTTAAGAAGTTGCAGGTAGGGGGTTGCTTTGCTTCTTGCTACATATTCTAATGTGTCACCCAGAGGAAATGCGTGTTTGATAGAGAAAGGGGTTGGCCTTCCAGGCAGGAGGGGGGGAGGAGGAGCTTTGAAAGCAGAATATTTATGGAGAGGAAAATGCGAGGGCTTCAAGTGAAAAAGTTGGTGGTGGGGTGTAGACAAGTCTGATCTGTACAGCTAATTTTTAGACTAAAAAAGGTTAAATGAAGCCTTCCTGGTGGCTTGTGCTTCCTGTCCTATCACTTGTTTGAAAAGGGAGCTACGTCAAAGCCCCAGGCACCAGAATTCCCCAGGACCCAAACTTCACAGCCCTGCTGGGAGGAGGAGTGGCAGTGAGCAAGGAACCCCTCCTACTTTAATTACTCCTGCTAGAATATTCTTTTTCAAGCTTTGCTAATTGAAATTAAACAGCTGCCATGTTTGGACAGGGACAAAAAAGAATTCATTTTCAGCCTTCTTTGATTTAACAAAGACTGACAGGCTGTGAGAAAACCAGGGGCAATTTTACTCCCATGGCTATGGAGTCTTCCATTGGTTGAGCCAAAGCAAAACAAAGAGTGCTGAGGAGGTGAGGTCTTTCCCACCCACGACAGCGGGAGCAGTGCCATCCAGGAGTTCACAGGACAAAGGACACATTGAGTTAGTTTCACGGCCGCTGTCATTAAAATGATCCAGTAGCCAACTCTTCTCAGTGCCCCCAATTGACAAGGTATCTACTACCATATGCTGTGAGGGGCTAGAAACAATGAAAGAAGAAGTCAAGTGGATTCTTGCCTAGGTAATTCCTTCTCCAGGCATGGAATGGTGGCAAGGGGTGGTTTTACTACCACAGGGGCCGGTTATTAGTACAAGGATGATGAAGGAAAAAGGATCTATAATGCACTTAAGGGTATGCTACATGCTTTCAGAGAAGTTTTTGGTTTTGCTTTTGTTTTTTAAATGTTTTTATTGATTTCAGAGAGAGGAAGGGAGAGGGAGAGAGAGAAATATCAATGATGAGAGTCATTGATGGGCTGCCTCCTGCACATCCCCTGCTGGGGATCGAGCTCGCAACCTGGCCATGTGCCCTGACCAGGAATTGAACTGTGATCTCCTAGATCCTAGGTCGATGCTCAACCGCTGAGCCCCGCCACCTGGACCAGAGACGTTGTCTTGCACATTTCCCACAGCAGCGTGGTAGCTCAGGTCTCATGAAACTAGACTTGGAACTGGAGGGCTTAAGTTTGTGTGTGGTTCTACCAGAAACTTCTGTTGTTTTAGATCTTTGTAATGGCTAATCCTCATAGGTGAGAGATAATCAATTTAAGCACATTGATTTCCTTGGATGAAAAGTTCAGCGTGTGTCAGGAAATAATTATTAATGTGAATAGAAACAATGAAATCATGTGGGCTAAAAGCAGAGAAGAACACTCAACTAGTGACAACATCAACCTTAAGAATAATGAGTGACTGAATGTAAAAGCTTTTACCAAGTATAGTGCTTTGGGGGGTGGGGAGGTGTTTGGTTAACTCACAGTTATAAATTCTCGTTGGAAATGTACTAAGAAATGAAAATCATTCAGGTCTCTGCTCAAGTGCCACATAATCAGAGAGGATTCCCCTGATGACCCTAACACATAGCCCCCCGTCACGCATCTTCAGTTACCCTCCTTTACTTTATATGCTTACTTGTTTGTTACCTATCTTTCTCCAAAAGCATATAAGCTCCAGGAGGGAAGAGATTGTCTTTCTGTTCACTGTTGGCTTTTCAATGCCTACAACAGTGCCTGGCACATAACAGGTACATGACTGGTATTTACTAAATGCATTTAATAATGATATGATAGAAAACTCAGTGTTAAAAAAATTTTCCAATTTTTGTAGTAAAATACATAAAACACAAGATTTATCAACTTAACTATTTTTAAGTGTATAGTTCAGTGGTAAAACTGAAACTCTATAACCATCAAACAATAACTCCCAATACCCCCTCTCACCCTCAGGCCACCATTCTCCTTTCTGTCTCTATGATTTTTGGCTACTTTAAGTACCTGATATAGGTGGAATCATACAGTACCTGTCGTTTTGTTACTGGCTTATATCACTTAGCATAACATCCTCAAGATTCATCCACGGTTTTGGTTTGTTTGTTTTGTATAGAGGGTGCTATGAAATATCTAAATAGTCCATCCAATCTTCTAAAAATATGCTTATGACAATGGTAGCAATACTGAAAGTAAATCTTGCCGCAAAACAAACTCAGTAAAGAATATTCACTTGCTCTAATATTAAGGGAAGTATCTAAAGCGTATGTGAATATCAACCTAAGCGACAGATGTGGACTAAAGAAGATTCAAGTATGAATTAGAACAGTTAGGTCACAATCAGCTTTTTCTGCTCATGACAATTTGAGTGGTAAATGAAAAATACTCTATATTGTGTCGCTCAATATGGTGAAGGTTTTGCCTGGCAGTGATGAACCACTTTCACCTAGCGACTGTCCTCACTCAGATCACTCTCTCTAAAGAATACTTAGCCTTCCAGAGCTCAGTAAGCGACATTCCATTCATCGAAGGTGATCTTAAAATAAGACACACAGGTCTCTGATTAAGTATGGTAGATTAACCACAGGTGTTTATCTCTGTTTACATCTGAGACCTTATTAAAAATGATTGTACAGGGATTAAAAAAAAAAGATTTAAGTCCACTATAGAAAGAATGAAAGAGGTGACCCAACAGATAAGAAAGTTAACAATTTTTGGAAGTTTGAAAACAGATGATTAAATGAGATGACTCATTAAGCAGACAGAGGAAACCACAGCCTAAAATTCCTTTAGAGGGTGATATGGCTTTGGATTTAAGCATAGGTGATGGATAAAATCAGTGACCAGAACAGTTGACCTCTTCCCACCTCCTAGCCTCAACACATACAACACCAGCAGCAACACCTCTATCCTCCAGGCAGGAGGTAAGATGTTTGTTCTCTGGATAAACCAGATGGCCCTGGGGACTAGACTTTCCCATACTAACATTCTCCACCCGGGAACCCCAGAGTGGAGCCCGTTAGTTGGCGAGCCCTGCTCCCACTCCCACATAAAGTCCCCCAGTTTAGAATCTCACGTTTAAGTAGAAGCGACAGGCAAGGACTGAGGAAGAAACAAAAATAGACAAACAGAAAGAATGAGCATGAGGGAAATAGACAATGTAGGGGAGAAAAAAGCTTAAAGAAAAAGAAACAACCTCTAGTTTATATCTTCAGAAAGATCAGAGAAGATGTTACGCAAAGGAAACATTTGGAGGATGAGAAAGAGTTCTTAGAATTTAAAAACAGAATTTCTGAAAGTAAAAAATGTGAAAAAAGAATTAGAATATAACATCAAAAAATCTAAAAATTATAGCAAGAAATAACAGAAAATATGAGAACAAATAATAGACATAGGATATGTCTATCTAGAAGAAGTTGGCAATTAATGGCCTATGAGCCAAATCCAGCCCATGGTCTGTTTTTTATGTCGCTTAAGCTAAGAATGCTTTTGCTAAGAAATCATAATCATATATATATATGATTCCACTTAGCATAATATATGATATATATGAATGAATATGGAACAGAGTCCATATGTGGCCCCCTAAACCCAAAATGTTTACTATCTGGCCCTTTACAAAAAAAATTTGCTGACAGCTGATCTAGAAAGTCCAACATCCAACTAATAGGAATTCTAAAAAGAGAGAAGAGATAAAATGGAAAGAGGAAATCATTAAAGAAATTATGTAAGAATAAGTCCCCAAACTTAAGGACATGAGTTTAAGACTGAAAAGATGCATGGAGTATCCAGAACAATAAATGAAGACCAATACTTTACCAGAGAATATCGCTGTGAAATTTCAGGACATATGGGATAAAGAGGAGAACCTGAGAATTTCCAGATGGGATGGAAAAACAGGCCACTCACAGAGGAATGGAAGATGGGACTTTTTTTTTTAGATCAGACTCTTTAAACACAGTTGTATTTGATGCTAAAAGAAAACGGAGCTAGGCCTTACAAATTATGATGGAATGTAATTTTTAACCTTGAATTCTAAGGCTGGCCAAATATTAGGGATAATTAATATAAAGACATTTCAGATATGAACAAACTTAGAAAATTTACCTTTCCAGTATCTTTGTTAGGAAGCAATAGTAACAGATGTGCATCCCTACAACGAGAGAGAGTAAACCAAGAAAGGACATGACAGAATCCAGGAAAGAGGAACTTCAATGCAGCAAAATGGTGAAAGAAACTCTCAGGATGTTGAGAGAAAGACTAGAGGTTAACTGGTCTGAATTAGAGAAAGAAAGAGAACTCCAGGAAAAATTAAGAGTGTGGTAGGTAGCTTCCAAAATGATTCTAAATGATCTCAGACTCCTGATAGTCATGCCCTTGTATAACTCCCTCTTCTTGAGTGTGGATTTAGTGACCTGCTTCTAATAAACAGAACAAGAGTTAGGGTATTACTTCTATGATGAGGGTATAAAAAGATTCTGGCTTCCATCTCATTTGCCGTCTCTTGCTCTGATGAAAGTCAGCTGCCACTGTGTTGAGCTGCCCCAAGGAGAAGCCCATCTGGCCAGAAACTGAAGGATGGATGTGGCCAAAGCCCATGAGGAACTGCATCCTTCTAAGAACCACTTGAATGAGCTTGGAAATGGATCCTCTTCTAGTCGAACCTTGAGATGATTACAGCCCTGGATGACACCTTAATTAGAGCCTTGTGAGAGATCCTGAGCCAGAAGACCCAACTAACTCAAGTCCTTTCCCACAGAAATTTGAGACAATAAATGCCTGTTGTTTTAAGCCACAATGTTTTGGGGGCAATTTGTTCCATAGCATAGATCTAATCTGATGAATCATTTGGGGGAAAAGGTCAAGGATAAATAGGTAGCAAGCTTTGCACATAAACAAAGAGCAAATAGAAATTCTCAGAAAATCTCAACATTGCACTGGAACTGGAATCATAAACCAATTTAAATGCAATCATAGTGCATTACTCGGCTTAACAGTGAACAGTGTTAATATAATCATACTGTTGTAAATATTGAATACACTATGATTAAAAATGGGAGCGATGTAAGGTGGAATAAGAGAAATAAATTCTTATTTATTAAAATTTGAAGTCACTGGATAACTTCTAACATTACAAATAAAAAATGGCAGTTAAATACATTATTTGTAAGTAAGTTTTTATAAGTAGCTATCAGCATAAACTGCTAAAAAAAACTACAGATAATAGAAAAACCTTCAAAATATTTAGAGAAAATAATTGCCAACCTTGAATTTCCTACCCAACTAATTATCATTCAAAAAGTGAGGTGATATAAAGATATTTCCAAGACATGTAAAGACTAAGAGTTTGTCTTAGACACTGGCTTGAAAGAAGAAACAGAGGAATTGTTTCAAGAAGTTGAACCAGAAGAGAAGATGCAGGAAGCAACAGTGAGCAAAAAATAGGTGAAATATATTGGTAAACTAAATAAGTACTAACTGTAAAAGCAAGCAAACAAACAAAAAACCAACCACCCAACAGAAAACTCATTTGGCTTTTAAAAAGAGATGGTGAAACGAAAAAAATAGAAAACTCTCACAGGAAAGATGCATGGAAAGGTAGGAAGTTAAGGCATCTTAAGATCCTTGTTTTAGCGGAAAAAGTATAAAGGAAATAACTTTACCCTGTTGTGTGACACAGGCGGCAGCACTGCTCACCAGTGAACAGCTTTTCCTTGTCCTGGGTACACACTAAAGCACATCAGCTCCCTTGCATCCCGGTGGGACCATGACTGAGTCCTGGCCAATGGAAAGGGGGTGGTGGCGGTGGAAGTATACATACCTCTCGCAAGCCTGGCCCCTAAAACACCGCACATTGCTCTCCATGCTCTTTATCTGCTTCCCAGTCAGATAAGTGCAGGGGATGCAGTGGAGCTACCAGGTTAAGGAATCAGTATCTTAGAATTAATGCCTGGGGGACAGCTGCCCTATTACAAAGGTCTACATGAACTTTTTATTAGGCAGAAATGATTTTATTGTGTCATAGCTAAGACTATCCTATTTCGGCTAATACAGAAATCGGAACCTTGATGAAAGGTGCTGTCCTAATAAAAACCTAAAATATGTGCATTGGCTTAGTGGTCAGGCAGTGAGTGGCAAGGATGCTGTTATTGGTGGCTAGAAGGATGGGACCCATGGTAGGCAGTGGTAAAACACGAGAAAACTGTCTCCTGTGGTAACTCAGGTCTCCTTTTAAGCTGTCAGCTCTAGAGGAAGAGTCTAGAAAACAGATTATTTGTAATATGTATTGATTTTCATTGACTGCCCTTGCTGAGCTATTATTATAAGAAGGAGATGAACTCAGAAGGGAATTAGCAGGTCTGTATCAGAAATAAATGAGAATAAAAGGAGTTCAGACACTTGCAGTCAAAGGGTTGAAAAAGCCTAGACCCCAAACAGTAGCAGATACATGACAGAGGCCCGATAAAACCTCTTAGGTGAACAGTGCACCCCTGCTTGTGGCAAAGACCAGATTGACGGTATGACCTTTCCATTGATGGTTCCAGATGGCCTCAAGCCAGCTGCTATTAAATTGAGAGAGATCGGTATGAAGGCGAGGAAGCAGAGAAACGAGGCAGGGTTGATAGTCACATCTAGGAAATAACTGGTTGTAATTATTGGGCAATGGAACTAACTGGAAAGCAAATAGTCCAAAGCCTATACTAGTTTTTGAGAGAACTGTGCTGCTAAAGAAACCATGAGTCTCAATTAAAGAAGCCTTTAACTGCTTGAGACATAAAACACCTTTAGGCTCCCCAGCATAAGCAGAAAGCAGGCCATAAGCTGTTAATTCTATATAGCTCCCCAAGGAGGGTGAACTAAAAGGATGTACAGCATATTATTCACAATTAATAATATAACAATTACATTTAAAAATATGCAATACACTTTATTGTAATTTCCATATAGCCAACTGATACTCTCAGAATGCTCTTGTTGATTTTTACCATACTTTTTGTATTGTAATTAACCTATGGTTACAGTTGATGAATGAGTATAGTTCCAAACATAGATTCTGGTTGATGTTTTCTTTTACATGACTGAATAAGTGAAATAATGGAGATGTATGTCAGAATGTACTCCTTCACCAGTAATGTGGGCAATTTCTTTGCCAAATCAGTTAATAGTTATCCAATGCTAGAAGAATAGTTCCTCAATATTTTGTGCTATTCACAATATAATGACTACAGATACAACATGATTTTAATTAATCTGAATTTTAATACTTTCTCTGTAACTTTTAAAAGTCTCTAGATTATCAACAAAATAAATCAAGCCCTGATTTATAGTGTTTGCCAATTTCCATGGTGTAAATACTCCCACAATCATCTATTTCAAACAACCAACATGATGTCATTAGGCATGGAGTCAGGAAGAGATGCACAGTAACCACCACCATTCTATAGTATTTCCTTCTTATAGATACAAGAGACATAAATAATCTCAAGCATAGATAATAGTAAAATGTAGTAAAATAGGAAGTTTGAATAATTAGTACCTTTGTTTATATTTAGTTTTAAAAGATTTAATGGTATCTTTATATCATTTCATTTTTTAAAATATCTGGGTTTAACAACCAGCTTGAAAAATGCCTGAAAATTTAATAGGTGGCTCATGTGAACCATACTGAGTTACTCCAGCACACCACCTAGATGAAGTATGCCACTTACACACCTGGCCTCTAAAATGTGAAGCATAATCCTTCACATACCCTCTCTTTCATTCATTGGCCAGTCCAATGTAGAGGACCTAGTGGAAGACTCCAAGAATGCCCTATGAGACAGTAGCAGCGGATTCCCTGAGTCACCAGGGAGATACCCAGAAGTGCGATCCTACTAAAAATATCTACCTTAAACTCTGTGTGAGCAAAATATAAATGTTTGTTGTGTCAAGTCTCTGAAATTTGAGGTTGCTTGTTATAGCAAAACCCATCATGACTAATATACTTTGTTAGAATATTTTAACCATTTAAAACAAAATGAGGGATTCACTTAATTATAGTATTAAAAATAACTCCAGAATACTATATAGTGGCCAATAGTAGAAATAATAGTAATGTTATGTAATACATCCAACGCCAGCCATTTTCAGCATCATACTTAAAACTATTGATACTACCCTTGCTTGCTTATCTTGACTTTCTCCACTTATAATCTCTGTTCTTTCCCTGTGCAAATTCAGGGCTTAAAAATCTCAAAAACAACGCTGTCAGAGCTTCATTTATAATCGTTAATTTATTTGACAAATATTTGGGATCAAGACCAGAATCTCACAGTTATAGGTAAATTGTTGCTATTAGTCAGAAGGTTTTCTAAAAAACATCCTTCAGCTTTAAGATAATGCTGCAAAGATCCGGATATGTAGGTATGTATGTGTATATGTGTGTGTGCATATATATATATATATATATATATATATATTTCTCCGCCCCCCAGCTCCTAAAGCCCGTGTAACGTCCTAAGTGATAAGAACACTAGGAGCATCTCTTATTCTAATATTTGTCTGTGACCCCTTCCCTCCACAGGGCTCCTAAAACCCTGCAGATTTCTAAGTGATAAGGACACTAGGAGCATCTTTTGTTCTAATGAGGTGGCTCTGAGTGGGCTTTGTCACCAGAAAGACCAAGCCATGATTAGAAGTTTGGAGAGGGAAGAGGGGCTGGAGATGGAGTTAATGTTGCTCATGCCTATGCGTGGAGCTTCCAGGTGGGTGGACACATCCACACTGGGAGGATGATGCACTCCACCTGCCTAGGACAGAAGCTCCTGTGCTCGGGATCCTTTCAGACCTCGCCCTATGCATCTTTTCATCTGGCTGTTCATCTGTGTCCTTTATCGTATCCTTTATTATAAAATAAAACAGTAAACCTAAGTGTTTCCCCGAGTTCTGCGAGCTGCTCTAGCAAATTAATCAAGCCTGAAGAGGGGTTGTTGGAACCTCCAATCTATAGCTGGCTGTTGGCAGAAGCGAATGGTGCCTGAGTGGTGGTGGAGAGGGCCAGTCTCGTGGGACTGAGCCCTTTACCTGTGTGAATCTGGTGCTATCTCCAGGTAGATAGTGTTAGAATTGAATTAAATTGTAGGACACTCAGCTGGTGTTGCAGAGAACTGCTTGGTGTGGGATGCAGAGGTGGATCTGGTGTCTCCAAGTCTGCTGAGACATTTGGGGGACCAAGTTCTCTGAACAAATGTCCAGATACTATTGAGTTGTTGCCCTTGAGTTGTTTCTTCCATTGGTATTTTTGCCTGTTCACTGTCTGCTTTGCAAAAGGTTAGATCACGTAGCAAAAGTACTCTCTAAACACCTTCTTCACTCAGGGATACTGATGGTTCCCCAGAACTAGCAATTTCCTGGGACCTTCTTTTCTCGTTTTCCTGAAGCAGCCTCTCAGGCTCAGCAAGCCCAGAGCAGGTGGGGGAGGGGAGCAGGAAGCAGGCGATTGCTCTGAGACGCACCATAAGCCCATAAAGTCTGAAAGGTTAAGCAAAGGCTGAGGCACGAAGAGTGAAAATGCTCCATTCAACAATAACCCCCCACCTCTTCTTAAAATGGAAAGAAAGGGTGCAAGATGACATTAGGCACTTTAAAATATGCAAAATTAGGCGCTGGTGCAGACCTCATTAACACCCGCCTCCAACATCATTAAGATGTTTCCAAGAAAATTAATTGAAAGACTCATTAAAAATAAATTAAGAAAAATGTGTTGCAGAGCGCTTGCACTCAGCTCATAAATCACAGCTCAGAGCTCCGGCCCACTGCTCCGGCAATTAACTCCAACCTATTTGTTTTATTCTGACTGTGAAAATTAGAAAGCAGACGTGGAGATTAGATTAGGGACGTCTGTCAGGCGGAACTTGAAGTGAATATTTTAGGATACAAAATGGAAACCAGGACAACAAAGAAAGCAGAGATTTCATTCTGACGAGCTTGTCTTTGAAAAGTGTCAGGCAGATGAAGGGTGTTTGGAGGAGGCAGAGCGTGGGGAAGGAACATAGGCTCTGGGGGGGGGGGGGGCGCAGACGTTTCAACTATTCTGAGCAGGAATAGCACACTGTATTTACATTATAAATCTAAACAGATCCACATCTGGGTAAAGATGGTACTGAGACATAAAATAGGTGTTCCTGATAATACCAGCATATATCATATTTTAATGTTCAGACATACAGCCATTTGGCCTAATCACTCAAAACAGTTATTGGTCCCCTGCAATATGTTATGTATCCTTGATGACTACATGCTCCTCTACGAGATGGGAAATATGTCAATCCCTCCGTGTATCTCTTACTCAACAACACAATAGGCAATTATTGAGTAGCAGGCACGTTGCTGTCCTAATTCATATATGTGATCTCATTTAACTTTCATATCTCCAAAGAAGAAAACCATTTTACAAAATGTGGAAACAGGTTCAAAGTAAAGTTATAGGCATAGGAGATACTTGGCCAGTAAATGGCAGAGTTGGGGTTGCAACCCTGGCGTTTTAATTCTGACTGGTGCTGCCCTTGGTGACACAGTACTCACTCCAAAGTACTGTGTCACTTTAAAATACTGGGTCACTGTATTTTTTTCTAATTAGAAATCCAAAACTTATATATTAAAATTTATATAAAATTATATACATAATAATTATATAGAAAACAAATGTATATACTAAAAGAATTTATGTAACACAAACAAATTTGGTCTGTGTCACTGGTTCCTGGCACACAGCGCCTAAAACTCTTGGAATCTCAGGCACACAAATATATATATTTATTTCAGGAGTGCAGCACAGTGGTTAGACAAATACATAATTTACAAAGCGATTCTCCTGATAATTCTGTTACCCATCTGGCCCCATACATAGTTATTATAATATTATTGACTATATTCCCTATGTTGTTCTCTAGGTCCTTATGACTATTTTGTAACTTCTTACTCCCTTCAACTTTTTCACCCATCCCTTGCAGCCCTCTCCCCTCTGGCAACCTCAGTTTGTTCACTGTATCTACGAGTCTGTTTCTGTTTTGTTTGTTCATTTATTTTGTTCTTTGGATTCCACATATAAGTGAAACCATATGGTATTTGTCTTACTCTGTTTGACTTATTTCACTTAGCATAATATCCTCTAGGTTCATCCATGTTGTTGCAAACAGTAAGATTACATTTTTTTAGGGCTGAGTAATATTCCATCGTATATATGTATCACACCTTCTTTATGCAATCGTCTATTGATGGGGACTTGGATTGCTTCCATATTTTGGCTATTGTAAATAATGCTGCAATGAACATAGGGGTGTATATATGTTTTCAAATTAGTGTTTTGTATTTTTTCAGGTATATTTCTAGGATAGAATTGCTAGGTCATGAGGTAGTTCCATTTTTTATTTTTTAAGGAACCTCCATACTGTTTTCCACAGTGGCTGCACCAATTTGCAATCCCACCAACAGTGCATGAGAGTTCCCTTTATTCCACATCCTCGCCAACACTTGTTTGTTGAGTTATTGACAATAGCCATTCTGTGGGTCGCTGTGTTTTTTAAGCCTCAAACTAGAAAGCCTGTATGTTCTTCCCTTCCTTTATTTTCTCCTTCTACAAAGATTTATTACAAACTCACAATATGCCATGCACAGTACCAGGCTTGGAGGGGGTATAAGGGTGGTCTTGTTGAGTTTGGAGAGACAAACACTGGATCAGTCACTGCAAATGTGACGGCTGCTGTAAGGGACGTGCTAAGAACTGTGCAAAGGGAAGCAGAGACTGTGCACCACTCAGGTCAGTTTTTGAATGCCTACTATACCTGCACTGAGGACCCAGATGTTGCACTGTTGGCTCTCCTACTTTAGCTCTGAGACCTTGGATCAGTTATTTAACCCCTCAGTTTCCACATCCATAGAATGGGGACAATACTAGTGCTTGCCTCAGAGTTTTATTTTGAGGGGGAAATGAGAAAAATCCATTAGAAGCCCCTTAGCAAAGTGCCTGGCTCAGAGTAAGCACTGAGTAAATGTCACCAGGTATTATTTCGAGGTGACATTTAAGTTGGCTCTTAAAAGAGCAGTAGGAATTTAATCAGAACTCCATTTCTGGGGACAGCTGCAGCCGTATGGGTGGTATTTAAAATTATGTGGATATTTCAAATAAAAGAGGGAGTGAATCATCTTGGATAATAAGAGCCAGGTCAGGCTGTCATGACATACAGCCTCACTGGGCGAAAAGTTTGCTGCTCTGGGCTGCAGAATGAAGAGTGGAATGCGGTAGGGTGAGGAATAGGTGGCAGCTTTGCTTCCTTTCCTCCAAAGCATCTCAGAGGCACTGGGGCAAAACCCCCAGGCACACAGGAGAAAAATTAAGGTTGAGGAGGTGCATCCTGTCACAGAATTTTCACAACTCTTTCCTACCTTGCATGGGAAACAGTTATGGATCAGTAGTTAGTGGACCAGCACCAGGAGCCTTTGGGAATTCAGTGATAGTGCAGTGGATTGTAGTTTATTTTTCATTCTGTTTTAATCTAGTTTTCAAAAGACTGGGTATAATTCTTGGCTATAGGCCTGTTGGCCCATCCTTATTTGTAAGGCTGTAGTAACCCAGAAGATGCAAACATCCAAGCTGGTAGTCAGCTGGATGTTCTCACACGGTCCTAGCAGCTGTCTGTGGCTGGTGTTCCGGATGGGCCAGTCAGCAACTGCGCTGTAAGGAGTTCTTCAGTATTTTGAATATCGCCCATGCCAATAAACAAGACTGGACCAAGGCAAAGTTTGAAACATAGAAAACTGGAGAATGAAATGCTTCCTAATTAGTAGGAAAATCACTAGCTAACATTAGAAATTACCTGTGAAAGCTTTTGATCTATACCTTAAAGCTTAGAAATCTGTCGAAGGGCAAATGCCTAGAAAGGGCAACACTGTAAGTTCTTACCAGGCAGGATGGATTTCACACCCTTTGCAGATGACAGACTCTGACGGGGGAAAGGAGGTAAGCACCCATGGCCCTGACAGCAGAAGAGGGGTATTGCACTGAGCAATCCAAAGCTGAAAAGAAAGCAACCTATATTTCAAAAACTTATGAAGGGCTGGACTGATGATAGGTACCCTTGAGAGGTATCACCTTTAATTCTGTCCTCTCCTTGCCCAGTGTCCAAGCAGGTGCCAAGTTCTGTGGATGCGACACCGTCCATATGTTCTACATCTATTTCTCTATTCCAACCCCCCTTTGCCCAAGTTTCGCTCTCTCCAGGCTTGCAAAAGATTCCTACTATGTCTCTTCTCCTTCAGTCTGCCCTCCTGTACTCCACGGACAGACTTATTGTCCCATAACGTAGTTGTAATCGTGTCATTCCTCTGCCTCGAGCGCTTGATATCTGTGGACCGAAGTCCAAGCATCTCAACTTGGCCACCTTGAATCTAGCCACAAGTGGTCTTTCCAGGCGTGTCTCTCACTACCTCTTCCTTTACAAATTACACATTTTTTGTTTTTTTACTTTTTCCCAACCAGACTACTCACTATTTCTCAAGCACACCCTGTATGTTTCTCATGCCTTTTACTCCCCCAATACCTTTGTCACACCCGCCTCAATTAGTCTCTGGCTAACAATTTTAATTTCATCTTCAAAGCCCAGTCCAAACACTCATTTCCATAAAACTTTATGACTTTGCCTCCCCCAACCTCAGAGAGAAGTAATTTACTTTCAGAGTTTGCACAGCACCTGCCAATACTTGTTGAATGACTGAATAAACTTTTGAATAGCTATGATCACAATGCCTGCTACCACTCAGCTGGTTGCAATAGGTGCATTGGTCCGTCACCTCACTAGATTCCAAGCTCCCTAAAGATACGAACCATATCTTGTTTGTGTTTCCCATAGAACCTATACCTTGTACATAGTAAGGACTCCTTACATTTTGTTATACTTTACTTAAAGTGAAATTTAAGTGCTTTGACATATTATTACATTTCTCGGGGTTACTTATATAAATAAACATAGAGTTTTACTCTTGGTCATGGGGAATTAATGGCACCTGTAGATTAATTTACATGGGAGACACAGTGGTGGAGCTGAGGCCATCTCTTCAACTTCTGTTTCAGTGCTCTTTGATCCACTGTAATTTATCCACATACCAACATTCCTCAGAGAACTAGAGCACTTCACAATAGTTATTTCTTTAACTACCTAGAAGATAATCTACTGGAGAAGCAATGTCTGAGTAGGATAAGCCATGCACCCTTCCCTATGCCTCAAATGATGTACAGATGGTAAATCAGTGCTGATCGTGCGCAAAACACCTTCTTTTCACTTTCTCTCTGAGATCAAGCTTACCACCTTGGGTCACTCTTTCATCTCAGGACAGTAGGGAATTTAAGAAGTCGATAGCCCCTCACAAAATCCTAGAAGCTCTTACTTAGACAGAATCCTCTTCACATAGCCTATAAATGCTAGGCAAGTAGTGACATTTCAAGAAATAAGGCTGGGTTGCTGATAAACAAATCACTGCAGTTTGTTCTTTTACTTGAAGGCCACATGTGCATGAGTGCATGTGTGTGTACACACACACTCCCATACACAGACAGTCACCCCCCCCTCCCCGAGCCATCTTCAGGGCCAAAGTGTTCCTAAGCTAACTAATAATGACTCTGCGAGATGCCCAGCCAATGTCTTCCTGTCACTGCTGTATTTCCACCCAACAGGGTCATTCCCAGCAGGAGAGTACACCCTATGCTATGGAATCTACTCTTCCTGTCAAACTACATATTTTTGTGCTTTATTGTCCAACTGGGCTAGCCCAGGCTTTGTGAGCAGTGACTGAGCATTCCACAGGGAATTCTTTGGTTACAAGATTATTCTGGGCTGTGGCTATCTTTTGATACCTCATAGGCATTATCTGGTGTTTCCTGCGATAATAATTAGAGTAATTAGCATGGCCAGTGGCTTTGGACTGATTTACTCTCTTAAGCTCAATATGCAGGTAGGAAAAATTTAACTGCCCTGGTTCTGTCAGGGTCCAAATGATGACGATATTTCCACTGCCTAGTCAAGCATTTCTGGGGTTAATTTTCATTAAAATGACCCTGACATTAATGACAAGTGACTGTTTCTGCCCCCATTTGCAATTTTATAATAATGTCTTTTGTTTGCTTCTCACTGAAGGATACAAGAGATGTTGCCGAAAGCCTGCATTTGTCCCCATTACGTATTATTCTTAATTTTAATTTCAGAATTGTTTCTTTAAAAGAACCTCCTCTCTCTTTTAGCATACAAAATATATGAGGACAGAAACTGTGTTTTTTTTTTATATAACCAATACAGTAGGTAGTTGAAATAATAAAACACACAAATAAGGGAGCAAGTAATTCCACATCTGAACTAACAATATTCTGGGAACTAACAATATTCTTGGCATTTGCAAGCACGCATTTGGGTCTGTCTGGCTACAACATCCTGTGAGAGACCTTTTGTAAGTTGCTTAACTACCCTTGATTTACATTAGGGGTAACAATGCTCACCTAATAGGTTTTAGTGACGATGAGAGGAGAAAAACTTTTGTGAAAGCATAGCATGGTGCTCAGAGGTTGGACGCATCGGGTATATTATCCTATTACCATATAGCCAAGATCTAATCAAAGGACCCACTTTAAATGCCCATGAAAATGTAACTAAAGCCCAAAGGATTTAATATATTTCTTTTATGCCCCTACCTAATTTCATCTGTACTAAAAAAAAAACCCACCTCTCAAATTTGGTGTTTTTATTATTTTTTAAAAATATGTTTGTATTGATTTCAGAGAGAGGAAGGGAGAAGGAGAGAGAGAGACAGAAACATCAGTGATGAGAGAGTCATTGATCGGCTGCCTCCTGCACATCCCCCACTGGGGATCGAGCCCAAAACCTGGGCATGTGCCCTGACCGGGAATCGAACCTCGATCTCCTGGATGCTAGGTCAATGCTCCCAGCCTCACCCACCTCCCTACTGACAAAGGCCCCTAAAGCTTCTGTGAGAGACCATGGGGCTACTCTGAACACACTGGAGAACCCTGACCTACCGAGTAAAAGTGAGGTTCCAGAACATGGCGTGGGACCTCTCCAAGCTGTCCATTCCTGAAAGACCCTGAGGACCCTGATGTAGTGCCTTTTCCTATCCCCTTGCTTACGTTGTTGCTTCCACCTGGAATGTCCTTGCCTCTCAAATTCTCAAGGCTCACTGCTACTGCCAACTCAGCCTGTGCATCCTTCCTCCAGGAAGCCTTCCTTACCTCAGGCTGCTGAGATCTTCCCCTTCCCTGTTCCCATGATACCCAGTCAAGTTCTCTGTCACTCTAGGTGACATATCCCCCCGATGCTCTGGACTGGGAGCTGCCAGAGGGCAGAGGCTCTTTCTTACTGACAGTGGTATTCCCAGTGCCTCGCATAGTGTCTGGGACTGGTAGATGCTCAGTACAAAGATTTGTTAAAAAAATAAACACATGGATAAAATTCAAAGTGCCTCTCTATTTCCTCAGAATAGCTTTGTAGAAGCAGGATTACTGCATGAAGAGGGACGAACATTTCCAGCCCTCTTGACGTGCACTCTTGCGAAGATTTATTGCAAAAAATGGTTAGACATTCATTTGAAACACAACTCTCTCTTCTGTGTCCATTAGTATTTGCTATTTGTGTTTGGGGGTATAGTTAAAGGAATAAGTTTTTGGACCACAAAATTTGGCTATTTTTTGGGGGGGGGTGCCTGATTAGGTTGAGGCAGACAGAGGTGCCAGTACAGAGTGGGTCCCTAAATATGGGCTGTGCAGAAGCATGTCTCACTAGATGGCTGGGGATACTCAATGCTAAAGGATGGTCTCTCAGGCACGTTCCTTCCGTGGAGTTTCTGAGGCCGTTTTCTCATCTACAAATGGGTTTCAATGAGATCTCTTAGGGCGTCATGCGATGACTGAATTGAATCAATGGGTGGATGCACACGAAACCCTAATGCGTATGTTTGTGTGGTTGTACTAACTGTGAGTGGGGAGAGCTGGACGAGGGGGAGTCGGGTCATCTGGACGACACGAGCATGGAGCTCCAAGTGTAGGAAACATTTCACCTGAGCTCCCCGGTCAGCTTCGCTTCATAGAGTCCCATGCTGCTCATGTGTAAACTATTAGGTTATAACTGGGTTATCTTATTTTATTGTACAAAAGATAAAGAAACCATAACTATCAAAAAATCTTAACGTTTCAAGGGGAAGTTGAATAAATTGAAATGGCTCCAAGACATTTTAAAATCTTATAGTTCTCTATGTTCTCATTCGGCTCTATGGCTTTGATTATTTAAACGTTCGTGACTTAAAAAATCCAGATCTATAAACCTGAGTTTCAGACTCATGTCCAATGGCCTGGATGTTGCATTGGAAATTCAGTGTGATCAAAGCTAAATCCATTACATCATCGCTCCCCATGTTTCTCCAAACTTGTTCTCTCTCGTCACTACCTACATAGTTACCCCAAGCCAAAAATTTCAGAGTCATCCTCACTTAACTGTCCCTCATTCTTACCTTCCACATCTAATTAGTCACCAAATCCTGTCGTCCTAATGCCTAAACATTTCTCACACTCCTCCCTTCCTCTCCGTCACCGCTGTCACTATCCTAGATTAGCCCCTCATTATTTTGTGCCTGGATTCCTGCAGGAACTTCCTACCTGGCCTCCTCGATTCTGGTTCTATGTTCTTCATTCCATCACTCACACCCCTGTCATGACCATATAATCAATCTGGATGAAACGAAGCCATAAATGGCAACAGGTATCAATGTCTTCAAATCATGTTCTTTAAAAAATATGATTTCATAGGTTAAGACATAATCAGTTAAAACAGTCCTCCTGGAGACAGGTTGACTGCTCCGCACAAGAATCAAATGAAATATAACAACGAACGATGTATCAGTTCAGTTGGAATAATACCCACAGAGAACCAACATTTATTGGATTGTGCAGAGATGAGGTAAAGGTTAGTAACGCTGGAAGGAACAGTGGATTAAGATGGACTTCTCCAGCTTGCTAATTCTAGGAGCCAACGTCACAACCAACAGGAGAAAACTCTGCTTTTTCTTTTTTGAAGAAAATGTTTGTATTGATTTCAGAGAGAGGAAGGGAGAGGGAGAGAGAGATGGAAACATCAATGATGAGAGAGCCATTGATCGGCTGCCTCCTGCATGCCCCCTACTGGGGATCGAGCCCCCAACCCGGGCATGTGCCCTGACCGGGAATTGACCTGCGATCTCCTGGATCCTAGGCCGATGCTCAACCGCTGAGCCATGCTGGCTGGGCAGGAACAAACTTATCTATCTCTCAAATGATAAATATATTGTTAATGTAGCTAGAAGGGGACTTCATCAGCTACATGGCCACAATGAACCCCCAAATACCAGGGGCTTTAAAAAAAAGGGTACAGCCAGTGCCTCAAGCCTTTACCATACCTAGTATCTGTAGGTTAAAGAGGGGAAAATGATCTAAGTTTAGAATGTCCAGAGGAAATGGCAGTGAGTATAAAATGGAATAAAGTCTGGAGACTGGAATAAGGCAAGTTAGACCAGCAAACAAGTAGAGATGAGACATGGCATCTTAATTAATGTTTTCCAAACAAGCTTGGTAAAGACCAGTGTTTTTTGTTGTTTTTTTCTCTTTTTAAATCCATGTTTCTTTTTAAACCACTATGGACAAGTGTTTTTATAAAACATTACAAAATGCCAGAAAAATACAATTTAAAAGGAATACAAAATACTAGGTCTATTTTTTATGACTAGATTATCCAGACATACAAGTACGGTCAAGCTGCTATAAAATTTTCTAAATACTCATTCTTAATTTTTGTATTTATTTAATCATGGCTCAGGAACAAACAGTTGAGAGACAAGCACTGGCAGCGGACCACACCTCAAGTTGCACCACGTATACTTATGGGAAGCCATTAATTTGCTGTTAATTAACATCCATGTATTTTCCTTTCAAAGGCTGAAACATTTTGGCTGGCTTGGAAAACTGCCATCTCTGGTCAGGTCGGGTTGAGACCATCTTTAGGAGAAAATGTCTATCAAACTTGAGAGCTTCATGTCAAACTCTAGAGAAACAATAGCTGTGTGGATTAAAAACTCTCATCAGAGACTATATAAGCTGTGACTACAATGTTGACTATATTGTTTAGTGATGGATTTTTCAGTCAACCAACCATTAAGAATGTCCCTCCATCCCACCCACAACTCAATCAATTATCATGATGTCTGATTGGATAGGCCGATAGTCACAGTGATAGAAACACTGTGCAGGTTCCTTCAGCTTGTATTGAACAATAAATATCCATCAAGCATGAGCTCCATGCAGCTTCTTGCTGTCCATATTCTGAGTACAAGGGCAGCTGTCTCTCTTCTCTGAAAAGGCATGTATAGTTTATGCTTAAACAGCAGATGGAAGATCTCAGCTTCTCAGATCCAGCATTTTTTTTTTTTTTAGGTTGAAAGGGCTAAGAAATATTGATGAAGCAGGGATAGTGAGAAGAAAGGACAGACAGAGACTTTTATTTATCTTAAAAAATCTTGTTCACTAATAAATGGTTCTCATACTGTGCCATGAAGCCCTATTACAAGACATTTAATGCGACTCTCATGGACTGTTTCTCATTATGGACAATAGCGAAATGACGATTACTGGTAACTTCAGAAATAAGGGAATTAATATAATGCATAGAGAGAATATGTATTCATTTTAATATCAGCTTGTAACTTGACGGGACTGACATGCAGAGTTTGGAGGAGCAAAGGTTTCAGGGAAATAGCCTTCAAGCAGGTGAAAAACAAGAGTCCCATGGAAATGGGAATTCAGGATGGCAAACGTGCACTGAACATGTTCTAAGCATCAGGGATGTAAAGTTAATAAAATGCTGTCTTTCTTTTCATGGTCTGGTGTCAGAGGCAGACATGTATACAAATAACTACAAAATGATGGAAGACATGCAGAAATAGGAATTTGCACAAGGTATAGATGTTGCACAGAACACAGAGTGAATAAGTCTATCAGGTAGAATCATAAGAAAATAAAAAGGGCTACAAAGCAATTTATATTGGTAAAGTGACTCCCAAAGTGTTAGGTAAATCATTTCAAGAAGTTGCTAAAGGGAAATGTAGGGTCTAACTCACCTTAAGTCAACTATGCACATAAACCTCCCACTTGTAAGGGTGTAGGTTAAAAACTCTTTGTTAGAATGATCACCCTTCACCAACTAGTAGGTGTACATACACCTACTAATAGCCCTGTCCCTGAACCCGAACCACTCAGCAAAACTCTTATTCGAGTAGAACCATTTTGAGTGAGTCCTGGAGGGATCCACAAAAAGGCAAATAATAATGAATGAAATGAATGAGCTCTACTTGGCTTAAACCTTCAGGAGTTTATTCCTAAGTATTTTATTCTGTTTCATACTATTATAAATGTAACTTTTTTTCTTAATTTCATTTTCGGATTGCTAGTGTAGAGCAATACAATTGATGTATGTATATTATTCTTGTATCCTGCAACACTGTTGAACTTGTTTACTTAGTTGCAATAGTTGTTTTGTTTTTGTTTTTGATTGTTTTCTATATAAAAGATCATATTATTTCAAGGTAAGAATGATTTTACTTTTTCCATTCCAATGTAGCTGCCTTTTATTTCCTTTTCTTGCCTAGTTGTCCTGGCTAAACCTCCAGTACAATGTTGAATAGAAGTGATGAGTGTGGACCTCTTGTCCAGTTCCTGATCTCAAGGGGAAAGCATTTAGTCTTTTACCGCTAAGCATGATATTAGCTTTGGAATTTTGCAGATGCTCTTTTTCACATTGAGGAATTTTCCTTTTCGTTCTAGTTTACTGTTTTTTTAATCATAAAATGGTGTTGGATTTTGTCATGCTTTTTCTGTTATTTCTCTGTTTTTGAATTTAAAAACTGCATTGCTTAAGTCTGGCATTTCTAGGAAGGAAGATCATGTACCTAATTAGTTTGTGGATTTAGGTGAAGAGGGTAAGAAACAGAATGTTTCTAGTGTAACTTAACTTCTATTGGCTACATTTAATGACGTAATAGAAGACAAAGCTCAAGAAAGACCTTGCAGGTTTGTAAATGGGATTGAAAAAATGCAACAATTTTTCATTTACAACCAACAACAGATAACACTGAGAAATGTTTTGAGTAATAGGCTGAATTTTAAAAAGCCTCATACCTAAGACCTAATCAAAATCATGGCCATCACTCCTGCTGAAATCTCTGAATTGATTTGGTGGTGTCCATTAAATGCTTTTAGTTGGACAAAGTGACAGAGGGAAAGAAGTGATGATGGGACCACAACATGGCTACGTTTCTGTTGGGAAGTTGTACCTATCACTTCTACCCACATTTTACTGGTAAAAGAAAGTCTCATGAGCAACTATAACATCAAAGAGGCAGTCACCCATATGGATAGATGCTGAAATTCAAGTGAAAACGGGGTGGTTATGTGTAATATCCTAAGAAAGGACAGCAAATAATTAACGAGAGTAATAAACCTGCCACAGTCTGTTCCTTTGGTGACAAATATTTGCTCCCCCTTTTCTATGCACGATACTTTCATGTCCTCTTGAAAGAAGACCCCTTAAAGTCTCATCCAGTCACATTTCAAACCTAAAGCACTGGATCTCAGACGGCTCCTCTAGATCCGGACACTTTGGAAGTACCAAGCCGGTTACTTCCCCGTGTGTCCAGCGCAGAGTGGCGGGAGGGGGACCGGGCACCTGCAGCGTCCCTCTCAGAAAGGGAGGGAGCGGAAACCACGCGGCAGAGCCAGAAATGGTGCTACACATCCTAAAATGCACAGAACATAAGGACATGCCCCTTCCTTTTTGACTCCCCCCACCCCCGGAACAAAGAATTATTCAGTGTAAAATGTGAATAGTTCCGAGGTTAAGAAGCTCTATTCCTAGCAGTGTCATTGAAACGGAAGTCCCGTGAACTGTCCCAATAGCTCTCCAGAGCAAAAACAGACAAACGTGTTTCTGTGTTTATCTCACCCGCCAAATGTATGTTCTTCAATTTTTTCTTTCCCAGAAGCAAGAAGTTGGATCAAAGAGAATATGAAAGCCCAATTGTTTTGATACTTGAAGGAATCACTATTTGTTTTTTTGTTTTTAACACTTTCATTGTCTTTTTCTTCTGATGCAAAATTTATTATTTTTTTATTGTTGATCACATCTCCACCCTCCATCTTATTTGTCACTATTTCTTACACAATATATAATTTTTTGATCCCTTCCTGTATCTACCAAGAAACTCTCTATCGTGCTACAACACATTCTCAATGTATAGGGATTTTATTTCTTCTTTGTAATTCTTAGTGCAAGCCTTTCTTGAGGTTCTTTAGGCGGAAAAGCAGAGCTGGGAGGTCATGTTCCAGTTTATAATAATGTCTGGTTTATCATTATTATCACCTAGTGCCTCCACGAATGTTCCCACTGTCATGAAGTGTTTGTGAAGAAAACCCATCAGGTTTCACACTAACATAGGGGCTGTACCTGAGGGTGCAGGGGTTTCATGCTCAGGACCTTAGAAGTCCTCAAAGCACCACGAAGGTGTCTGACCAAAAATATGGAGCATATTTCAGACAGAGATTAGTCCAACAAGAAACAGAACAAAGCCAAAGGGAAATCATAGATGCAAAGATACCTATCAGGTCATACCAGGTAGACCGGTCCTCAGAGAGCCAGGCAGGCTGTATACACTCCAAGGATCTAGTTTCTGGAAATGCCGGTTCACCCTACTTTCCACCTGTGTCATTAATTTATAGAGCCTAGGCAGGATCTCAGTGATTACAGCGAGAATCCATGCCTGACTATGACTAAATTATTCTAATATTTCAGGTGAAAAAATAGAGAGAGAAATGGAGCACAGTGTCTTTTGTAAGCAGTGTTAGCTTTCTTGGCTAGTCTAAAATGTCTCTACCACTTTTTTCAAAATAAGGACAATTCTGCCTTCTAATAGAATTCCCGACGAGGCAGATCGTTTTATTAGATAGATGTTCTATTAACATTTTGCTTTCCTTCATTTCATACCATTTTCCATTTTATTCCTTTGTATCATGGTTGAATATATATATATGATTCTTATCTTTTCCTCAGGTTTTTCTTTCTTTTTTCCCCCACTGTGACATCCGTGCATTAATCACTGTTTAGCCAAGCTGCAGAGACCTGATTCTTTCAATGGGAAGAGAGCATGCTGCGTGGAAAGCATGCCAGCCTGCTAGTGAGAAGCCTGGACACCAGCCTGGAACCTGCCCTTCCCTGACTGTCCCAGGACAAGTCACTTCTTCAGTTTCAGTGCCCTTAGGGTTTTACCCAAAGATTTCTAAGGAGTCACTTTCACCTAAAGTATTCTCTATATGTCTAATCTTCTTTTGTATACATGAGAACAGTAACATGGTAGCTAAATATTTTCTTCTTATTTTGCAACAGTCTATTAAGTATGTGTGTGTGTGCATGTGTGTGCATGTGTGTGTGTGAGGCAGTGGCAAAGGCAGGGCTGGAGAATGAGAGGATGGACTAATTAACCTTGGTGGACAACAAAAAGGTGTAATAATCTGTAAACATAACCGCTGTTAAAGAAGATGTGCAGGTATTTAAATACCTCTGTTAGAGGAAATATGTAAGCATTCATCCTGGTTACAAAATAGCGCTCTCAGAAATGCCATTCCTCCCTCCCGGAGGGCTCCGCAGGCTCTGCCCAGCTACTGCAACAGCCATGAAAACCCCCTTTTATAAAGCAGGACAAGACTTTGAAGCTTCAGCTTTAAATGGCCCCAGCGTCTCCCAGCTGTAATGAGGACAGCATTTCCCTAGTCAAAACATCCTGCTTCTATTTATAGGTATTCACTTCTCTGAATAATAAACGGAAGTCGCAGCCTATTCTCAAGTCATTTTCCTTCAACTACCCTACTATTTAACACAATGCAAAAAAAATTTTTAAAAAAAATTTCCAGAGTCACAATACACAACAGTGGGTTTAGTTAATTACCTTAGAGAAGACGCTGCCCAGGGTATATGTGACTAGTCAGAGGCTTGCAAGAATATTTGACTGACTTTTGTTTACCTGGGGTTTCCAACATCTCCCTCGCTGTTCATGGAGGGGAAAAGCTTTCAGTCCTTGAAATGATTCCTGCAACACCCCGTGTCCCGAGCTGAAGGAAGGCTGCATGTATTTATCTGCTAGATAAACTCCCTTAGCTGCTGTTGCTTTAAATAAGGAAGGCAGACAATACAACACCCACAGAGACAGCCCCGATTCACTTCCATTCTTTTCCCAGTGTAAGCCTGTATTAGGTTATTTAATGCACCCCTTTATTATAGTCAGAAGGTACAGAATCCATACCCCCAAAAGGCTGGTGCTTAATTTCATCCCTCCAGTCTGTTTTAACTAAGACGTTTTCTCCTGTGCATATAATCTTCATTATCATAGAAGTTATTTTTAATTTATAATTAACAGAGCTCCCTTCTCATCGCGGACGCCTCGATGGGTTCAGAGCCTCCAGACACATCCTTCTCCGGGCGGCGAGGGCGGCGGCGAGCCCTGCAGTTCCCGGAGCGTGCAGTAGGTGTCTATCTTAGCCTTTCCTGCCTCCTTCCGGCTGCTCCCTGACGCCGGGATGCAGTGCATAATTCCAAAATGGCAGCATTTTGAAAATTCACCTTGATTATCAGACATTAAAAGTGACTCATCCCGCAGTGACTGTCTGGCAGAAGGGATGGGATCAGACAGCAAGACAATGAGGGGACTGGGCGCATTAGCGCACTAGATTACAGAGCCCATCAAAAATACCTTTGTTCTGTCAAAGATCTGATCGTTCACTAGTTGTGTTCTGCAGAGGAGAAAGGAAGAGAAGGAAAAGATCCACCCAAAACAAACAAAAATCCATCCAAGAATTTAAATCCTGCTCAGATCGCTTTATTCTAAGAGTGGAGGGAGGTGTGCGATCAGCCACCTCAAGAGGAGGAAAGATGGGGGTTGTGGTTCTGAAAAGGGGATCTATAGAACCCTTTCTTTCAACGGCTATCAGATTTCCCACACTAGCTCTGTCCTTTGGGTTTCGGGAAGAGAGAAACTGGCGAGGTATCAGGGGCTTTGGTCTTGCCTACAGCTGAACTCAGCCTGATTTACAGCAGAACACATGAGACAAAAAATGTTTCACAATTAGAACATTTGTTTCCATTAAAAGCAAAGCTTCTGATTTCTATCCTGTCACATTACAATGCTAACCAAGAAATGTGTGATGGGTGAAATGTGTGTTAAGGGCTATTTTTGATAAATACTTTATAAGCATTGAAATGGGCCCATGTAAAAAGGCAGCAGGAATCTTTGAAAAGATAAGAGCATGCGAATTCTTGCATGGAGCATGTGTGTGTTTGTGTGCAAGGGGGGGGGTGGCTGAGAGATGAGGGCATTCGTGTGGAGCCCTGGGTGGGTGTACAGCTGGGTGGGATGTGTGCTGAGTTGTCAGCGTGACTGCAGGCCTGACCAGCTTGTCTGACTCTCCAAGGAGACAAAATACCCAAACGGGAGGCTGGTGCATGGCCCTCTTCTTTTTCCTTTTTATCATTTTCATCGTTTGCCTATGAACTCAGAGGAGCAGTTTATCAGTCATGGAAAATGCCCCAAAGGGGCTCAGATCAAAGGCAGGCTTTGAATTGTGTACTTAGGTGAATCTCCCTGCCAAATACATTAATGAGATTAAAACACAAATTCCACAAACAATTATTTTCCATCTGTTTAGCAACAGTATTAGCAATTCTATGCGCCATCGGTAGCATCCCCGCCCCCCCCCTTTTTTTCTTTACAAAAATGTACCAAGTGAACCCAAATGCTTTTCTGTACGTGGATGCTGCAGCATTTTGGGAGAGTTTGGAAGGTCTTATCTGTCAGCAGGACAGGAGAGCGGCTACTGTCACCATGCAGGGAATCTCTAGATAACAATGCTTGTATTTTAACTGACTGTCACTAGGCAGATAGAGTCATTAAAACAACTCATTGCATCCCACCAACTGTGCCTTATACTTGGAGGTTTGTCATCTCTCTCCCCCACGTCCATATTTATTTGTACTGTCAGATACAGAAAACATATCCCTTTTTAGCCCCTCTTAATGACCCCTAATGACTTCTTCCTATATAGATGAGGGAAGACAGATTCAGGGGATAGCCTTATCCGAGTGGCTCAGGAACAGTTACACATTCATGTTTATTTGGATTCACAACACATACCCTGAGTATGGAGAAAGAGAAATCTATAAGCTATAAAAATCTCTGCCTAAACCCAACCAAGAGATTAAAGGGGAGGGCAAAAGGGGAGGGCCCAGACCAATTCCCACACACCAGTACTCCTAACACAGGGACGGATTCATGAAAGAGAGACCGGTGCGAGAGTTTTCATCGGTGGAATTTTAATGAGCCCTAAAGGTTAGGCTTCAACTTCGTTAACAAACAGCTCTAGAGATAATTTCCAATTTTCAGTGTTTATAGAATAGTGGTTTTTCAGTCATAATCAGATTCTGAGACTGTTAAGAGCCTATTCTGCATGCCCAGCTGATGCTGAAACACAAACTATCAGAAATTATTAAATGCATGCTCAAGATCAAATGCAGGAGAAATAAAGAGAGGAAGGAATTTTGCAAATTAAAATGATCGCATTGACCTCCTCGGATGAAGTCAGTCCAGTCAAATGCAAAATGCTTATTAAAAAGAAAACCTGCACAGATATTTTAGCTGTTAAAAGGGTAATGATTATCCCAATATTTAAATAGAGACCAAAAAAGAGAGAGAGACTAAACAAAAGAGGAAAGCTTCATTCCCAGGAGTGAGAGACCAGAGTCTTTGCTACACGTGTGTTTCAAAAGTGTAGGAAAGAATAGAGAAGTGAAATTTACCAAAATCAACACTAGAGGATAGGCCAGTTTTCTGGGAATATGTCCCCTCTCCCCTCTTCCTCTACCCCTCTTCCTGCTTCCCTCTGCCTTCACTGAACCCTTGAAAAACTGCCATAATTGCACCAGAAGGGGGAATGAGTGTTATTTAGGATTCCAGACACATAAAACAAGAGTGAAGGGTAGTTCAGACAAAGGATAGATGAGCCAAAGATCTGGCTTTTCTGCAAACTGACTGTAGTGTTGGATGGAAAGCAGGCCACTTGCACTGAAAGGATGGTCAGTCTAATGGCACGGGGACCCACAGCAGGTGACTGAGCTGTACATGCCGGGAGGAATATTCTTTAGGTTATTTAATGCTACGCTAAGTTTTATTTCCTCCAACGCAACAACCCCCCTTTCATTCCCCAGGCTTGCCACTCCCCTTCTTGGTTTGCAGAGGAACCAAAGGGATTAAAACAAAACAAAATACAAGAAAACAAATGAGTGGCCTGAGGTTCTTCCACCGCCAAGGGTGCAGGAGGTTAAGGAGTGAGAGGCCCAGTTGTGTGACGCTTTGGTTGGTTTTGGGTATGTCAAAGGGCACAAAGGGTCTGGGATTAGGAGCTGGCAGGCCTGAGTTCCCTTCCTGTTTTCCATCTTATTCCTTACTCCCCATGTAACCTTGGTGGGGGACAGTCAGACCCTCTCAGTTATAGTTGTCTCGGAGGGTAAAGGGATTAGCGAATGAGGTAATGTTAGAACTGCGAGGGACTTTAAGGATCTTTCAGTCCATTTTCCTCATTTTCCAGACAGAAAACTAAATAGCAATAACAGTAGTGGTAATTAATAATAATAATAATAACACATCTTCAAGCAGTTAGTAGATGCCACGCAATATTCTCAGCTCTTTACAGGTATTATTCTATTTTCACAACAACCACTTTTGGTAGGAAGTATTGTTACTCCCATTTTATAGATAGGGAAACTGAGGTGTGGTGAGGTTCAATACCCAAGGTAAATGGTAGAGCTGGCTTCCAAACCCAGATAGCCTGGCTCCAGAGCTAAACTCTAATGTGTCGTGAATTCCCCTCTTACCCTCTTCTGTACAGACAGTGCACTCATTTCAGGAAAGGGGTACACTACCTGAATTAGTGCTATGCATGATCCTGAGGGCACGGACCCTACAAAGACATGTTCCCAGTATCACAGCAGTGACCACTCTGTTTCTTTTGGGTTCCTGGAGATCCCAAGGTCCCTCCAGCCAGGTTTTCACAGGCGTGGTGCAGTCCTCCCAGGATGCCCTGCTCTGTATGGCGCCCTGCCCAAAGTCAGACTGCAACTGGTCTCTAACAGTCTGCAGATTGTTACTCTCTCTCTCTCCCACCATTTCCTTAAAACTCCCTCTAGTTGCTATTACACTTGCATTTGAACACCCAGCATGATACTCTGTATTTCTTTGCTCCAGCACTAGCACTTACACACCTTTTGTTCTGCTTCCCAGACCAGAAGTAAACTGCAGAAAGAGAGACGGTGACAGAACAAATGCTACCATTGCAAAAGCCACTCAACTCCAGACAGCACAGCAGAGCGCTCATTGAGTAACACTGCTTGCAGAGTGGGACACTGATGCTCACTGGCTGAGAGAAGAGACCACAGTTTGCCACAGTAGCTATCATTAGCTAATATCACCCTGTGCCTGGGAAAAATATACTAACAGTACATGGTAATGGGCTGTTGCTGAAAGGACAATAGCATAAATGTAAAATTATTACTAATGGAGAAGTGTCAAAGAGGCTATATGTACCCTATTACTCAAAGAAATCTGATGACTTGTCCAGATGCCTGGACAAGGCTGTCTAGGAAAACTCTCCTGTGTTTTCCTTTACTCACACTCACAACACTTCTTAAACACTTTGGACACCAGATGTATGGGTTTTCCACATCAAACAATTCTCTAGAACCAGCTGGGTGTCCTACACTTTAATTCAATTCTGACAGTAACCAGAGTTAGCAAAGAGCCCACAGGTTAAAGGCTCATTCCCATAAGACTGCTTCCCACTCCGGGCATCAACCCCAGGTACCCACAACTTCTGTTTGACTTGGCTACTAACTGAAGGTCCGGATGACCTCCTCCTTGGGTTCCATCAGGGAAACACATTTACTGGTTTATTTTGTAATAAAGGATATTATAAAGAATATAGATGTATAGCCAGATGAAGAGATACACAGGGTGAGGTTTGGAAAGGTCCTGAACGTGGAGTTGGGATGTGCCACCCTCCTGACACACACAAGTGTCCACCAACCTGGCAGTGATCTAAACCCAATACTCTTGGGATTTTTATGGAGGCTTCATTGCCGATCATTAACTTAGTCTTCTCTTCCCAGAGGATGGGGCTGAAAGTCTCAAGCTTTTCATCATAGCTTATTCTTTCTGGTGACCAGCCCCCATGCTGATATTGTCCAAGAGCCCACCGTCTTTGCCTCATTAGAACAAAAGACCCTCCTATCGCCTGGGAAATGCCAAAGGATCTAGGAGCTCTGTGGCAGGAACTGGAGGAAGAGGCATATATATATATATATATATATATATATATATATATATATATTTTTTTTTTTTTTTTTCTTTTCTTCTTTTTTTTCTATTATTTTACAAAGGCCCATATGGTCCTTTCGGATCTGGTCTCACCTGCCATTTCAGCCACTTGTTTTATACCTCGATGTTCTCACACTGGCCATCCCTTCTGCTGAAGGCAACTGCTTCCCCAAACCCCTCTCATCACTCCCCCTCCTTCAGTTGTAAACACTGTTCATTGTTCAAGATCTGGCCCCAAACTTCTGTTCTCTGTGAAGTTTCCTGATTTCTAGGCATTTTCTGAAGGACACATGGTTAGAGCACTCAATGCCCAGGACTATAATTAATTATTTACTGCTCTTTCTCTCCTTAACCAGGGAGCTCCTGGAGGGCGAGACTACATTTCATTTACCTTTGCATCTTCAGTTGAGGCCAGCACAGGGCCTGGATTATCTTATTTCCTCAGTGCATATGGGAGGAAGGAAGGAAGGGAGGGAGGGAGGGAAGATATGTCCTCCTGAAACTATGAAGTGTTACAGAAATATCAAGAAGTACTAACAAGGGGGAGATGTCCACTGTCTGAAGCCCTCCTGCTGTGCAGGACCAAGCTCACTCTTTTCACAGGCAGGATGCTCAGGCACAAAACAGAGACCAAGGACATGCTAGCAGGAAGCAGACACGCCCTCTTCATTTACCTGCCTGATGAAGAGGCAGGTATACAATTCCCCCAAGGCAGAAAGAGTGCCCTTAACTAGTGTCACTCAATAGCAGTGATTTTATTAGCTGAGTAAGCACAACACCTTAAGCATACGGAGACTTAAGGGACTGTTTAATTCACGGTACGAAGGTATTTTATCAGGTGGTATGTAGTTAAGTGCCCTTAAACAGAATCACGCAGCCTTCTGTTTGGTCTTCCTCATCTGGGAGCGTTAGAAGAACCAGGAGAGAAAAGAAGCCTCCTCAGAGATTTTTTCCTTACAGTACAATTTTTACAAAAAGCTGAATGTACAACTTGCAAAATAATAAGCTTGGGTGATAACACCAGCTTCAGCTACAATTATCACAAAGAGCGAGTCTGCTGCTCAAGCTTCTAACTTATCCTTGTGACTACAGAACAGTCCAAAATGTCACGTCTGCGTTAAAGTGACGGCAGCCAATTAGGTAATTTCCACGAAATTGGGCCCATTAATACTTGGGCATTATCTCGAGGGAGAAACAGGGCTCCCTAGGTGCAATGTGGCTTGTGAAATATGAGTTTTGGGCAATCACAAATCAAGATCCAAGGGTATGTTAAATTATTCAGCACTCCTGACCTCATTATTAAGTGACTTCATATGGGTTTTTGCTCATATTTATATAATCTTAGGCTCCAAGGAGATTCATTGTGTTTCCTTCCCTTAGCTATTTTCCTATTTCATCTTTTGTTTGCTTTCTGCACTCTTTTTTATTTTATTTTATTAAATATCTTTATTGATTTCAGAGAGAGGAAGGGAGAGGGAAAGAGAGAGAGAAACATCAATGATGAGAGTGGTCATTGATCGGCTGCCTCCTGCACGCCCCCGACTGGGGATCGAGCCAGCAACCCGGGCATGTGCCCTGACCAGGAATCGAACCTCAATCTCCTGGATCCTAGGTCGATGCTCAATCACTGAGCCACGCCCGGCCAGGCTCTGCACTCTTTATGTACTGGAGGTTTAGTGTATATGCCTTTTCATTTTTTATCCTGTTTAATTTTATAATTTACAGAGCAATGACTATGGTTTCGTTTGAGGAACACAAAATAAAAACACTTGCTAATACAACGACACCTATCAGAAGTATCAATATTAGTTAGAAATTTGGTTCCCATGGCTCTCTTTGCTAGCACACAACCTCAGGCAATACAAAAATTTCCCAGCTTAACACTTCATCCTCCGTGTACCAAATGGAGAGCTGTGATTTGCAACATAGGGCTTTATAAATGAGCCAGAAGTTAAAGCCAAGTCTGCTTCTGGAAGTGTTCTAAAACGATAGCAATAATATTATTTTCTAAAATAACAAGAGAAAGGCACAAAAACACTCCAGGAAGATCACCTATTGAAGATGTTTGTCGATTTCTTTTTGTTCCAAAGATGTTTGGAACAATGGTTAGTTAACACTGAAAGGATTTCTACAACCAGTAAATGTGCTGGATACTTAAAACTTTCAACTGGTGCTCCTGTAGGTTCTAGAGAACTTTAGCTGATGGCACAGTTATCCTAAGAATATTACTAGCAGTTATCCTAAGAATATTACTAGCAGATACCATTTACATTTACAAGTTAAAATACATCATTGTGGCAAAGCAATGCGATGGATCTGGAATGTGAACATCAACCAGATAATATGACTGAATCAGTGAACATCTGCCAAAAAAGTTCTTACACTGGTGTCCCTGATGAGATTAACCAAAGAAATTGGGTAACATTAGGTACGGTTACTTCTTTTAGAGTTGTGTGTTTTTTAATAATGTTGCTCAGGATTCAAATCGTAACGAATACTTTGAAAGAGGAGATACAGAGCTCCATTTCATCATACCCCAACCAGATGGGACCTGAGCAGGTGCGTTCACTTGAAAATGTATTCTCTATAAATGAACTTCCGGTTCACCACAGAGCGCAGCAGTCAGCCCTCAGGTGCCACTGAAGTCGAGAATTTTTAGCCAGCCAAACACAGACATTAAAATAACGTTTGAATTAGTTTTAATCACAGTGCCCTAGATTCTCATGCTCCCCAGGACACTACTGTGTCTCTCCCATGTGTGAGATGCACGGGAGGGCTGTACCTGGGCAAGACTCACCGGAGTGCAGGGCAGGAAGGAGAATTTAGGTCAATTACCTTTTGAAGTGTGATCCCTTTAAATAGCTACTCAAGGTAGCATCTTGCTAACTGAGCTGAATATAATAAAAGTGACCTGTGCTGTTTCTTTAAATACTGCTTTTTGGTTAGAAGTGATCAAAGTATTAAATTTGTGCAAGAAAAAAAAAATAGATCAAGAGGAGTTTCACCCATGTTCTTTCTGGAATCTACCAGGAAGGGTTAGGTATGTGGCTTACCTCTCTGAAAGCCCGGGCTTTAAAGTAGATGTCTTCATTTCAGGAAGTTGGTGCCTCTCTCAGCTGGGTCTTTGCTTTCTCCATCTGTAAGTGAAGGAGACAAGTAGTTTAGATGCCGCCTCCAGACCTTTGGTAAATATACTAAGAAATTTTGAAATGGGAAGTAGATAAATGTATGGGGAGGTGGGAGATGGGGGCAGAGAGTACTTGCTATGGATCCATTCTCCAAAGTTTTTTTTTAAAAAAAGCATTTTGTGTGTGAGTGTGTGTTCTCATTAGCTCTTGAAGAAAAAAAAAAAAGTTGAATAAATACATTTTGTGGTTTTAAATATATATATTTTTTAGTGCAGAAAAATTTTGAAGTATCTTAATTAGTAAAACAATTTTATTGCTTTTAATACCATGGCAGGGATCTAGAAAAAACAAATAGATCCAAAGCAACATAATGAATATAAGGAATATCTTCTAAAGATCTTCAAAGAAAATAATGCAAAATTTCTAAACATTATTGACAAAATTAATTGCTATCACAGTTACAAAAAATAATACACATTTATGGTAGAAAAATATAGAGGCATATGAAGAAAATAAAAATTACAACGAGTCTTACAATTCAGAAAAAACAAGTAGACGAATTTCCTTCCAGTATATATACATACACACAAACACATGTGTGCACACACACACACTGAAAAGTGTCCCAGGGAAGACAGATAGCTGCACTTTATTTATTTATTTATTTACTTACTTATTTAACTGGCCACAAGGTTTTGTATCCATCTACCTTTCCTTATTATATATTGAGTCAGGCCAAAAAACTTTAAAAATAAAGTTAAAAAAGTAAGCTCTTTTCAGACCTACAAAGAACTACACCAGTGAAATAAGAACCTGTTTTCTCTCATTGCCTTTCTTTCAACAGGCTTACGGGTTATTAGAAAGTTAAGATGGCTTTCAAAGATGAATTAGTTCCACGTTGAATTTTAACAAATATCTAGCGGGGAGAGCAAAGCACACAATCCATTAAGCCTTGTGACTGTTCATTATGAATTCTGAATTTTTAACCATCTAGAAATGTAATCCACGTTCAGCTTTATTTTTCATCCCTCAAGACTGCAAATGCTAAATAGAGCACGGGCCCCTTCTTTGGGCCTAGGTGACTGCAAGTGGGCAGAGGAGGAAAGTGCTTCTTTCCTTCCCCGGGGCCTTTAGTCTCCATGCTTGCCCAGTACCATGACTCACTCTCTAAGCTTGTTGCACCCAACAAGCAGAGAGAGCTAGCACTCTCCTTCCTGGAAAATTAGAAGGATGGCAGATCTAGCCCCCCCCCCCCCCCCAGGTCATCTTCCCACAGCTCCACATACAATAGAAATGCCAGGGTACAGGGCAAATAATATCCTGCCCCCTCCCACTCTCAACCACATAGACATAAGTCAGACAGTCGAGGGAAGGATTTGTCCTCCACTATTGGGTGAAATGGAAGAAAATGGGGAGCAGGTGAGATTTAGATGAATAATATTTAAAAATATCTCTGGATGCTCACATCTGGGGCCACTGAGGAAAAACAACAGGCTTTGGGACCATCAGTCTTTCATTTATTTATCAACAAATACTTAATGAGACCCTACTATGTGCGAGGCACAGCTCTAGTTGCTGAAGGAGCATCAAAGAACCAGACAAACATCTATGTCTAAGCGGAGCATACAGTCTAGCAGGGGGAACATACAATAAAGATCACAGGAGAGGGTACAAAATGCTACAGGGAAAGGAAACAGCAGGGTACAAAAGATTGGGAGTGCGTAGTGGATTGTGGTAAAGAGAAGCCTCCCTTAGAAGGTGACATTTGAGTCAAGACACGAGAAGGTTAGGAAATGAATGATTTAGATATGGCGGGAAGGAACAGCCAGTGCAAAGGCCCTGAGGTGGGAAGCAGGCTTGCAGGGTTGGAGGAGAGTGAGGGAGAGAGAGAACAAAAAATGAGATTCAAGATGGAAGGGTGAGGAAGGGTGGGAATGCAGGGGCTTGGGCATTCTAAGGATGTTGGCTTTCCACTTTGGTTTGCATCCTTGTACCATCGTTTGTCAAAGGCCACAGGTTGAGTGACTCTGAACTTCCCTTTGTCTGTAAAATGGGAATCTCACTGACTGTGTGCAGTTATTTTGAGGATTAAAATGAAATACCAAATATAATGTCTGGCATGTGGTATGTTTGTAACAAATCTTGGTTCCTTTATACTTCTGGGAATCATTTTGTGTATTCTATGTCTATTTTACAAATGTACACATAAACATAGAAGGGCGATGTAATTGACCTATAGTTTCCCAGAGGCAGAAATCCAGGGAGACTTTAACTTTGCAAATAAGTACTAAAATTTCCTCCCCAAAATAAGAAAAGCCACACTGTCATCAACACAAACTAATGGTTTTGGAAGGTAGGTTTGGGATTCAAGTTGATCTAAATCTTGGATGTATCAGCCATTAGCGAGGACTGATATATACAGGTGAATGTCATTATTCCTATTTTCATTGAGTGTCTATTTCAAGGTTAGGGAAAAAAAGCTATCTGTCCTTCTGGGGGACATCTGACATTCAAACAATAGCAGGTAAAATGGTCGGCTTGCAAACTGTTGAAAACACCATTGCCTGCAGGGTTTAAAGGGCCTCTCTTAGATATCAATCTGCTCTGCGTTAACTTTTTTTATATGATGGTGACAGTTTTCCTCTTATGTGGTGGTATCATTAGAGTTTCACTTGAGTTCACAGAAATCATTTTCTGCCCAAGTTTTCACTCGAACTCAGTTGCTATAGAAGTTGAACATCAGTGGGGAGGCAATTAGTTATTTAGTTATTATGACTTTACTTAGTACATTTTTAGCAGAAGGAAAAATGACAAAAACCTAAAATAATTCTATAGAAATATACAAGTGACTTCTTTTACCTGTAGATCATTAGTACAGTGGGCAGGATTTCAAGAAGCCACCACACCTATAACATCCTCTCCAGTTGTATTATTATGCAGTTGTCATGAGTTAATAGGACTAAGAGAAACCGTTTTAATAAAAGTTAGAGTATTTAGTGTTGGGAGGCCTGAGACTATGGGAAGAGCTGAAGATGGATTCCTCTTTGTAGGTCAACAGCAACCATACCTAAGTTATTGCCAAGACAACTAGTTGTATCATCTTTGGACATTCTGCTGGTCAAAGGCACTTTTAGGAGCTTTAAAAATTATTTGCCAAATAACTCTCCAGGGGAACACTAGTCTCTGTTTACTATCATACAAAGTTTGCTTTTGAGCACTCATGTATTATTTGGTCTCTACCCTCTGGTGTTAACTTGGGAGTCTACAAAAAGTCTGGATTATCCCCACTTAATGAGATAAGGAATTTTCCTTAAAAATGTGCCTTATGATTTTTTGGTACCATATATTAGGAGCCCAATAAATGTCTGTTGAATGAATGAGTAGAAAAAAAGATCTCTTCCATTTCCTTCAAACTTGTCCTGTTACAAACCAAAGATCGAAACACATATACACACACACGTATATTCTGCCTTCTTCCAAATTATATACATATACCAATATATACATAGATATGTGAAGTATGACTTTAAACACACACACACCATAATCTATAGCTCCAAATGAGAACTGGCCTTTCTGAAGCCATCCAAAAAGATAATCCATTTATTTCACAGATACAAGTAAAACATTTGGGAACTCTTCTCTGGGTAGTTTTCTCAAGACCTCTGGCTATCATTTGAAATATTATCATTGTCAGCAAATGTCACCACTTGACAGTAGATTGGATTTCTAAAAATAGCTAAAAGTCTGTTGGAACCAAACTTCTGTAATAAGTAAGTCAAACTTTAGGGAAGACCATAAAGTAATGAGTTAATACTTTTTTTTTTTTTTTTTTAGTATGGCTTATAAATTGCTTTTCTTTTTTTATAAAACAGATTTATTGGAAAATGATGCACATACCATAAAATTTACTTATTTAAAGTATACAATTCAATGATTTTTAGTATATGCACAGATATGTGTAACCATCATCACAGGTAACTTAAAAATGCTTTCGTGACCACGAAGAGAAACCCTGTGCACTTTAGCCATAACCCTTCTTCCCTCCCACCCTCACCCCAATCTCCCTGGCCCTAAGCATCCAATAATATACTTTCTGTTTCTACAGATTTTCCTATTCTGGACACTTCATATAACTGGAATCATATAATATGTGGTTTTTGTAACCGGCTTCTTACCATAATGTTTTCAAAGTTCGCCTATGCTGTAGCATGTGCCATTCATTTTTATGGATGAGTAATACTATATTGTGAGGACATACCACACTTTGTTATTCATTAATTCATAGGTGGACATTTGGTTGTTTCTACTTTTTGGCTATATTGTTAATTGTGTTGATATGAACATTTTTTATACCAGTTTTTGTTTGAACACCTCTTTTCAATTCTTTTGAGCCTATACCTAGGAGTAGAATTGCTGGGTCATATGATAATTCTATGTTTAACTTTTTGAGAAACTACCAAAATGTTTTCCATAGCATCTAAAACACTATTTGACACTCTCACCAGGGACTTATGAGGGTGTCAATTCTTCCATATCTTATCCAATGCTTATTATTTTCCACTTTTTGAAAAATTATGGCCATCCTAGTGGGTGTGAAGTGATATTTCATTGTGTTTTCTATTTCATTTCCCTAAAAAGGCTAATAATGTTGAGCATCCTTTCATGTGCTTGTTGGTCATTTGTACATCTTCTTGGAAAATGTCTATATAAGCTTTTTGCCTACTTTAAAATTTGTAGTGGGCACTTACAGAAGAGGAGATCCAAATGTTCTGAGTGACAGCAGCACAGTAAGAACAAATGCATAGCCTCCTGGGAGTGTGAAGTGTCACACTCCCTTGACCATAAGAGTAAAGACCCAATTAATCAACCACATTAGTTTAAGGTGATTCTTTGTCCTACACTTAGCAATACTACATCCATGGGGTTTTGTTTTTTTAAATCCTCACCTGAGGATATTTTTTCCATTGCTTTTCAGAGAGGTTGGAAGGCAGAAAGAGAGAGAGAGAGAGAGAGAAACATCGATGTGAGAGAGACACATTTATTGGTTGCCTCCCACATACACTCTGATGGGGGCCGGGGATTGAGTTTGCAACAGAGGTATGTGCCTTTGGCTGAAATCGAACCCAGAACCCATCAGTCTGCTGGCTAATGCTCTAGCCACTGAGCCAAACCAGCTAGGGCTACATCTATGGGTTTTTACAAAAAATATTTACACATGTATTGCACACCCACAGACCATATTCTGCTTTGCATACAGTAGGGACTTACTAAATAACTTAACGATAGTGGCTATAGAATGTCCTTGAAAGAAGAGTTTAGAGGCAGCAATCTAGCTGGAAGGAGGAGTGCCCTGAAGCTGTGTTTGCACAGCACATGTGTATGACTGACAAAATAGGATTCATCTACAACAAAGAACAGGGGCCGCTGGTGGAGATTATAGGGACCCTAAAGCTTCTCCTTTTCCCCAGTGGTGTGGCATTTCACTGAGAATCTGAGGAACTATAATCTGAGGATAAAACATGCTTTCTCAGATTCACCAATGGCCAGTCACACAAATACAGGCACAGGACTGTTCCCTCTCTTTGCTCCAAGCCTGGATACATATGAGCAGTTGATGGACAGGTACGTGAAAGGATGTGTGGATTTGTGGTAGGAGGGGTAACCAAGAAGGTAAATGAATAGGAGACAGTAGTATCTTGATGGGAGAAAATGAACCGATAAGTTGGTAAAATATGGCTGGTAGTAGAGAGGACTTCTGCTTAGTGCAGCAATCCAGGCTACTAGCAAATAGTAATCCAATATGTATCTTAATAGTCCAAGAGATTAGTCAGCCAAACCACAAAACAGGTTCTGACGGAACACTTTTAAAACATTCAATTTCATCCACTGTGGCATCTCTGAAAGTTAAAAATGGCCTCACTGGGTCCAAGCAGCTCTGACTAATTTTTCTGATCCAGTTCTCTCCAGATCTTTGGCGTGGATCAACAGCTCATGAGAAAAAAATGAGTGAGGGGTCCCATGCATTACTGGCAACCAATTACCCAAAGGCTTTCAAACGGGGACACAAAATGGTGGCAGCATTTCCCGGGGCTGCCCTATGAAGAAAGGACAATCCATGAGACCAGGATAAAAATACACTGAAAGAAGAGGGCGTATGCAACAGACTTGGGGGTTTTCTCACCCCTCTCTGGGGGCTTCTGTTAGAAAACAGAATCAAAATTATGCAATATCCCTTCCATGCCTTTCTCTTGCTTGGAATTAAAAATCATCTCCTGAAGATTTTCTCACTTCAAAACCCAGTCAGGTGGCTTTCCACTCTCATGGAAGGTGTCCGAAGAATAAATTGCTCCTATCAGAAATAAAGTATTTTGGTTCTGCCACAAGCGGTAAAATCTATGTTTATAAGTCTCTCCAAAGGCAACTCCATTTTTGCTGCTCTCCTCTCATTTTCTTTTGATGCATAAAGCCTGTAGACTGGAGCACTGTGATTGCATTTGGCTCTGGAGCAGTGTGATTGTAAATATTCATTGGAATTCAAGTTAGCCTTCCCAGGTCTCTCCTAGGACTGTGCTGCTATGCAAACAGCGCAGGTGCCACATTAACTCACAGCCCGGAGGCCGCCTATTTCCCCACAGCCCCTAGGACCCTTTCTGTAGAGTGAACACATGCAGGGAAACTGGCCCTTAAACACCATCTCAATCTACCATTTCATTTGTTTTTCCTTTTCTCCCCATGACTGCTGATCCTTAGTAATTCTGTCTGTCAGTCTCAAATATGCATTAAAAAGAGAACCGTGTCCTAGACTAAAAAACCCAGAATCTGAATGCTCTCACTGTGCATGTGCTCAATCTATTTAGGAGATTAATCAGGTTCCAGCCATTTCATGAATATATATACAAATACACACACAGACACACACACATGTGCCAATTTATAGATGCAACAACTTTACATGAAAAAATAGAACAGACACCTACTCTAATTAAGATACAAGAGCACTCGTGAGTTATTCCACCTTTTTTTCAAGTTAAAATCTGCAGGAATCAGAAATTAATTAAAAGAAATTAATATGGGATTGGGAATACCATGGTTAGAACAACCTTACAATAAAGAATGACTTACATATTTAAAACATAAAAATTCGGCCAGAAGGAAATTGTGTTCTCAATGTACCGCCTTTCAGGCTGAAGGGGAAGGTTGGAGCCAGCCTCCTCGACCACTCCCTGATATACCTTCTGAATGCCAGATGATTAGATTCCAACAGAATTCAGAGCACCTGCAATATTAACTTCAAAATAATCCAAGGAAGAAATCGATGCATAGAAAAATGACCTATAGAAAGCAATTTATAGAGGGTTTTTTTTTTTTTTTTTGAAAGAGAGAGAGAGATGTTATTAATGTTGAAACATTTCAGTGCAAAAGTAAGTCTAGACTGAAATTCTTTGGGCCTGGCCAACATTTAGATTTAATGAGGAAGTGAAAAATTACTTTTAGTAACAAAAATATAGGAATGGTCAAAATTTAATATCTACAAGAAAATTTTTAAAATTTGATTTAACGAGGTGAGTTCATGAGCAAAAGGCACTCTGCTAGGCATTTTGAGGGAAACAAAGATGAATGATATATGTGTTCTATATCTTGAAGGGTTTAGAATTTAGCAGTAGACAGAAGATGTGCAGAAATGGCCAGCTATAAAATGGGCAAAATACTGTTACCTTGAGGGAGGGACTGAAGGGGAATTATGAGCAACTTCATGACAGAGGTGAAAATCAACCAACTCTGGAGCAGTAGAAGGATCTGACAGATAGAGTTGGATGGAGGGAAAAATCCATCTCTGCAGAGAAGAGTTCAGATTGCACCCTCCCCCGCCCACCTCCCTGAAAAAATATGTTGAAGTTCTAATCACCAGAGGCTGTGGCCATGACTTCATTTGGAAATAGGGTTTACAGATTTAATCAAGTTAAGAAGAGGTTGTACTGGATTAAGGATAACCCTAATTCAATGACTGCTGTCCTAAGAAGAGGGAAATTTGGACACATATACCCATGGGAGAAGACCATGTGAAGACAGAGATTAGAGTGATGCATTTACAAGCTAAAGGAACACCAAGGATTGCTAGCAACCACCAGAAGTTAGAAGAGGCAAGAAAGGATTCTTCCCCTAGAGCCTTCAGAGAAAATATGGCCCTGCCAACACCTTGATTTTGAACTTCTAGCTTCCAGATCTGTGAGAGAATAAATTTCTGTTGTTTTAAACCACCCGTGTAGTGGCGCTTTTTATGGCAGCCCTAAATAACTAATACAAGAAGAAAGTAGACATGACTTAGAGGTGGGAAGTGTAAGACTGGCTGGAGAGCAGTGTGTGTAAAGACCAATAGTAGGAACTGAATCTGGGAAAATAAGAGGGCCTAGACTGTGGGGTTTGGGTCTTTATCTGAAATCTATATAGTATTATTAGGAAAGGGAGTGATGGAAGATTCAAGATAAGTTGGAAGAATAGACTGGAAGAAATGGGAGCATTTAGCAGGCTATTGTGATAATATCTGAGACAAGAGGTGACGGTCTGGATGGTGGCAGTGATTATGGAAAGGAAGCTATGAATTTGAGAGAGGCAGAGGTAGAATTGATGGAAGAGGTAGAATTGATGGATCTGGAAGACTAATTAGGTGAAAGAGACATAAAAATTATTTGAACTTTGAAGGCTTGGGGATGAGATGCGAAAATGAAGATGCTATTATCAGAGACAGGAAACCCAGGAGGTAGAGTTGGTTTGGGAGAGTGTGTTGAGAAGAGTCGAGCTTTTAGTAAATGTAGAAGTCCAGCAGAATGCTGGGAATGTGTGCCTGTAGCATGAGATTTGTTGGGCTAGAATTAAAGATTTAGGGCCACCTGACTGAGGGGATAGTCATGGGCCTGGAAATGGTTGAGATCACCAAGGGAGTTCTGCGACCATAAAGGGAAGAGTTGAAAATTGGGGAAGCACCTTTATTATGGTTGGGAGATGGAAGAGGCAAAGACAAATTAGAGAGACAAGAAGGTAACCAAGATCAACCCAAGTCAAGGACGCCAAGGAACATTATTTTATGAAAAAGATGGTGATCAGTGACATAAAATGCTGCAGGGAGATTGGGGAGGACAAGGTCAAGTTCAAGTGACTGGTATGGGAGGTCATTTTTAAAGGGTTTGGAAATGACTAAGGGCCCAGGTGGTGTGGCTCAGTGGTTCAGCATCAACCTATGAACCAAGAGGTCACTGGTTCAATTCCCGGTCAGGGAACATGCCCCGGTTGCGAGCTCGATCCCCAGTAGGTGGGCGTGCAGGAGGCAGCTGATCCATGTCTCTCTCATCAATGTTTCTCTCTCTCTCTCTCCCTCTCCCTTCCTCTTTCTCTAAAATCAATAAAAACATATTAAAAAAAGAATATTATATAAAAAGAAATGACTAAGGGGTTAAAGAAGCTAATATGTGTAGCTTGTTCTTTTGACAGGTTTGGCAATGAAAAGAAAGAGAAACACGAGAGAATTTTTGTTGTTCTCGATGTTTTAAGAGAAAAATACATGAGCATGTTAATACGCAAAAGGAAAGGAATCAAGGATTTGGGAAACTTGTAATGAAACAAAAGAGAGTGGAATAACTGATGGAGCACAGCTCTGGAAGGAAGAGGAATGGATTTGAATCAAGGCAGAGAGAGAGAATTAATTAGCTTTGGAAAGGAGACAGGGCACTTTCTCCTCTGAGATAGGCAAAGAAATAATAGGAGGGGTAATAAATCACCTGGATGTGGAAGAAGGAAGTTGAAGGGGTTCCTGTGAGAGAACCTCATCTCAATAAAGCAGAGTAGGTCAGTTCCTGAGAGACAGGTGTGGCTGAGCGCGCTGCGAACTTGAGGGGTGGGGAAGGTGGTATCTTTGGGGAGTATGACAGAGCGTGAATGAAAGGATTGCTAACAGGCCTCGCTGAGGTGGTAGCCAGGGTGCTAATTGACAAAAGTACTTTAAATCGAAAAGATGTGACTTTCTCCAGGAAGGTCTAACGGCTTGGGAGAGGCGGCAGGTGGAAGAGCAGGTGGTGAGGAGAGGCCAGTGTTGGTTACAGGTCACGTAAGGGCAAGAAAATGCAAACCAAGGGGTCCCGGGGTAGAGGAGAGGCTACGTTAGAACCACGATTTCAAAGAGTTTTTGAGTGGATATAAGTGTCTTTGCGCTTCAAAATAACCTAAAAACAGTGACAAAATAAAGAACCAAGAAACAACATGAAGGGGAAAGATAAAAATTTCCTTCCTTCCCTCCCTCCCTCCCTCCCTCCCTCCCTTCCCCGCATTCCTTCTCTCTTCGGTTTCATCCGTTCAACAAGCCCTTGCTGAAAGCCTCTCCATGCGAAGGCAGGGGGCAAGAAGGGAGGTGCCAGGGCTGTAAGATGAGGTTCTCTACCTTTAAGAGTCTGAAATAACAAAAACAACAAACACCTCACTCACACTATCTACCAGCAACTACCCACGTGCCCGTCTACATGTTAGCTCGGGACTTCGACCCTCAGGTGTAGGAACAGGGGTCATGCTTCGTTTTGCCAACGAGAACACTGAACTGAAGAGAAGTTAAATGACTTGTCAAGGTCACACAGCCAGTTTCCAGCTGAGCTCCGATTTGAACTAAGTGAATCTGGATCCAGAGTCTGTGCCCGTAACTACACTAGGCCATATGAATGAAAGAGATTTTGAAATGGGTTATAAAGAGGGTGATTCCATATTCCAATCAGTCTGGGATAGACCAACTTAATGCCTGTCATCCGGGCAAAGATCCTCATTGTATTGCTTTCCTTTTTTTTTTTTTTTAAATCCTCACCCCAGTGGCCTCTGTCCCTCTGAGCACCTTGACCCTGCTGCTTTAACTAAAGGGGAAACACTGAGAGGTACGTTCACCAAGCTGCCTCCAAATGGAGCTCTGCACACACCTTCTCTAAGCAGTAATGGAAACTGAACGCACACACCCGAGCGGGCCTGTCCTGGAGTCCAGGCTTCCTCATCTCCTTCCCTGACCGCCCAGGGGCCAGCGCTCCCACTCCCTGCAGACCTCAGCAATGACACCACAGGTCGCGCGCTCGCGCAGCCTCAGCCGGGCCACTTACAGCAGCGCTGGCTGTTTTGTGGTTGTCGGTAATGGCTTCACTTCCTTAGCTCTTTCTCCTTACTGTTTTCAGCCTCTAGTGTGAAACAAGGAAACTGATACCAGCCAACTGGATCTGGTGCTCTAAGAAAAAGAATGTGCTCTTGTCATTGCCAAATGAGTCACCTTGGAAGATTTAGAGATGTACACTCAACTCCCTGTGGATGAAAAATGTATCACTTAGTTTTCTAATGCTTACTGATGAGAGGCACTTACGCAACATTGTGATTGGTTCTTACTTCAGTAATACCATTTAAAATGCTGCCATGTGCAAAAATGATGGTAACGCCTAGGCCAGAGCAAGCAGAGAACCAACTCAGCAAACTGAACAGAAGACATCCATCCAGGGTTTCCAATATCCTGCCGAGCAACCATTGTTTTGTGAGACTTTATTATTCTCTGAGGTTTTAATACGTTGACCCACAGAATTCCCTTATTATTTCTCTGACTGCTTTTTCTATTGTCTCCTCTGTCTGTCCCGGGCCCTAGGTTTTTCCTTCCTCTCAACTCATTTGTGCAGTGAGTTTATGCATTTATAGCGATTTCAATGACAATTTAGATTACAAACGGTTTCAAATATACATCGAAGCTGCCCGAAGGGCATTTCACTCTCCCTCCCTCCCTTACTTGATAAGCTCATCCTCTAATATGATTTCAATAATAGCTAACATTTATCATGTGTCAGGCGCAAAATTGATGCTTCTACAAGGTAAGTACTATTATTATCTTTGTCTTCCAGCAAGGGAGCTGGTAAGTGGTAGAACTGAGACTTGAACCCAGGAAGTCTTGCTTTGGCATTTACGCTCTTAGCCACCATACTATGACACCTATTCACAGTCAACCCCATGGCTCCCACCTTGTGACTAGATTATGCCAACAGCTTCCTAATATTTTTTCTGGCATCAGCTGAACTCAACACCAGTTTTCACATGAAAGGTTTACTGTGCTCTTTATGATTAATTTTAAAATCCTCTATTAGTCCTCCAATGTTTTCTACTTGCTTGTCTGTCACCCAACCCCATCCAGACTCTTTGTTCCAGCTAAGGATTCCTGTATGCCATGCAAAATGTTCTTCTCACTTCTTAGGCTATTCCCTCTACCGCAGGGGTGGGGAACTCTCAATGTCATGGGCCTTAACGTCAGTCAGCTAGCCCTCTTCTAGTTCAGATGGCTCAGACAAGTAAAGTGAAAAGGGGAATAACATGTTATTTACTGGAACTAATGAAAGCAAGTGTACAGTTGATTGTAAATACCCCAGGCTGACGATGTATGCAGTAATCAAATAACGTTCCCTTTGGGACAGCTGGAGGAGGAAGCAGTCCAGAGCCTTCAGGGAAAAAAGGAGCCTGCAAGCTTGGGTCATAAGCCTTTTGTTTGCACTGGATTATCAGGGAAAACAATTCCAGCACCACACCTGGCCACCAATGGTTGCACAGCAGCTACTGACTCAGGAACACAGAAGTTCTGGGTTTGACCCTAAGCTTTACCACGCCCTTAACTTTTCTGTACCCTGGTTTCTTCAAATGTAAAGACAGAAATAACGACTCTTGCTTCACAAGGTTGATGTGAGGATGTTGCTTGAATTTGAACCATGGAAAAATATTCAAGAAGTAGTGGGATCAAGAACCCCCGGTTGGCTGACCATAGCTACTCTGGCAGTTAAGACCAGGTTTTCAGTTGTGAGTTCATACATATACTTAATATTTACAGATCTCTTATATAATAATATATGATATACATATAATATGTATTTTTACATTATGTTATTCATATATATTTATACATGCATAGGTGTATTTTTATATAGGGTCTGGCAAAAGTAGGTTTACAGTTGTGAGTACAATAAACACGAAGTTTATTCTTGTATTATTATTTATTAATTATTGCATTATTTTCCATACAAACATCTATAAACCTACTTTTGCCCCATCCTGTATGTATGGATATACACATACATATATACATATATACTATAATGTAGTTATATATAATATAAATATTTTGGAGTCTTCACTTAAGAAGAGATCAAAGTCTTGGGAAAAAAAGGATAGATAAGGTACACTATCTAATTGAATCAAATTATTCAAAATCATTTTAGAACACCTAACTCAAGAGGTAGGGAAAGCCCTGGCCAACTAGCTCAGCTGGTTAGAGCATCGTCCTGATACACCAAGTTTGCGGGTTTGATCCCCTGATCAGGGCACATACAAAAATCAACCAATGATGATGTCTCTACCTTCTTCTTTCTCTAAAAATCAATAAGTAACATTTTAAAAAAAGAGGCAGGCAGAAGTAATATTTATTTCTCTTCTTAAGGGAAGGTAAAAATCCTTACTTAGTTTCCTGAATTGGAAGGCCCCTTCCATCAGCTTCTCCACAGCCCTGGCTCTCAATCCCCAAAGCAGTAAGAACAGAGTTCTCAGCCTCTACATTGATGATTTATCCCGGTCACAGAGGGGACACTTGGCTAACTGAGGTTAACAGCTTTCTCGGTTTCATTTCAAAAAGACATTAGCATGGAGGCTCTATGAAATGCTGATATGCCAAATACTGATTCATTCACCTGCAGAGTTCACTATAAGGCAGGGACCTATTTGACAGGCAGGGCTGAGCTCCCAGCCTTTTCCTAAAGGGCAATCCCATAATTCATCTCCCAGTGCTAAATTACACCTGACACTTCACTGAAGACTTTAGGTGCACTCACCCAACTGCAATAAGCCTAATGCGGAAGAGGGTTGGAAACGACAAAGGTATTATTTTTGAAGATAATATAACTACTTCTATTGTGGGTGGAAATATTGTGATGTATTATATTCCCAGGCAGGGTTGGGTTAAGGGCAGGAATTGAGCAGCTGTGCATGTTTTGCTTTTGTTTAGTGGGGATGCAAACTGGCTGTGGACTCATCAGAAGTTGTCCCTGGCTATAGTCTTATGCATGAAGCCTCCACATTTTGCATCACTACCTGAGCTACATGTCCCTTGACATATCCTTCAGCTTGACCTATTCCCAAAGGAGAGCCAAGCTTTTCCATAATCTGGGCTTTCCATACTCTATTTCCTTGCAAATTTGTAGGAAAGCACATGGTCCAGGAGCTGCAAAGCAGTGGGCTCTTGCTACTCCTCTATAGGGCTTTTTATGGAGAGTCTGGGTGACAGGAACAGAAGCAGTATGTCCTTAACTTTGGTAGAGTGTCCCAGTAGCCAAGTACTTTAGCACAGTGGTTTACTTGTTATCATCATGGATGTACAAGCTCCCAGGGTTACTTGGTGGAAGAGAAACAAAATCAACGTGACAAGTGCATTCATTGTCTAGCTTCCTCATGCTCCTAGTAGGACTTTTCTTCCACTCTTTCAGTGTGTGCAGGGGCTCATGGACCATTTTATTTGATGTTGTGTGAAGGAACTAAGTGAGCATGTGAGGTTTTAGTCTGGCCAAAGCTCAGGGGAACTTTGGAGAAGTGAGGCTGGATCTTTTCTCCCTAAGTCAGGGGTGTTGGGAACACTGCAGTGAATGGGCAGATACAGGGTCTTCTCTTAGGGAGCTTGTGGTATAACTTGGGAAATCTGAGCTTAACAGATGTGCACAGCTGGACAGTGCCAGCCCCATTAGATGCCTGATAACTGCTTGCTGAATGAAGAAATTGTAAAAGTGAAGACAAGCTGCTAAGCAACATTAAGTGCCTTCCATGTCCCAGATTCCATGCTAGGTCCTTTCCATTACAATATCTAACTCAGCACAGGATAAACAGTTGTAGTCAAGGGCAGACCCTGATATATGGCTTCTGAGGCAGTCTTTCATGGCATATACATGGGAAATAGTATTGTTTGGTGCAGTGACCCCAAGACTAGGTGTCCATAACATGGTACCAACTCTGTCATTCATTAATAATGCAGTCTTGGACAAGTCATCAATCCTCTCTGAACCTGTTTCCATATCTGTAATTTGGGGATGATAATACCTACCTCACAGGGTGGCCAAGAGGACTGGAGGAGTTGATGGATCCAAAAGGACTTCGTAAATAAGATCTTATCCTCTGTAAAAGGAAAATCAAATTTTATTTAGTCAATTTTTCAAGACTTCATTCTGCTTCTAAGCAATGAAATTTTATATGGTTTCAACAATGGCAGCAACATCAGAAAAAACAGAAAGGTTGTCCTCGCAGTCATCAAAGTGGTATTTGGGGACATCTGTATCAGAAAGATTCTTATAATAAGCCAAAAGTCATTCAAAGTGATTATTTACCCAGTACTTTCACATGTTTGGGGAAATTACTGATACCCCAATAGTTACGCACTTAAGAAGACACAGTGGAATTATTCTTTATAAATCAGTAATTTTTGCCCTTTCAGAATTTCTATGAATTCTTTAGATGAATTCAAATTTGGAGCACACAGAAGCATAATATTTGATTCTAGTGGAATAAATAACCACTCATTTAATGACAGTCTGGTTTTAAGTGCACTTGCCCCAGTCAGTGTTTTAACAATTAAAATGGAAATTATATAGAACTATTTTCCTAGTAACCCTTTGTTCTTTTTAGTCTTGAAAAGAGATTATCACCTCTGTTTAATTTCACTCTCTTTTATTTTTAACTTTTTGTGCTCTAACTGTATCTTGGTTTGTGATATCTCGTAAATCAAAACACGTGAATTTCATAATTTCTTTCCCCTTCCCCAGATCATTTGTGAGGTGGTTATAGGATACCAAAGTGGGCATCAGTTCTCAGGGATGTGCTGGCCACTGTCTCCCACCTAAATGTGTGGGACCACCATTTGTCATTACTCTTCGTTTATGGCCCTTCAGCCAATTTTCAGTCTATGTGACCATGCACATATTCTACCCAATTTGAATTAATTTTGCAAGTGGAAATTCATGGAGCAGTGTATCAAATGCCTTAGTAAAATCCATATATATTACCTCTAGTGCATTCCCTTCATCCATTAATCTCGTAATGTGATTTAAAAGAGTGATCACATTTGTCCGGAATGATTTGTCCTTTATCCATCCCCAAAGCTGCCTCCTGTACTTGGCTCCATTATCTGCCACATCCTCTCAATTCTTCTCTCTTCACATCTGATTCATTATATTATTAGACACAGAAGTTACATTTTACTGGATAATAATTGCTGGGAACACCCTCTTTCTGTATTGAAAATATTTACAATTTCAAATAATCTTTGAAGTGCAGATTATTGAAAATAGTTTCGACTGATTGTGAAATACGTAAGCGAATTGCTTTAATGCAATCTCTTTGATTCCAAGCTATGCTCTGTTAAATCTATTTGCCCTGGCAGTTCTTGGTTTCTTTCAAAGTAAGTTTTTGTTATGAAGTACAGCATATTTAAGCTACCTTTCCTGTTCTGCTTGTTTAAATTGTGTTTTCAGGGCCATATTTTCCCTCCTGCCTGGGAAAAACATGTACTTCATTGCATAAGTAGTAGATTCTTGCTGTAATGCTAACAAAATCACATCGACTATGAATGCCTATATTTATTGCAATAAAATTCTTGGAAAATGTTTCTCTATGTGTATCTAGATCAGTTTGCCTGCTGGCTAAAAATATTCCTCATCTTTTAGATTTTGGTAGATTTTTTCCCTTGAAGAGCTCGAGGATTAGAGACCAAATCAGTAAATTTAGGGTAATAGTTAACTCAAAACGTTGTTTCAAAAGAGTAAGGAGGGCAGAAATGAGAGGAGTAAACAAAAGAGAGTAATAGAATTAGGAAGAAGCAGCCATAAATCGGGTTAAAGAGCACTGCAGTATGTAATGGACATTCAGAGACCTAGAGACAAGAATACCAGTTGAGGCTACATAGGGACTTCCTTTCAGGAGGTGCAGACTGGCTTAGCTGGTTAAAGCACCTGTGTAGTAGTGAGAGGCGAAGAGGCTCCAATACAAATTGGTGCTTTGATATTAATTCTCTGACCCACAGTTCCTGTGCAGGAGACTTCTCCCTCTCTGTCGTCACAGTCATTGCCCAATCTTTCTTCTTTGCTCCACCAGCACTCCCTTTGGGAATGGAGGACTCCAAATACTGCTTTTTCAACTTTCTGCTTCAGAGGGGTGAAGGCAGGTGAATGCTGAAGCAAGAGTCAGGTCCAGGAGGATATTTTGGCCTCTGCTCCAAGGACGCTCACTAATGACCCTGATAAAATACCACTTACAGGATATATGCAGTGCACGTGGGTCAATGTCTTATTACATGATGGGGGGAAACGAGCTTTATCAAAGACAAGGTCTTAGGACTTTATATTAAATCAGATTCAATTTTGTAATCTAAATTTGTGGTTGACTAGTATATTTCAATAAGATATTCTATAGTGGTGTATTGAAAACCATTGAACTGCTCGATCAACGACTCGTGTTCAACATGGGCTCCTGCACAAGAATACTGAACTCAAGGCAGCTACTAGACAATACGATGGCTATAAATTTGTTTCCAATTTTATCTCCATTTTGATCTCGATCCTCTGACTCCTGTAATAAACGAGTCCACGGTACATCAAAATCAACTTGTACCCGAGAAATATGCAGCCTCACATTGATATGTGAATATTCATTCATTGGGGTAGACATGGCAAGTATTTATTACTGGGAAGGAAGAGGTGCATATAAAATTAAGTCAATAAGCATGAATAAATGCTAATTTTTATGTGACATTAATATTTAAGAAGCCGTGTGTATGTCTGAAAGTGTATCTTCCTTTGTATAAGCATCTATGCTTATCCTATGCAAAGCATTTGTGCTGAGGATGTAAGAGGCTTTTATTACTAATGTTTTGTTTTTCAAGAAAATGTTCTTTTTAAACAATTAAAAAAAATTCTCACCCAAGGATATGTTTTTGTTGATTTTAGAGAAAGAGGAAGGGGGGGGGGGAGAGAAGCATTGATGTGAGAAACATCTATTTGGTTGCCTTCTGTATATACCCCAACCAGGGATTGAATTCGTAACCTTTGTTATGGGACTTAAACCCAACCTCTTGGTGTATGGGATGACAGAGCTCAAGAAAGACTTAATAATTATTTTCAAGTCCATTGAGCTTTAGAAAGAATTTACATATTTATATATATTCCTTAGAATCAAAGTCATTTTCCCTGGCTTTTTCAGTTGATTGATAAAGCCCTAAAATCTCAAGATGTGATGAAAGCACTCTATCCCGATGCTCCTACTGCCCCTTTCCCTGTCTGTACTAATGAGAACCTAGAAGAAAAGAAATCAGCCTGAGACTGGGATATTATTATTATTAGGCCCTTAATATAAAATCATGATACTTTAAGAGGCTCTAAATGGAGAGCTGCACTAAAAGGGAAGTAGAACAGGGTCCACATGGCCGTCTTTAGTGCCTGGGATATGAAGGTGCCATTGATGGAAAATTTGACTCAAGCAAACATTCAAGCTACTGACTTTAATTTTCTGTTAACTTTAATTTCCTGTGATTTATGGCTCCCTATTCTTTGAATTTTCCTTCCTCCTTCTTTTCAGTATCTAGTGAACACTTGCTATGTGCCAGATACCGTGCTAGGTGGTGGAGTATAAGTCACGACCCGTGACCTCAGGAATATACATTCTTTAGGAGGAACAGGCAAGCAAATTGGTGCAGGCCCTGTGCTGTGCTAAGTGACAGATTGGAGAGGCTGTGGGTACTCTTGGGGCACAGAAGAGTGGCAGGCAATTCCACCTGGGGGAATATTGTTGAAGTTCTTTAGAAGAGATGATGGTTCAGTTGAGTTTTGAAAAATGAGAAAGAAGCCCAGCTAGTGTGGCTCAGAGGCGGAGCATCAACCTAAGATCCAGAAGACTGTGGTTCAAAGTCAGGGCACATTCCTGGGTTGCGGGCTCGATCCCCACTCAGTAGGGGGGGCGTGCAGGAGGCAGCCGATCAATGACTCTCTCTCATCCCTGATGTTTCTCTCTCTCCCTCTCCCTTCCTCTCGCTGAAATAAATAAAAATATATTTTAAAAAATAAAATAATTTTTAAAAAAGAAAAATGATAAAGAAGCTAGAGTAGGGGATCTTAACCTGGTATCCACTGATCCTAAAGAGTCCATGGATAGTTTTCAGTGGGTCTGTGAACTTGGATAGGTAAAAAAAGAATCACACCTTTATTTTCACTAATACACATAAACATTTTAGCATTTCCTCCCATTTTAACTATAGGAAACAAATCACAGTAATATTAACAGTACCCGTGACAATGTCGCCAATAGAAGTCACAGCAGCAGTATTTTCATAACACATCTGTATCACATATTGTTGTAGGTAATCTCAAAATATCCCTTCTGCTCATCGCTACCTTAAAATTACAGTAGCTCCATGATCACATCAGAAACTGGTTTTAGCGTTTAGTTGATTTTGATGTTTTAATAACTGAATTTCAATATAAACTGGTTTCCTTTATGACTGTATATTTTATTCTGTACATTTAAAAGTATTATTCTGAGATGTCCATAGGTTTCAGGTCTATGGAAGACTGGCAATGGGGTCCATAGCACAGAAAAGGTTAAGACCCTCTGAAATAGTGAGAAGATTGGGGGAAGGGTTATGTTTATTTCAGAAGAGAAAAAATTTATGCTTAACTTTAAGCACTTCATTTGATACTTTTAATTAGACATGTTTCTTTTTAAAATAATCCTTGCTGGAGGATATTTTTTTCACTGCTTTTGAGAGAGACATCGATTAGTTGCCTCCTGCACATGCCTCGACCAGGGCTAGGGATTGAGCGTGTAAACTGAGGTACGTGCCCTTGACTGGAATCGAACCTGGGACACTTAACTCTGAAGGCCAATGCTTTAACCACTGAGTGAAACCAGCTAGGGCTAGACATAATGTTTTTTAAAGCAAATGTTGGTAGGTATGAAGACTAAATATATACACAATGATTTTGTGAAATATAGTAACATATACTCACTATATTTCCACAGGGACATGTTCCTGGTGGGCAAATCTATTTATTAGGTATATTAATAACTCACAAAGTTTCAGAGCCTAACAAAACGATCTGTCATGACATTGGACTCTGCAGTCAGTTGTGGTGTGTTAAAGGCCAAAGAAAGATGCCTAAAATACCTATATGCTACCTTTTCTTGCATGATTAGAATGGTAATGATCATTTAAGATCAACCAACATTTGCCTTACTGGCATTTCAATGGTTGTGGTAAGTGCCGGACATGGAGAATATGCTGAAATTTTACCAGACATGAATCAGGGTAACTGGTAGCTTTGGAAAGAGTACTTGATCAGGCATCCATAGCCTCAGGTCATAGGCCCAAGTCTGTCACCTTGTACATGTTTATTATTGGTAAAATGGAGATAATGACTCTTGCTCTAACTTGTAAATTTGCACTAAGGATTAAATGACTATGTCATGATGCTCAGATGAAACTTAATACATCTATTATTAATATGAAAACAGTGAAATATCAATATCATTGCATTTTTATGTTATGACTATAAAAATAACAGTGAAATATCCCTATTTTTGCATTATAAAATACACGGGTGGGCAAAAGTAGGTTTATAGTTTGCATCATGACTTTTTTTTAGTTAATAAAGCTACTGTAATAATCATAACCTGCATGTCTTTATCCATACAAACAACTAAAAACCTACTTTTGCCCACCCCTGCACATTGAATGTAAAGCGTTTTAAACAAATAGGATTGAAAAATGTATCTATATGTATAAAATATAAAAAACAAATGTAGCATGTGACTATATCCAAAACACAGGAGTTAAATTCCTACAACACTGAAGACATTGAAGCTTGTTACCCTGAGTGACTAGATGATTCTATAATAAAACCACTTCCCTATGGCTGGCAACAAGCTTTCAAATATGACCTGTAGGAACAGTAGCATGAGACGGCAATGAATTTATGTATGCATTATTTAGATTTAGTGGCACTAAGATCACAAGAAAACACATTTAATTAATGGAGTGCATTAAGTTCTGAAATTTAGATCACTTTCTCCAAATAAGCTGTTCTTCAGAGGAATCATGCAAGGAAATATTGATAAATATTGCAAACAATGGGAGAAAGACACCAATCAGGATTTTTCTGCCTTAAAAAAAAATCTATTTTTAAAATTAATTATGCTTTTCATTATAACCTAGCAGAGAAGGAATTAAGTACCAGCCTGGGTCTTCCATTCTCTAGGTCAATGTTGAAAGTTTATTTCTACAGTAAAATGCACCCTTCACATTCTGAGTGTCACCATATAAATCAAACAAAGAGAGCTGCATTCCAATTCTCTCCATTACCACAGAAGCATACAGTTACTAACCAGAACAGTCTTCCATTTTTAGCTTGAAGTGTTTTCAACCTCGAGTATGCTTAGAAACATTCTTAAGTCAAGGCTATTGTGATTATACCTGTTAAGGCTTTCATTCTATATAAATCATCGGAGCCAAATGAAGTCCAAAATACTGACCCTTAACTGCCAATTGGAATAGTCTCTAACCCTCAATCATTTGCTAACAGAGAGAAAGGAGCTAGATTTGAGTTCTAAAACTACCACTTCTGAATAAAAAGAAGAAAAAAAAAGCAAAGCTTAATATGCATCTGGGAAGACAGTTAATGCAAATGGTAGAGAAATGATGTGGGGACACTACTCTAACCTAATTACACTAATTGTTTCTCAAGTACAGATACCGGCACAGAGTTACACAGACATACATTTATTAACTCACACAAATGCACCAGTGAATGAACAGTCTAAAACCAGGGGAAGCAAAACCCAGTGACTTTTCCCCCCATCCTAGACAGTACATATACACCCAATAACATACATGCTTGACAAGCATACGATCCGGAAGTCCTTAAACAATTTTGTAGTCATCAGTTATAAATTAATGAAGCCTGCCTGAGGGCAGCATGCAAAGATGCACTGTCCAAGATGTAAGCACTGAAGCAAGGCGAAAAGTCAGAAGTTCTAAAACTGAAAGCTTGTATCCTGGATACCAGAGCAGACGATGGATTTAGGGTGAATAGATTTGTATCCTGGACACCAAAGCCGATGATAGTTTTAGCGAGCACAGCAAATGATTTCAAAGACCATTCTTCCTACAACTCAAATTTCTGAAAATGAAAGCCAAATGGTTTCCATCCTTTATAAGCTTGTCCTTACAGTGGACAAAGCTTTGGCTGATGGTCTTGGTCTTGCTGGCTGGCTTCAAGGGCTCTGCCAGCAAATAGGTCCTCAGCATCCTTTCTTTTTCCATTCTCTTGGATAAGGGATGCTCTGTTCACTTCACTTGAGCTTATATTTATGAGGTACTGAGAAACAGGAGTGTGGGGTCCCTCAAATTGTTCTCCTGGATTTAACACTGCAAGTGAGCCTGCAGTGTCTCGGCATTTGTTAAAACATTTGTCCTATAAAGGCTGTATGTTATTGGATCCAAACTGATGCCCCAATAAAAGCAAGAACAAAGCAACAACCCCTGCCCAAAACAGCCCATTCCTTTCCGAGTCCAGGCTCCTGAAAGCACATGAAACTGTGCAGCCTTCACTGGGGGGAGCAGCACTCCCTCCTCAGCTGGAGACTGCATTCAGAAAGAATGGATTTTTCCCGGCTTCTGATAGTCTGAGACATTGTGTCTGTCACTCAGAGAGTGAGCAAAATAGGGTTCAAAAGAGAGAACAGAGAGATGTGTAAACAGATGCAAGAGAGGGAGAAGAGCGTACAGAGTAGAGAGATGGAAGAGACCGGTACCAAACCTCACCCTGGGATGGGCCACTCTCCCTGTGCCTGTGAGAGGCACCTAGGCAATTTTAATTATAAATATTTATATCCGCAGAAGCAAATTCAGAAGGATTTATATCCCAGGGGAGCACAGATCAATAGATCTGAGCAAACCTCATCTCCAGGCTGACCACTTAACACTGTTATCACCGATTAGGGCTGCATGGCCCTCTGGGAGGGTGTCGGTTCTCCTCTTGTCCTCTGTAGGTCCACCCCATTCTTGGCCCCAAGAGGAAATCAATAACAGGATGCAGGGATCGATACCCAGGACATCTGCTTGGCTGCAATGGCTCACCTTAGGAGAGGAGTTTGGTCAGCTCTCCTCTATCCCGCCAACTCCCATTCCTCCCTTGCGACCCCTCCATACTCCCAGATACGCTGGGGACATCCCAGTTCTGACCCTTAACTCATTAACTGAAGTCAGCAGAAATGCTGCCGACTCTCCTGGGTAAGAAAAGAAAGACTTGGTTATCATTTGCCTCACTTTCCAAAAGTGAGGTAACTTACCAGACCTCAAGGATTGGGTCATTTCCTGCCTCATGGCCCCTGGCACGCTTCCTGCTGCTGACGGTCTGGCCACCGAGTACTGTCGGAGCCGCTGGAGGTGGCTGGGTTTCCCGTTCCAGGTCTGCCTGCGTCTCCCTATGCTTGGTCTGCAGTTGATAGATCCTCTGCTCCTGAAGCATCCAGCTATTGACCCGCCCAGGGAAAGAAAGAAAAAAAAAAATGGAAAAAAATCAATTAATACTAAACAGCTTAACAAAACCCTGCATAGCACAGGCCTGACACTTACAGGGTAGGAGTTGGGGTGGTCTCAGGGGCAACAGTAGTTGTGGGGACAGCCTCAGCCAGCAGGAAAAGCTGATGTTCCAGGGACAGGAAGCCAATATGGTAGGCGTGATCACCCCCCCATGCACACAGATACACACACACGCGCGCGCGCAGCATGGTCTGACATGCTCCCTAGCCTGGGAGCAAAGAGGACAGTGCAGGTACATGTTCATTGTGAGCTGGAGGAGGGCAACACATTCACCAAAACGGAAGGGCTGCAACCAAACTCATGAAAGGGGTGGGTATTTTTTCTGTTTTCTGAATTCCTTTTACTTTCTTTCTTCTATTTCTTTTTCTTTCTTTCTTTCTTTTTTTTTTTTTGGTAGAGAGGGAGGAGTGGAAAGGGAGGAGATATTGTTTTGTTCTGAAAAGGTAACACCATTTATGTGTTGCAGGAGTCACCCCAGGCATTTCTTCTTCGTGCGTCTCCCTATCACATCACCACATGCAGACACACATGAAGCTTTAAGAGGGGGTGGGCAAGAAAATGGGGGAGCACCATACCTCAGCTGCCTGGCCCTCTCTCTTCTGCAGGAGCTGGCTATGGAGACTCAGGATTTTTTGCATCTCGCTGTTCCAGCTGTAAAGAGTTTACATAGGGAAGGAGCAAGGAAGGATCATGAATGTCAACCAATGAGCAATTAGCATGACAAGACTAAAGTATTGATCCACTAAAGCTCACTGCACTGCTGTAGCCCCAGAGGTAGAGCGGCTCCCCTGTCACTAACTCCGATAGTGCATTTCAGAAGCCTATAACGTAGGGCTGGCTACTTTTGTAGCCCCGACCTCTTCTCGGGGCAGAGGAGGGAGGTGCTCTCATGCTGCTCATCTGCAGCTCTCAGGGTGGGCCCCATCCCTAAGCAGAAAGCTGCAGAGAAGAGCACGAAGAATGGGAAGATTTTGGCTGTCCTACTTCATTCATTTTTAAAAATACAGCTCCCTCCCGATGGCACTAGGCAGTTCTATGTATTGATTGGGAAAGGGCTAGGGCGAAATCCTGGCCTGACAGCTGGGGCTGGAATTAGTATGGTTTACCATTCCGTATGGGCAGGGGCAAAATGCCTTCTGTCGTACCAACTTCTGACTGGCCAAATACATATTTCTGGGCACATTTTACTGATTTGCAACATTAAGGGGCAAAATGGGAAGGGAAAGGTGCTGTTTCACGAAAGAGGCACCCTTGCTTCCTAGTGTAAGGTGATGATACATCAAAAGAGAAAACAATGGAGCCCGCGCCTCACCCGACAGGGTGTTCAGACGACACTAGCCAGGTGAGGCGATACTCCCACAAGCTTCTCCATTCTCCACTGATTTCTTCCCTTGCTATGCTCAGCCATACGCAGACTAATCTTTCTTCTGCTTACTTCCTGATCCATTCCATGCCTCACAAATTTACTTCGTATGCTGCTTTTCCAATTTCTTCCCATACCCTTCCTTAAATATCCACTCTCAGTGCACCCCCTCCATGAAACTTCCAAGCAGTGGTGATCATTTATTCTTGTGTGAGCATTTTACTTATGTGCCCCAACTGCTCTCTCATGATGAGCAAAACAGATATGGTTTCTCTTCTCAAAGAGTTTACAGACTAACTGAATCAAGGAGCTACCCACTGACAACAAAACCATCCATCCACCGTCCATCTGTCCATGCATCCATTTGTTTAATTCAATCTGTGCTTACTGAGAACTTCCTATTGTCAGGAACTGTTCATTTATTTACTTATTTATTATCATTATTTTAATCCTCACTCAAGAATATTTTTTTCCATTGCTTTTCAGAGAGAGAGAGAGAGAGAGGGAGGGAGGGAGACAATGGATTGGTTGCCCCCCATATGCCCTGACCTGGGCTGGGGACAGAGGCTGCAAAAGAGGTGTGTGCCCTTGACTGGAATTGAACCCGCGGCCCTTAAAAGTCCTTGGGCAGACATTCTAACCACTGAGCCAAACCGGCAGGAACTGTTCTTCGGTAAAAATACAGTGGTGTGGCAGGGACTTGGGTGCTCGCCAACAACTGGCTTCTCCTCCTCTTCTTGGGCCCATAGTAATCTCTACTTCCCAGCTCTTTGTAACAGGGCTTGTGACTGAGTTCTGGCCAACGATATGTGGGTAGAAGTGACACATGCCTGGCCTGGACCATAAAAACCTCCCACACGACCCTTTGCTCTCTTTCCTTTTCACTTTGACCTTGACGGCGACATGCTGAAGACGCCGGTGCTGCAATCTGGGTGTCTGGGTTCAGGTGGAGAGAGCTGCCCGACTGCATGAGACTGAGGCATGAGCAGTAAAGTTTCATGGTGTTACATTACTGAGACTTTAGGACTTTTTTGTGTGTGAATGTGAATGTAGCAGTTAGTGTTACTAATAAAAACAGTGCCTAAGAATAGGTGTGGCACCTGCCTTCATAGAGCTTGCAGTCCAGAGGGGGAGAGATATATTTAAAAATACAGAAATAAGTGTAAAAACACAACTGTGTTAACTATAATAAAGGAGAACGTATCTGAGCTAATATACAAATATATGAGGAAACTGACCTAGACAACTGCCATTGTACAATTATGTTGAGATCTGAGTGGTGAGTGAACTGGGGGAACGTGAGGTGTTCCAGAAAGAGGGAACAGAATGTGCACAGTTGCTATGGTAAGAAGGAGTGAGGTATATTCTAGAAACTGAAAGAACCACTGAGTGAGTAGAACCTCAGTGTGAGTAAGTGAGAAGGGAGATGGTGCAACATAAGGATGGGGAACTAGGTAAGGCCTTGTTGGTTATGGATTTTAGTTTCCATCCTGAGACCATTGGGAAGCCACTCAAGTGTTTTAAGTAAAACTAATAAATCATGTTTACATGTTGACAAGTTCTCTCTGGCTACAGTATGAAGAATGAATTGACAGCTCCATTTCCAGCCATATGGTAGAGTAGATAACTCAAAAACCCTTCCACCAAAAATGCTAAGCTATTCTGATACGCATATATGAATATGCATATTCATGCACACTGACACAGACAATAGCGTGGCGAAGGCCTGGGGGTGGGGTGGGGGTGGGGTAGGAGGGGTCAATGGGAAAAAAAGGGGGATATCTGTAATACATTCAAAAATAAAGACAGATTTTTAGAAAGATGATGTCTAAAAAGTGATTCTGAATAAAACAGAATACACATTTTAAATAAACAGCTAAGCTTGCAAACAAAGAACTCCTCAAATGCCAGGGCCCACGAAAATTAGGAAGCTGGAACTGATATCCCCACACAAAAATGAGACCCTGAAAAGGATGGTGTAGGGGGAAAAAATCCATCTGCTGTCACAAGGATGCTTGTCTTTTCTTGACCAAGGGATAGGAAAAACGTCTCCCCTGAGAATCTGTGACTCTGCCTTACAGGTTTGGGGATTTATATTTACTACCTACCACGCTCAGAAACCTGTAAGCTGAAAAAGTGAAATCAAACTTGGTCTCGGGCTAGTAATATCCCTGTGGGATATGGCAGAAGCAAACCCAAAGATACTCCGGAGGGCCACAGCTTCAGGCAGCCCCCCCAGGATTCCTGGAGCAAAAGCCCTGTGGAAGATGGACTGTGGGTGAGAGTAGTCAGCAAAGAAAACTGCAGATTTAGACCTCCGAGACCTTCAGGTGATAGAACAATATGGTAGAGGCTGTAACACAAGTATACTTAAAGTGATTAAAGACATAAAAGAAGGCATCAAAATCAGAGGGACAAGAGGAATGCATCAGGACCAAGAATGCATCTCTCTTACTCAAGGTGCAAGACTCACAGTACATATCAGGATTTAGGAAGCAGCCACTGTTATCTCTTTCTTTTCTCTCCTCATGTTAAATATGTTATTTATATAGGACAGCGCTCTCACTTGCTTTGTTAGTGACATCTAAAATAAAAAAAAAAAAAAGGGCATAATGACTGCTCCAAAGCCGGGAAGTATTTTCCATATTTAAAACTGATGGTCAGCTCATAAGACATTCTCTGTTTTGATTGTCGAACTGTCTCATAAAGGAAAATACCATCTCAGTGTGACTTCTTTGCTTCTTTGCACTGTTCAGCTCAGGGCTCTCTTTCCAGCTGGGCACAAATTGAGGACACTGGCCTTTTCAATGGTGGACAAAGAGCCATAATAAGAAGGGGGTGGCAAGCATCAAAGGAAAGCTCAAAATAAGGAAGGCTCATTATTTCATCAGAAACTTTTTTTCTTGCTACTGTTTCAAAAATTATTCCTATGCCTCACAAAAGAACTAGGAATAAGTAATACAGTAACATCAAGAGATTACCCAGTCAGCCTGAGCTGGACGAACCACTGCTGCTTCACAAATCCCAGACATTTCTTTATGGACCCAGGCTTGAGTTACAGTTAACGGTGTTTGGTTGTGGAGAGACTTGGATGGAACTAAGTGATTCCAAGCGGATGGAATCAGGTCAGTTCCACTCACCTCCCTGTCTTGTGAGACACTCATCATCATCACTATCATTACGCTTTATTGAAGTTCAGCTAGTTGCCAGACCATGTGTTATTTCATTTTATCATCAGAAAACCTCTGCGGAGTGGGCATTAATATCCCCATTTCTCAGATGACAGATACAGAAAAATGAAATGATTCAAGTTCTCTCATCTTACATTAGAACCAGGGGCAGGATAAATGCCCTTAGCCTTCCTCAGCAGGTTTAGACAGTGGCAAAACCATTCATAGCCCTAAGAAGAGCAGGGTCCAATAGAGAATTTCTCTGTGTTCCTCCAAAGGAGGTTGTGTTCTGAGCAGCCAAAATGAGACAACAAAATGAGATATTTGGACAATAATGATTTATAACATTTGATGTACTTGTGGGGCTGCTTTTTTTTTTTCTTTAATCCTCACTGGAGAAGTGAGGATATTTTTTCCATTGACCCCTAGAGAGAGTGGATGGGTGGGGGAAGGGGGAGAGAGGAGAGAGAGAGAGAACCATGGATGTGAGAGAGACACGTTAGCTGGTTGGCTGCATCCCACATGTGCTCCAACGGGAGACAGGGACCGAACCTACAACCCAGGGAAGTGCCCTTGACTGGGAATCGAACCTGTGACTCTCTGGTGCACACACAGGCCGATGCTCTAACCCCTGAGCCATGCTGGCCAGGGTGATTGGGGGGCTGCTTCAATCAGGACTGTTTATAATGAAAAGAGCCAGGTGATCTGAGCCACTTCCTTTCTCCCTTACCCCAACATCCCTCCTCTCCACAAGGCCCGCTAGTTGTCCTTTCAGATGTGTGCCAGTCTGTCCACACCAGTTCCCCAAGACCATCCTGGTCTAAGCCATCATCATATTACCCCCCCAGAAACCTCCTAATGAGGCTGCCTGACTCCACTCTTACACTTAGGGAACAGTTCTCCCAATAGCAGCCAGGGAAATCTTTCACAAATTATATCAGATGATGCAACCCCTTCTCTTAAAGCCCTCCAAAGGCTTCCCATTGCACGTTAACAAAGCCCTCACCTATCTGCCGCAGTCTGCCACACCCTACAGGATCTGGCCTTGCACACTTCTTGCTTTGCCTCTCTCTGCCAGCGTCATTGGGTCACCTTTCTGATCCAGAAACATGCCCACTGCAACTGGGGGCAGGGCACTCAGTGCTCTCCTTTGCCTGGACTGCTCTGTTCCCCGATCTCTACATGGCTGCCCTTGCTGTCCTTAAGGTGTTAGTACAAATATCACCTTCTTGTAGACCACCCGCCTCAGAGGCCACTCCCCATCACCCTACCTGTTTTGTTATCTTGGGTTTTATTGTGTGCATGTTTTTTTTTTAACTCATCTGAGGATATTTTTTCCATTGCTTTTCAGAGAGAGTGGGAGAGAGAGAGAGAGAGACACTGATGTGAGAGAGACACATCGACTGGTTGCCTCCTGCACACACCCCAAACGAGGCTGGGGATCGAGCCTCCAACAGAGGTACATGCCCTTGGCTGGAATCGAATCCGGGGGCCCTTCAGTCTGAGGGCTGATGCTCTAACCACTGAGCAAAACCAGCTAGGGCTGTTATCTTGTTTTTGAACATCAAATCTCAATTACCAAGCACAGTGCCTGGCACATGAATATTCAATACTTTTTACAAGAATGAAAAGCTGAGTTCCATATCTTCATTTACACCCATTTACCTTCTAAGAGAGAGGAAATGAGATACTCTATCACTAAGAAAAGCTATAACTAATAAGTCAGCCTTGGAAAGAAAGTCTTTTGCTAATTTTCTCAAGGTAGGCAATTTATGTAGGGAAATCAGAAGTAATTTTTTTAATTAGTAGTATTGCTATGGGTGAAATTAGGCTGATAAAAATGAAAGTCAAGGCTAGTGACTATTTGTGCTTACTATTTACAAAGTTGCAGTGATAATAATTAAGTGTACATTGATATAGTATTTTCTAGTATAAATAGCACTTTTGCATACATTAACTCATCTTTTTTATAACAACTTTATGAAGGAGACAGGTATTACTCTCTGCATTTTACAGATAAGAATATTGCTAAAGGCATTATAGATACTGCGTATCAGGTCACAACATGGTCTGGTAAACCTGAAAACCCAAAGATCCACCTTAGAGGATATTTTAATTCACAATAACTTGGAAAAGGGACAGATGGGATACACAGAGGAAAAACTTATGTTTAGAGTGTATATTAAGTTCCAGTAGGGCACTGTGTTAGTTTCCCAGGGCTGTTACAACAGGTTGCTACCAACTGGGTAGCTTCTAACAACGGAAATCTATTTTTCTCACAATTCAGGAGGCTTGAAGGCCACGCTCTCTCTGAAGACTCTAGGGGAGGATCCTTCCTTGCCTCCTCCCTGCTTTTGGTGGCTCCTGGCAATGCTTCCCATTCCTTACTTTGTAGCAACATCATTCCAATATCTGCCTCTGTCTTCACATGACCTTCCTCCCTTTCTTATGAGAACATCAGTCATCGGATTTAGGGCCCAGGCCAATCCAGTATGGCCTCTTCTCAACTAATTACATCTGAAAAAAATCCCATTTCCAAATAAGGTCACATCTTGAGATTCTGGGTGGACATGCGTTTTGGGGGCACACTATTTCAACTCGCTTTAGATAGGTTGTATCAAGCCATAAATGCCCCTGCTTCCTGTTCACCCTCAGTTTCTGTATGTTTTTTTTAATAGTGGGTACCCCTGTATTTGCTCCTTGCATTTTGTTCTCTCCCCTGCCTATGAATCATACCCACTGGCTTTACTCCTGTTTCTTCCCCCACCAGGAATATTTCTTTAACATTCTATGTGGATACATCACACGGACAGGTGCACAGTATGAATCTGTGCCATGGAGAGTACAACTTGTTTTTTATTTGAACCTTTTCTAGGGCATAGTTCCTAACGATGTTCCCAAAGTCAGATAATTAGTAGATCTGGGCTAGAAGGATAATGGCTGTTAGGTCAGCGATTCCAGACTGTAGTAAATGAAGGCTGGAGGAACGGTTCGTCAATGGCTATAACAAATCATGGGCGCCTGTTAATAGTTGTATAACTAGGATGGTTTCAATACAGGATTTGAGGTTTACAGTCTTTATGGTGTTCTTTCTCATACTAAAGGGAAGCATGTAAGAGACAATTACTTATTTTCGAATCTGTTAGTACTGGCCCATTTTTAGCCCATAGGCTCTATTTCAAGTGAATGTTTTCACAGGGTCTACCACCACTGTCTTTATATAGCAGCAGCACATGCTCATAGATATGGTATTTAAAGAGCCTTCCTGTCATGTGTTTCATTTTCCTGCCCTGGCTATAGAGGAAGACTCACACCTACAAAGGACCATTTGTGGTTTCTTTGCCTGTCGCCTGAAACAGTTCATTGTCTCACTGAATATATATGGCTATAACCAGTTCCCACTGATAGCAAGAACCGTTATTGTTGAAGTTTTTCTCCCCCCCCCCCCCGCCCACCTACTAAAGGAAGCTTCTGGATCCATTTCTTCTTGAAGGGAAAGTTAGAAAGAAAACATTATGAAATTATGCCTTGTACATAGTGGGAATTCAATCAATACTGATTTCATTTAGAAATTCAAAGCAATCTTTTGATTCAAGTTGAACTGAAGGAATAAACATAAATGACATTTTCTCAGTGAGGAAAAAATGGTATTGGGACAACACCCAACAAATGTATCAAAATAAATTCTAGATAAATTAAAAATGTACAAATAAAACCACAAAATTACTCGATTGAATGAGAAATTAAAAAATAATATTTGAGTGAGAGAAGTCCTTTCTAAATATGTCCCAAAACTCAGAAGTCAGAATATAAGAATTCATAGCTTCATCACAATAAAAATAAAACAATTTTTTTTGTCTGGCAAAAATCATAATCAAAATAAAAAGTGAGATAGACTGGGAGATTTTAAAATTCATATAGCAAACAAATTGCTGATTTTTATAATATATAAAAGGGCCTGTAAATCAATGTATAAAATTCAATGACATAATGGAAAACAGGCAAATAGTTTCTAGGAAAAAAAATAAAATGACTTTTATACATATAAAAACACAACCTCACTCAAAGTAAGAGAAATGCAAATTAAATCCTCACCGAGATACCATTTGTACTTAATATATTGGCAAAACTCCAAAATTATTGATAATACAATGTACTGGTGAAAATGTGGCAAAACAAGATTTTTTTATGTGTTGACGGTAGGGGTGGAAATTGGCACAATCTCTATGGAATACAATTTTCCAAGATCCACTAAAATGACATGCACATACTCTTTGACCTAGCAAATCTACTTCTATGAGTTTATCCCACAGCTATAACTGCACACATGTGAAATGGCACATGTAAAAGGGTACGCACTGCAGCCTTGTAATAGCAAAAGGTTAGAAACTACCTAAATATCTATCAGTAGGAGGATGGCTAAATAAATAATAGTTTACCCAACAATGGGATATCATGAAGCTGTAGAAAAGACTGAGGACTCTTCTACATAGAAATTCCTTCTCTGTAACCATTGTAGGAAAATGAAATAGATGGCAGGCGAGGTCCAGAAAGACCATTAATATATTGTAAAAAAAAAAAAAGTGCTGAGCAAGGTGTATATAGTGTGCTATTTGTGCAAAAATGGGGAGGGGAGTGTTTGCCTAGATGTATTTGCTTGTACATGCATAAAATATCTCTAAGAGGAAATACAAAAATTAGATAACATGGACTGCCACTGGGCAAGGGTACTAGGTAGGTCTGAGACACACAGAGAGAATTTTCACTGCGTACCTTTTGTACTTTCCGAATTCTAAGGATGTATTCCCTATTTAATAAGTTAATTAATAAATTAAAAATACATAGACAAATTCATAACCACACACACAGATCAAACTTCCTTTGCTATCAGACCTCAGACCAGGATAAGAAAATATCAGAAAGATAAGTAAATCTCCAGCATGTTAGGTTCTTGGCATCATTTTAGGCTACTGGGCCTTGGGAATTAATGTCACACATTATAATTAGGGTAAGTGGAACTCATCAGCCAAACATGTCCATCTCCTGCACTCCTAGCACTTACCATGCACATTTGCTGAATGAAAAAATGAAAAATAATGAATAAACTACAGCCCAGCTGGCATGGCTCAGTGGTTGAGCACTCACCTATGATCCAGGAGATCGAGGTTTGATTCCCAGTCAGGGCACATGCCCGGGTTGTGGGCTCAACCCCCAGTAGGGGGCGCGCAGGAGGCAGCCGATCAATGGCTCTCATCATTGATGTTTCTATCTCTCTCTCTGTTCTTCTCTCTGAAATCAATAAAAATATATATATAAACTACAGGTTAACTGCTAATGGCCTTTGTGGATAATCCCAACCATTAATAAAGTAAAAATAAACATAGTTGTTATACCTAGTAAGTCTGGAGGCTTGACCTCCACTACCCAGCTGTGAGCTTGGTCAAGTCACTTACACTGGGAGAGCTGGCTGCCACCTTAGCAAATAGGGAGTGTGGACCAAATCATTTCTTGTGTGCTTTCCAGTTGCATGTCATCTTGAAATACCCTAATTACAGTATTCTTTACCAGCGTGTACGACCAACCTGAAGGAAATGTTTCACTATTATTCAGGGCACTAACACTTGGATATATAATGCTATTTTGGAACTTGGCAAATAATTAACCTACAACTGTGCTAATACATTTCTCAAACATAAAATTCTGTTTACTTTAACAGATTCATCTTTAGTACCTTTAAGTATTGGAAACATTGGTACTTCAGCCTCTAATAAACTGTTGGGAAAACTGCTGTAGTTACAAAGGCCAATAAATTTTCTGACCCTTTAAAGAGAGCTGATAACAATTTGTGCCAATCTAGATTATATAATCTCTTCCAAATTTTCATTCATCTCTACCATGTATACCAATGGCCACTTCAACCAGCCTACCTCTAACATTTTGCAGAACCTGGGGTGAGAGCTTAAAGGAAGATCTACATACTATACGTCTAAATATTTAAAAGTTACATATCAAATAGTTGCATAAAACATGTTCTAGCTTCCTATTTTGACAAATACATATTTTGATAAAGCACTGGGAGGAGGTTTCTAGTTAGGAGTCCTTGGACTTTAGACCATGGCTGTGAGGGGAGTTAGCTCACAGACCCCAGGCTCCAATCCATCTCTTTTCACCCTGGCTTTGCCTCTCACTATGAATAGTTTTATGCACACATATGTGAGCATTATGCTTTCATATCCAACATTCATTCCCCATTTCCACAAACAGTCATCCTTTGTCTACCCCTTGGGTCTGTTGATATAGAACAGAAGGATGGCCCTAGGGAAATCCTGTACAGGTTTTGGAAGCCCATTTGAAATTCTAGAGTGCTGGGGAGTAGGGTGTGGTCCAGAGGGGGGGAGGGCTGGTAAGTGATGAGTGAATACCCTTCCTTAATCCAATGGACTCCTTAAGTAATGGGAAGGGATGAGATGCAGCCACAGTGGGGTCAGAGCAGGGCCCTCTAACATGTTCTAGATCCCTCTTGCTGAACCTCAGCAATGAGTTCTTTAAACTATGTGAGCCTCAGTTTCCTGACCTGTATAATGGGTCAAGAAGATGCTGCTACTGTTGTTACACATAGTTGTTGAAAGGTATAAATAAATTTAACAACGTATGTGAGAGTTCTTTGTAAAGGTACCATAAACTAGTAATGTACTGTTATTAAGCCATTTTTGCTTTGTTTTCCATTGTACCGTGTACTAAAGCAAAGAGCAAAGCAGCTGCCTGCTGTGCACATGCTCTCATGCTTTCATTAACATATGACCAAAAAAGCAAATATGGAGAACTGGTGACAAAGGAGGCAAAGGTTATTTAATATCTTTTAGATTTTATTTTTCCTAAACCTGCTGCCTGATTCCTCCAGGTCCAGGCTGATTTCTTTAAGACCCTGAGTTTGTGTACATGTGCTAATTTGCATGGCTGATCTAGGCCTCCAGATTGATGCTGGGTAAGGGACATTACTCTTTAGCAGCTGCGAGGCAGGGTCACTCCTGCATTAAGCAGGAAGCAGACTGATATCTCACCAGCTCAGCTAGCAGAGTATAAGCAGTGTACCTCTGTGGCAAAAGCAGGCGACTGAATGAGCAGGGTGTGCCGGGGAATGAATTACACTGTGAGCTTCTGCATCCATAAAAATGAGGCCGCTCTGGGGTCAGGCGGGTGGGCCATGTGTCATGGAGGCAGGTTAAACTGATTCGACCCTCCAGCTTGCTGATTTGAAGCTGACAAAAGGGGCTGTGCCTTGGCTCAGGGCTCAGAATGATCTTACTATTGTCTCTGGCCATTTTGAACCAGGAAATCTCTGGATTTTTCTCTCTTAGGATTGTATTTTCTTTCTTCTTCTTTTTAAAAATACCATTCCATCCCCATCTGCACAGAAATTCAAATCAGTTTCATTCTCAGGGTAGGGATTTTGGTATGTTTGGGGCAAAAGCCCTGTATCTTTATCGCCTTTTAGCATCTTGCTAAATAGAACAAATTGTGCTATTTCTGTGTTGTGTGGTTTTTTTTTTCTTTTCAAAAGCAATTACTTTCCTGTCATTTCTAGACATTCAGGCAGAAGAGTTGGCCTTGATTACCCATCCTTTCCTCCCCTCCCCCTTTCAAGTCCTTCGGCTCCTGCACTGCTAGGGAAAAATTCAATTAAATGGAGTGTCAGTGGAGCTACAATGGTTTCAGGTCAGAGACGTCAGTAAAAAGCTGTGGAGCTGCGCTGCCCCTGTGTATGTAAATGTGTATATTTATACCAGGGATGTCAACTTTCAGGACTCTCCTCCTCTGCTCTTCCCTGATCAAAGATGATTGCTGTGGCAACTACTGCAGAGGAAAAGAAAATCAGGGCCTCCCCTTCATCCGTGTGCTGTCGGAGTTTAATTGCTTGGAATAATGGGACAGGAGTCTATTTCCCTTGCACACAGCCACAGTCAGGCACACACAGACTTTCAAGCGTGGCCGTGCTGGGGCACAAACACACAAGATGGCAATGCAGGAAAAAATCCACGTGCCCCTCAGTCCTGAGGCACGTACATGTGCACAGAGCTGCCTGCGACACAAAGCAAAACACTGCACTCTGGCTACTTCAGTAAAAGCAATGCATAGTATCTGGCTCACATTAAAAACTATGATTTTATCTTCCTTTGTAAAAGGCTGAACAATTTTAATTCTTTACCTAGCTAAAAAGAGAACAGAAGAGGATACAGGGGGAAGTCACAACAACAAAATACAAAAATATTTCAAATGGCTTTTGTTGTTTAATTCTTCTGTACACATGGTCTCTGAAGTCCTAGGTCTTGGCACAAACACTTCATATGTTAATACCCCTCTCAGACCCTTTCTTGCTTTGTACAGGCAGTTACAAGGTCAGGTTGAGTATTCTACGCTATTCACTGTGTTCTAGGCTGTTTTTGTTCGCACATAGCATGAAGAGGGATTCTAACTTGCATCGACAAATACAAGGAGCGACATTCACAGGCAGAGAATCCGAGCTCTCTTTCTAATTAGCTCTGCTGAGTCCAGGCACAGGGACTGCGTGCAGTTTCAGGCAGGGGGGAGTCCCCGGTCATGGGTAGAACACAGGCTCTCAAGTACCCACATGGCAGATTTAGGTTTTCCTTTCAGGCTCCCGAGGGCTGTCAGATTTTAAATATTATTATTTGGCCTAATTGGTTCCTCCTTTGATGGCAACAGAATAAAGACGGCGTGGGGGAAGGGGAGAGGGGAGAAATACCCTCACAAACCCTGTTGTCAACACAAAGACACTTGGCTTTGTCTTATCACCATTAGAAGCTTTCCTTTTTCTTTTTTGTGAATTAAATAGTTAGGGCTGTGTGAGTGAAGCACATGCCCATCCTTTCTAGGACAGTTAAGAATAAACACAGCTTTTTCAGAGAAAGAAATTTAGATTTTATTTTTCTACTGTTGTGACTGTTGAAATTAAAATTTTTTTCTTTCTGAAAATTTCAGAAAACAATGGTGGTAGGTAACCAAATGCAAACCAAGGACGACCCCAAAGCACCGTATTTTAGCTATCTGGAGATAAATACGGCTATGCGGAAGGGCCCCACAGTATGCCAGATGTTACAACGGAACCTCTGATTAAGACTCGCTTTTGTTTTGCTTGTTCTATTCCTAAGTGGACTCTGAGCCTGGATTCTGCATTTCTGACTCCCTTCTCTAGAGGCCTACAGGTCCTCTTTGCAAACATGTTTTACTCCAGCTGCGCCCTCCCAGCTGCATGAATGCTGATCAGTTCAGACTCTAACCTGCCCTGACTGTTCATTCTAATATGAGGAGGCAAAAAGGTAAACAGATAATTACAACACAGGAGAAAGGCCAGGATCAAGGTGATGAGAGAGTACCCAGTGGAGGCACACAACCTATTTGGAGGGGAGAAAATGACATAGGATCTTGTTCTGTGGGAGGTGATTCCTAGGCCAGAACTAGCCAGCAGGTGACCAGGTACAACCCCCGAAGCAGCCAAAGTCACCTTGCTTTGAAATTGAATTTTCAGGTGACTTGATCCCGCTAATCCTCATTTGATGGGAAGCCCAATGCCCTCCTCCAGATTTTAGCAAATTCCTGGGTGGGAGTGGCCTGATGTCCAGCTCCTACCGTATACTGGACGTGAGTGGCACTGAACTTCCTTTGGCCTGTCCCTTCCTGCTGGTCTGTACCAATCCAATTGTAGCACTTGATACTACACAAGTACTTGGCACTTGGTTTGTATGAACTACTCCCACAGGGTGTTGGTATGAACACCTTGAATTCTGGGGGAATAGGGATTTCTCCTCACCGTATTCTTGGCCCTTTCTCGGTTTTCTGTGACTTCCTGCCTTCCCTTTTTGCAGCCCCTTCCCTCAGACTCCTCCCCCAGCAAACAGGGTTTTCCACCTGCTCCACTGCTCCAGCCCGCCTCCACACCCACTGTGCAAACCCACTACACTCAGTTCCTTTCTCTGTGCCTCTCTCAGTAACGGTTTTTAAATTTCAGTATTTCCCTTCTTCCTCCTCTGCTCGTCTCTGCAGACGTATCTTTTCTCATGCTGAGGACTATGGGATCTTTCCTCATCACCTGCCAACGAGGTAGGGTCATTCCATAAATAGTTAGCATACACCACTGTGTGCCTCGCTCCGTTTCAGAGGCATTGGGGACACAGCAGGAAACAAAGAGATCCCTTGCCCCCACAGGGTCAGCATTGTTTCTAATACTATTTCCTCCTATTTTTCCAGGAAGTAAAGCGTATTTAATAAATGCCTGCTGAATCAGAGTTCTCACTCAGCTTTCTTCCGCAGCCGTATCCCTCAGTCTCCAGTTCATCAACCCCACGCTCCTGATTAGTGTCCATTCCCCCAAAGCCATCAGTCCATTCCTGCGCTAGAATTCGAGAGGGCTATTTTTAAAGCTAACATTTATTGTGCTCTTTTCAAAGTGCTTTATGTTCATTCTTTTGTTTAATCCTCACAAACATCCAATTAATAATAATATTGTTTTTGTTTTACAAATTAATCAACAGGAGCTTAAAGCACTTACATTTTCTTGCCCAATAGCTGGTCTCTACCTATTGAAATCCTACCCTCCCTTTAAATCCAATCCTGAATCTGGTGATCTCTCCCGCCTTTGAAATTCCACATTGCTGTGTCAGCTCTGACTAACCCAATTTACTATCTATAGTAAATACATTTTTCTGATTGTTAGATTAAAAGCTCCTTAAGGGTTCACCTTAGGATCCATTCTGTTGCTTGCAAAATAGAGCATCAGTAAACATCTTTGAATTAATTTAAATTTAATAATCAGAGCAAATGGCTTACCTCAAAGAGGAGTTGAAGGGTACTTAAATTATCTGTATCTACTAGGAAGATCACAATAGTGTCCTGGATAAAGCCAGAATTTTGAAATAATTTTGAAAATTATAAAATAACTGTATGGTGTGAAGCAACATGGCCCTGGGCTATTTGAGGGTGATCTGCACTAATGTAGAAATAAAATAATATTGCAGAAGTTAAAAAACTAAAAACAGGAAGTAGCTAATTTCAGAATCACTAAACAATGAGAAGGCTTACAGTTGCTACTGTAAACAACCTAATTATGCATTCAGTACAGATAAATTTTTATGCAACTGCCTAAGTCAGAGTAGATGTGTAGCTAGAAAAAAAAAAAGACCCTGTTCCAAGTGCTCAAGGTCTATAGTTAGTGGAGCCAAAGGCAGTGGTTGTCTGTACATGCGACCAATTTTCTTCTTTTTGTCCCATAACAGTGAAGCTGTAACAACAGGTTTTGTCAAGGAAGAGCCACCAAGATCTCCCATAGAATTCCACTAAAGGTAAGGACTAGAGGGAATGACAGGAGTCTGGTCTGTTTCTTATGGTAAAGCAAAGCCTCTCTTTTTCTCCTTCATACCATATAATCAGTATTTATTTTATATTTCTACAGATAGATAGGTATGTAGAAAGTAGAAATAGATGAATACCAATGCTTAATATAGGTGAAGAGATGAGAAAATAAAAATAAAACAGGAAGAGACAGAGTTAACTACTGGAATAGAAGTGTGCTAAGAGAAAGTGGTAGAATATGGACAGAGGCCTTAATAGAGAGAATATAGTTCATTTTTACTGAGCCCATTACTCATTTCAAAAAAACAACTTTGCCTCATTGATTTTCACTGGTCATTGGGTCACCTATTTGCTGGCTGGTGCTCTGACTCCTATTTTTTTTTAAATTCTTTATTCAGCTGTTTCGAACCTCTGTAATTTTGTGTTATGCGCTGCACTAATCAAATGCCAGATCAAGCAATGTTTTCATTACGAAAATGTGGTTAAAACAGTCTCGAAAAGGTTATAATTTGTATATAGTCAAGAAAAAAACTTTTATGCAACATTTCTCAACCATAAAGATGATGACCACTATGAGGGGTGTACTCAAGGCTTTCTAGCCACAGTTTTTGGGTTACTCAGACCTCAGTGTGCTGGACAGTCCCCACTTGCCCCTCCAGACCTACTATGCATTCTTCTCTGCTGTGCTCTATGCCGAAGAGACCGACCTCTACGCACTGTATCAGCTCTCCCTTTACCTCTGGCTCCTAGTCGGCTGAGCTAAAGGGAATCAGTGGGAGGGTGAAGATCTGTTCCCTTTCTGTAGGTCATTTGAGGGCAGGTGTGTTCTTTGATTGGAAGTCACAACTCCTCCCAAGATGTCCTCTATACAACTCTTCCTTCTCACCTACAAGCCTAGGGGTGCTGACAGCTCCCCTGTTCTGTTACTACCTCCAGGACACTGCACGATCCCTTGCTATTACCTGCACCCCTGCCTAAACCTTTACAACTGGTTGCTTTCGTATACCCTCTTTGAATCCTTACTATGAGTATGACAACTGTTTTTTGCTGGGACCCTGACGGAAACACTCAGGTACTTACATAAACTGAATTCTTACTACTTTCTACCTGGTCCTCTGTTTCAATCAGAACAGCATGATTTGTTGGATACCTAACCCAACTATATTACTGTTTCTTTCTAGAAAGCCTTCAGATTTCTCTCTTCCAGTCCACGTTTATCAATATCTTATGACCCAACTCAAAGTCACTCCCTTCTCATTACCTAATTCCAAAGCAAAATGACCATGTCTGTTCATATACTACTTAAAACACTGGAGTCTAGACTGGCCGAGTGTGGCTCAGCGGTTGAGCATCAACCTAGGATCCAGGAGATCTCGGTTCGATTCCTGGTAAGGGCACAGGCCCGGGTTGTGGGCTTGATCCCCAGTCAGGGGCGTGCGGGAGGCAGCCAGTCAATGACTCTCTCATCATTGATGTGTGTGTCTCTTTCTCCCTTTCCTGTCCTCTCTCTGAAATCAATAAAGATATATTTAAAAAACAAAAACAAAAAGACCCCATTGGAGTCTATCATTACTAGACATCTATATCTTTAGTTGTTTTATGCATGGATGAGTGCTTGCATTTTCTCTCTCTCCAATGAGACGATAAGGTCCAAAGACTCCATCTCTCACTCTTAGATTTATTAAATAATTCAATAAAGAGTTTTTGTATCAACTATGCACCACACACTGTTCTTGGTCTCAGGGATAAAGCAGTGAATACAATAGACAAATTTCCCTTCCCTCTTGAGCTTACGCTCTAGAGGAGGTAACAAATGATGTACAGATAAGTAACAAGAGATTTTAGTATATTAGATAATAAGGGGCTAAGGAGAAAAAAAAATAGTAAGTCAGAGAACACAGAAAACTTGGGTGGGGTAGTGTTGAAGTTTTAGGTGGTCAGGGAAGATACCCCTGAGATTATGGCTAAAGAGAGGACAACCATGAAGACAGTCAGAGGGTGAGCCATGGAGATATTCCATGCACAGGAAACAGCAAATGCAAAGGTTCTGTGGCAGGAACGTTCTGTTCCATGATCAGAAGGAGGTCTGAGTGAAGAGCTGATGAGGCCGGTTAGGCACTAGGTCCTAGTGGTATTCATATGATAGTTGTTCAACAAATTCAAACCATCTGAAAGGATGGTCAGGATGAGGAAAGCCAAGGTGATAAAAAAGAAAAGAAAAACATCCCAGAAGGTATCATAGGGATAGAGATCTCTTTTATTTCTCCTTTAAAGCTTCATTTACTTCAAGCACTTGTTCCTGCTGCTGTCACCTCTCTTACCAGTGTTAGAAGTGAAACCACACCAGAGTATAGATTATCAGTAGCACTCCCTGTGGTATATTTTTAAAAATAACAGTTTCAATCACAATAGAATACTCAGAAGAAAAATACCAACCCAATAGAAAAACAGGTAAAGTGCATGACCAGAAAAATTGTTCTTTTCACAGAAAAAAAATCTTGGCTGAAAGAATACCAAATATAAAGCCCAAAGATTGAAGTGTGCTTGGCATATTTAAGGAAGAGCAGGGAGGCTGGTGTAGCGGAAATGCAGTGAGTAAGAGGAGCCACAGAAAAGAGTTCAGAGAGGTAAGCCAGGGGCTATATCATGTTGGGCCATGGAGAGCCATGCAGGTCATGTAAGGACTTATATTTTATGCCAAGAATGATGAGGAATCATCGAAGGATTTTGAGCTGATAATGACATCTGATTCTCCTTATCAAAGGCCAACTCTGGCTACTGTGTGGGGAAAAAAGCGTAGGGGAGGCAAAGTGGGAACAGAGATGCCTGTTAGGAGGGTATTACAGTATCAGGCGAAAATGATGGTGGCCTGAACTAGTGGAGGTGGTAGGAAGAGTCAGAATCAGGATACATTTTGTTGGTGAATTAAAATGATAAATTAGAAGTAGGTGTGAAAGAAAGAGAGGAGTCAAGGCTGACTCTAAGCTTTTTGGCCCCAGCCATGGGGTGATGCCATTTACTAAGGTAGGAAGTACTTATTACACTTATAATTTGACATCAGCATGTGTGATTCTTTGAGTCAGTGATACAACTAGGGGTAATTTTGCCTCCCCTCCCCCCAGGGACTTTTAGCAATGTCAAACATTTTTGGTTGTCTGCTCAGGCTGCTAAAACAACAAAGTGCCATAGCCTGGGTAGCTTAAACAACATACATTTATTTCTCACAGAAGGCTGGGAAGTCCAAGATCAAGGTGCTAGCAGATTTGGTGTCTGGTGAAGACTTGTTTCCTGGGAGTACAATGGGAGGCACCCACTCTCCCAAGGTCCCTGCCATAGTAGTACTGATAGAACATTGAAGATCAGGTATAATAAAGGATCAGTGTTGTGAAACTCTACAATCCTGAAGCACATCAAAGTGTCCTTCATAAACTTACAAGTCTTTATCTTCTTAATTTTTCTTCATTTTCCTAATTTTTCTCAGGATTATGAAAAAGAATCCTGATCCAATTTTTTTTTTCCTGTTTAAATTTCTAGTTTTCCTTCAGCATTATTTTTTATTTCCTTGTATCAGACGTATACTTTAGGTATATTATTTGTTAGAAAGATCATTGAGGGCTAGCTTATGATACTTCCCACTCTCTGTAACATTTTTTTTCCTAAGGAAAACTGGCTTAAAATCACTTAAAAATAAAATTCAGGGGTATCAGGTCTGGGAAAACGAGCTTCCCGCACACAATCTGCATTCGTAGTGCCTAGCTCAACGTAAATGTGAGTGCAGGCTGACGCAGATATGAAATAAGGAGTAAATCTTTTATAGACACATTCATTCTTAGGAAAGGTGCGGTGAAATATGTCTATCCCTGACTCATTCACATTAGGCAGGGTGTGAATGCTGCCGCGCTTTACTCTTCCTCTCATTCGCAGTTGTCCACACCACAGCCCCTGCTGGTCCGAGGAGCACATACTCAGTAATCATTCCACTCTGCCAGTGTACATGGATTTCAGTCTGTGTTTTGTTTCATTACGACAGCATCTTGTTTCAGTGAAGGCTGGCTCTCAGGCTTCTTGCGGCTTTTATTCCAAGCTGAGGATGCATGCTTACAAGCTGCCTGTCTCTTTGCGTTTAGCTGGAAGTGCTCACAGCCCCTCCCCCAACCACCCTTTCTGCTGTTTCTGCTACTACTTTTATTCAATTCAACACTTGAGGGGACTGCAGATGAAATGCCTCTGAATCTAAATTGCCAGCAATGGAAATAACAACCTATTTTCTGACCTCCCCTCCTTCCACCCACACTTTTCGAATCTGAGTCTAGGAGCACACGGATGCTCTGACTCTGTCCCTTGGGTTTAGCGGTATAGTGGCTTTTCTAGGCTAGGGAAAAAAAAGCACATCCTTAAACTACAATCCATTAGGAAGAATATTTGGTAAGAGAAAGAAAGAAGTGGGTATGCATAACCCTATAGGGCAGATACAAACGCGGGGAAATACATGCTGTAGACAAGAAATCAGAATTCACACACCACAGGGCGAAGCTGTCACCTTGGAGGATTGTGCACTAACTCCACCAGCACTAATCGCTGCTAAAGCATTTTTGAAATTTCTCTCATAGAACTGCTCTCAGTGTCAGCACACAAGATATATGAAAATACAAGACTCTTAACACCTCATTTTTTAAAACCCTAGACGGTATTACTCAGTTTAGTCACTCACCATGTTACAAGACTTCTCTATAAATGGATTTTACCAATGGAAAAATTATCAAATTCTCCCTCAAAGAAGAGAAATTTAACATTGATGAAATTGAAAAATGTGATGATATAGGCTCTAGTGGAAAACCTACTATGTGCCAGTAGGTAGTAGTAGCCATGGTGAATAGTAGTGTTCCCATTTTAAAGTCAAGACAACTGGCTCATCAGAGATTAAGTAACTTGTCCAAGGTCACACAGCCAATAAGTAGGTAAGGGGATTTATCCATTTACCTGTTTTCCTGCTCAGCAATGCAGGGAACTAACAGCTGTCTCCCAGGATCCTTGGGAGCAGAACTAATCCTCTAGGGAAGGCTTCCAGAGTGCCGAGGAGAACCCAGCCACTCCAGTATCAAGGCTCCAGAAATGGCTACCTTGGTGGCCATAACTTCAATGTCAGGGTGATGATGGAGACCCAAGGGCTCCTTTACCAGGTACAGAGGCGGAAAGAGCAACAGATGAAGAAGCAGATTCCTCCTCCCAAGAGACCCAACCACTATGACAAGTATAAGAAAGTCCAGGACCCCAGTTATACCCTTCTCAAGGGGCCCTTCAGGCAGGATGTGCCCCTGCCCATTCTCAGGTTGCTAGGCTGAACAGACTTCAGACTCCTGAAAAAGAGAGTCCCTTTTATACTTGAGCAGGAGAAGCATGAATGTTTTATGTCATGTAATAAAGGACATTTTCCTATGGGGAAAATGTGTGTGTGTGTTGAGTGTGTGTAGTGGTATTTTAAAGTCTTTGTCCAACAAGGCTATTAAATAAATATTATTTCTAATTAATTTGTGTTCAAATTTTTATTTCTAATTTTCTTAGCATAGATTTATATTTTTGAATTTTTCCTTGCAAGGTTTTCTGAAGGGGAGGGTTTTTAACCATTTTTCTTCCCTCTATTCCCATCCTCCTTCCTGTCAAATAGTTTATAGTTAACTTCAGAAAACTCCTCAGGGCCCCAAGTCCAAAACCAAGACTCAAATTTGGGGTTGAGGACCCCTGTATCACAGTGATATTAGGGACATCACCATACCAGCCACTGAGAAGATTCGTTTATTTTCTGGTCCTGCGACTGTCTGCTCTCCTGAATCCTCTGGCAAGACCTGGCAGCAGCTCTTCCTCCAGCTACCACTTGGGCTGTGGGGAGGCCCCGCCTGAAACCCTGGCTCCTGTTCACCATCCCCTTCCTCACAAGGAACAACTCCTTTAGTGCCCGTCATCTTCAGGGGCTGGCCTCCCAGGCATCATTTCCATATCCAGAGCCCTCCAGCCATGGATTCAACCCTTCTTACCACTCACTAATTTGAGGTTTTGTTTCATTTCTTGGCCTTAGAGGTATTTATTTCATTTATGAATGCAAATACATCTCTCATATTTTCTTTTTATTACTAATTGTTGCTTTTGTGTAGAGGGTGGGGGACTGCTCAAAATAGGATCCCATAGAGCCATTGTGACCAGAACTCTCCCCACGGATCTTGTCTTCAGAGAGTTCCTTTAAACATCTCAAATCTAACATGCCCATGACTAAATACATTATCTTCTCTTACGAAAACCTGCTTCTCTACATCTACTTTATCCTGATGAATGATATAAGTCTAAAATTAGGAGCATCAGCTTCATTCCCGATTCTTCCCTCTCCCTCTGTCATCATTTCAAACTTGTCACTCAATCCTACAGACTCTATTTCACAGTGACTCCTGAATCCATCTATCCTGTCTGACCCCACTTTAGGTGAGGAATTCATCATCGCTCTCTTCTGAGTGTCAGCTATATCCTCCCTGCCACCAACGTCTTTCCACTTAAGTTCATCATTCAACTGTCTCCAGATTTATTTTCCTAAACAAACAAACAACTATTAACCTAGAGAATAAAGTTCAAAACTGTTAGTAGGAGTGATGTTGAAAGGGTAGGTGGAGGTGAGGATGTATGATGTTGGGATATACTGCGTGGCTGAAATGTAGCGTTTAGAATAAATGAGAAATGGAATGTTTATTACATTCTTTTTTAAAATTTATCTTTATTGTTGAAAGTACTATAGATGTCCTTTCCCCCCCACTGATCCCCGCCACTCTGCACCCGCAATCCCCCAGGCCTTCTCCACACTACTATCTGTGTCCATGGGTTGTGCATATATACATTTAAGTTCTTTGATCTCTCCCCACCCACCCACCCACCCCTGCCTTCCCTCTGAGATCCCTCAGTCTGTTCCATGCTTCTATGTCTCTGAACCTATTTTGTTCATCAGTTTATTTTGCTCATTAGACTCCACATACGAGTGAGATCATGTGATACTTGTCTTTCTCTGACTGGCTTACTTCACTTAGCATAATACTCCCCGGTCCATCCATGCTGTCCCAATGCATTCTCATATAATATTTAAGATGATCTTTGGTAGGAACTAAAATGTGAGTATATGAATGGAGAGATGTAACTGTCTACGGATGGTGTGCTGGTTACTTTGGTTACTCCCAGTCCCTTCTCTGCTCTTCTCTAGCTCTGTGTCTGAGAGGCTGACCTTTACTGGCTGCATCATCTGAACTTCCTTGTGCACTGGAGGCACCAGCAGGAGATGCAAGGCTAGGTGGTGAACTGGTTCGTTTTTTTCTCTCCCACTCCATCCTTGTTTCCCATTGTTCTGGTTCTGTCAGGGGCTAGGTCAATCATAGCTAAAGTTCCCATCCAACAACCCTTCTTCTATGCTCAACTCTCAAGGAGCTTTGGTAAACTCCATCCTTTCTTTTGTCCCTTCTGGCTCAGAGGTGGGTGGTAATGACTTCCACTGTAACTCGTCTCTGAGTACCTCACCATTTCTTCTTGATTCCTTTAACCCTGCCCATACCTCTATATCTAGTCCATTCATTACATTATTTTAAAATAAACCTGTTTCCTGCTACGCTTGATAAAAATGGTAAGTGTGAAGTATATTTGACTAAGAAATAAGCAAATGTGAGTTTAAGTTCATTTGAGCAAAAACAAGAACAAAAAACAAATACCCTCAAAAACCCAATATCCTACCTTTTTAGGAGTCAAGGTTATTATCTACTTTAATGAGCATTCGGACATTACAGACCAGGAATAACGACATAGATTTATTTCTCTAAATACGGCTCTGAAAGAAGAGCTGGTGGGCTACTATCTAAATGACCTGACATTTCTTATATTCTTGTGGCATTTCCAAATGGGTGGCTATAAAATTTGGGAAGTTGTTTGAAATGAGTCCATTCTAGAAGCAATATTATTGGGCCAGCTTAACTGCTCCTATCTCATCATTTTTAATTGACAAAATGCCTATCCACGAGTCATAATTAATAAAACCACAGTGCTGAAAATGTGACACAACACACCGGCCTGCTGGGAAAGAAACCAGTCCGTGCTCATTTTTTCATCTAGATCTACAGGCCCTTCTGACATATGCTTTTTCTTCCCTAACCTCCTTTCCAGAGTCAGAACCACATTTTGTTTCTCCCATAGTGGTTTAAAAATGACACATTGGGACATGTCTACAGGCTGAAGTATGAGCCAATTTCTAGGAACTGAAAACCATTGCGAAAAGAAAATAAGAAAAAAGAAAGAAAAATAAAGACACAGAGAGCAGCATCTCTACAAATTCAAATTATCTCTGGATCCTGTCACTGAAAAATAATGTCATGCATCCTGTGCAGCAACCAGAAAGCAATGTTGTGTGACTTCTCCCTACTCAGCCCCCATCCCTCACAATCCCCTTTTGCCAGCAACCCAACTTTCATTCATATTTAGCTAAAAAAGGTATGTGGTGAAGAGATGAGAGGGAGTAAGCATTGGGATCATGTTCTCTGTTGGGGGAATCTGCAAGCTCTAGCTGTTTCCATTTGAATGGCATTTCATTTTGCCCAGTTCTGTGTTTGCTGATGGTTCATGCCGTCTAGAAAAGCTTTGATTAAACATTCCAATTTCAGCTAAGCTTTTTCTTTTCTGCAGGGCAAGCCCTTGTCCCGAAAGCATAGAAATGTGGTCAAAAGGAAAACAACAAAGTAGGAGACTTGAAGGGAAGGAGTTAGGAAACTTATAGGCGTTACAAGTTTGGTGAATTTAACCAGCATAATGTTATATTCATTGGGCATCTCTTTTGATACCTGTTTTACTAATTTCTTACATTCCATGATTCCGATGTGCAATACACTAAAATCTTCACCTCTAAAAGCCATTTTCCATTTTGTTTCTATTTTTCCACTGGAGGTGATACAAAAGGCATTCTTTGTTGGAGCAAAACAAGGATGCCTTTGCTACCGGTGTCCATTTTATTTGATTCACGTGGGCAGAAAAATAGAAGTTGTTTATTTCTCCAGCATATAATTTCTGACTTTCCTTTAAATACACTTGTTCAGCCAGGTCCTCTCAATTCATTAACTATTACTACAAGAGTTCATCACCTTTTGGATATATTGGGGTTATGAATCTTTTTGTGTATATTGTGACTGTACATCAATGGTGCACATTGTAAATGATCTGTCTCATTTTTGAATTCAGCTTGTGGTATGTTTTGTTGATTAGGAAATTTTTCAAGTTTCACCATAGAGAAGCTTATTAACATCTTTTCTGGTCTGGGCTTTTTGATTAATAAGTTCTTCCTTACCACATTCTCCTATATTTTCATCATAAAGTTTAATGCTTTTGCTTACCCCACCTCCCACTTCTAGGTTTTTAATCTTTCTGCTTTTTCTTTTTTGTGTGTGTATCATATGAGGTAGATATCAAATTTTATTTTCCATGTAAATGACCAACTGTCCCACACCATTAATGTAACCATCCATGATTTCCCACTGATTTTTAATAACCCTTCCCTGTACAGCAAGTCTCCACATGTGGGTCTGTTTTAGGACTTTCTGTTCTATTCTCATGATCCTGTGCAAATATCACTGGGTGGGTTAATGTGGCTTTATAATCATTTCTGGTATCTGTTAAGACAAGATTTGTGCAACTCTGCTCTTCAGGAAGCACGATCTACTCTTCTACAGACGTTAAGTTCGACTTGTCCTTTTCTGGTTGTGTGGTGGGCACCTGTAGTGTTGTTGTCTTTCCTGAATGTTAGTATAACTGAGAATAAAATTCTAAATTGATCATTATTTCTCCCCAACACCATTATATTCTGGCATTTGTTATTTCTGTTGAGACAACTGTTGCAAGTCTAAATTGCCTTTCCTTTTTAATGTAATCTATTTTCTCGGTAGTAACTTTTAAGATTCTTCTTTTATCCTCTGTTCTACAGATCCATGATGGTGTGGCTTGACGCGATTTTATATTTATTTATCATGCTCACTATTTAAAGCGCAATTTAAATGTGAAGGCCACTCACTTTTGAATTCTGGAAAACTGCAGGTCATTGCCTCTTCAAATATAGTTTTTTCCTTCTTTCCTTCTATTCATTTCCTGTAGATCCATTTTTAGGTGTGGCTTGACGCCTCTCAATATATCCCCTGTATCTTCACTACTTTTATTTATATGTTCTTTGTCTTTCTGTGAATTTCTTACCACTGCCTTCCATTTGATTATTTCTTTGCATAGGTAGATTTTACTTCATCTACTAAGTTTTTAAAATTTTCATCTATAGGTATGAATATGTTCCTCTAGTTCTAACACAGAATATATTTTTAAAAGATAACCATCCTGGGGTCATTATTCTGAGTTTGAAGAGAAATGTGCACTCCAGGACACATGGATAGAGCTAATTTCTTACAATGCACCAATTATGTTATAAGATGCAACTGGGTGGCTATGTCATATCTTACCTAGCAAAGTCCTCTATTGTTTATTCTTACAATACATTATAAGAATAATGTACTTATAATGCTAATAACTTTATTCTTTTTCTTTAATGGTCTTAGTTCACAGCTCTCTAAGGAGATGAGGTATTTTGTGATTGTTGAAGAGCAGCAACAAAATGATTGTATGATCAAAATAATATATGCAAGGACGTCTGGAGTCAGTTTTCATGATTCGATACATTAAGGAGGGATGGATAATGAGTACATTCTAAATACTTCAGATACAAACAAAAGACATCTAAATAGGCACTCTACTGAATTTCTAAACAAATGGCTTTAGAAGCCATCCAAAACATGTAATCCTTTTTCTAAGAGGGGAAATGTACAGGAAATACTAAGCGATTAGAATCAGAGGTCATTAATGGAGAATATCTGGCCTTGTAATACAGTAGTTACTATGAAAGTTACAGTGGGAAATTTCAAGCAAGTTTAAGTTAACAGTTATTCTACATAACGATTCTACTCCATTTGCTGTCTTTTTCGTGTTCTCATTCAAAGTATTAACCTGTTCTCAAGACTTCAAATATTGTTTCTTTCTGATAATTAAAATATACTTCGACAGTCCTGATACCATTCAAAATATCCATTGTATATTTCCAACTTTATACTAAACTGTCACATTTAGTTATTCAGTGAGGAATTCTATTATATGTAATATGTTTAAAGTTTATTCCAAAGGAATGCTTATGGAACACCTAACACTATCTTGGTCATTGTCCTGGGTGCTGGGCCTATAAAAATTCATGAGGCAGAAGGAGCTCAGAATTAATGGGGGAGAGATATCCATGAACAAGTAGTTAGGGGTACAATATGAGGGCTGAGAACAGAGAAATGCACAGTGTGCTCTGGGTGCACAATGAAGTTGGCTAATCCCTTAAGATCCCCTTTCCTTACTTCTACTCATTGGAGCTCAAAACACTGTAGTCAACTTTGACTCACTTTTTCTATATTCCATATTATGAAATTAGTTACTAAATCCCATTTGTGATTCTTCCAAAAATCACATAGAAATACTGCCCCCTTCTATCTTCCACTGCTTGTTGTCCCCATTGCCACTGCTGTGGTTCAGTCTCTCTCAATTTCCCATGGATTGTTTCAATATCCCATTAAATAGACTCCCTGTTTAAATCTCTCCTGGTCCAATCTTTCCAGTATTAAGATGCACTTTCATCATTTTATTGTATTTCTTATTGAACCCAGGTCTATTACTTAATAGCTATAAACCTTACCCAAGTTCTCTAGGCCTCTTTTCCTCATCTGTACAATGGATTGTATCTCAAAGTTTAGTTTTTCAAAACTAGGTATAAGTATAAAAGACAGTGCTTAGCACAAAGTAAATGTAGCTCAGTATTCCCATGACATTTTAATAAATTTATAACACTTTTAGTTTGTAGTTTTTTTATACCTTCTTTCTCCGTATTAAACCATATGCTCCTTGAAGGCAGGGATTAAATATTATTTTGTCTTCAGGCATGACTTGTGAACCAATTTTCCCTGGCTTATGATTTGTCACCCAATAGGAGTTGACAGACTCCTGTTTGATTCACAGTTGATGGGGACAAAAAGCACCAGAGCTCAATTAAAATGATACTTGAAAGATACCTGGTATCACTAAAATCTATAGAATTATGTATTAAATGGTCCCCAAAGAATCAGCTGTTTCAAAAATTAAAAATTATTACAAAGAACTTAATATATCAAGTTATATCATACATCACACACCATAAAAATGCCAGAAGTAGCTTTATTTTACATTACTGCATTTCTTGATGGTGATCTATCTGAACAAAATAGGCTTGCTGAATTTAAACATGGGTAATAAAGCTCACGCTCTAAAAAAAATGTTTAAAATGTGAAAGAGACAGTTTCTTTTGCTGTGCACAAGCTTTTTATTTTGATGTAGTCCCATTTGTTTAGTTTCTCCTTTGTTTCCCTTGCCCTAGGAGATGTATTGGCAAACATATTGCTACGAGAGATGTCTGAGATTTTACTTCCTATGTTTTCTTCTAGGATTTTTATGGTTTCACGACTTACATTTAAGTCTCTTATCCATTGTGAGTTTATTCTTGTGTATAGTGTAAGTTGGTGGTCTAGTTTCATTTTTTTGCATGTACCTGTCCAATTTTCCCAACACCATTTATTGAAGAGACTGTCTTTATTCCATTGTATGCTCCTGCCTCCTTTGTCAAATATTAATTGAGCATAATGGGTTGGGTTGATATCTGGGTGCTCTGTTCTGTTCCAGATGGCCAAGAGACTAAGAAAAAATGCTTAAAGTCACTAATCATCAGAGAGATGCAAATTGAAAAATGAGGTATCACCTCACACCTGTCAGAATGGCTACCATCAACAAATCAACAAATGACAAGTGCCGGCGTGGATGTGAAGAAAGGGGAACCCTGGTACACTGCTGGTGGGGATGCAGACTGGTGCAGCCACTATGGAAAACAGTATGAAGTTTCCTCAAAAAATTAAAAGTGGAACTGCCTTTTGACCCAGCGATCCCACTTCTAGGAATATATCCTAAGAATCCTGAAACACTGATCAGAAAGAATATATGCGGCCCTATGTTCATAGCAGCGCTATTTACAATAGCTAAGATCTGGAAACAGCCCAAGTGCCCATCAAAAAAGCTGTGGGACATTTACACTATGCATCTGAAAAAAGGACTGCTCACCCTTTGAGACAGCAGGGATGGAACTGGAGAGTATTATGCTAAGCGAAATAAGCCAGTCAGAGAAAAAAAAGTATCACATGATCTCACTCATATACGGAATCTAATGAACGAAATAAACTGATGAACAAAAGAGATCTAGAGACATAGAAGCATGGAACAGACTGTCAAATCTCAGAGGGAAAGCAGGGGTGGGAGTGAGGTGGGGGTGGGGAGAGATTAGCCAAAGAATTTATATGCATATATGCACAACCCAGGGCCACAGACAATAGTGTGGGGAGGGCCTGGGGCGGATGGGGGGGGCAGGGTGGAGGGGATCAATGGGGGGAAAAAAGTGACACCTGTAATACTTTCAACAATAAAGATAAATTAAAAAACAAAAGCATGCATAAATGAATAACCCCCAGACACAGATAATGGTGTGGTGAAGGCCTGGGGCAGGGAGTGGGGGCAGGGTAGAAGGGGTTAAGGGGAAAAAAGGGGAAATCTGTAATATTTTCAACAATAAAGATAAATTTAAAAAAATACAAAAACAAAAACAAAAAAATCCCACTATGTTGAAGAAAAAAAAAAGTATATATATATATATATATGAACCAGGGATAGTGGTGAACTCCTTTGGAGAATACAGTTAGAGGATATTTGAATCTCAACAGTTGCAATTCCTCTCTTTCTTTTTTTTTTAAAATATATTTTTATTGATTTCAGAGAGAGGAAGGGAGAGAGACAGAGAAATAAAAACATCAATGATGAGAGAGTCATTGATCGGCTGCCTCCTGCACGCCCCCTGCTGGGGATCAAGCCCACAACCCAGGCATGTGCCCTGACTAGGAGTTGAACCGGGATCTCCTGGATCATAGGTTGATGCTCAACCACTGAGCCACGTTGGCCGGGTTGCAATTCCTTTCACAGCATATAAATGATTTAACAGTAATACAGAGTGGCCAGAAGTAAATATTTCTGTTTCTATCACTGTGTAACCAGATACAATGCTGAATGATTATACTGTTATGATGTATGCTGATCTGATGTTTTTTTTTCTTTTTTCTTTTTTTTTTGATTTCTGATGCCTTGAGCCCTTAACCAATCATTAAGCAAGTCACATCCAGCTGAAGCTGGCCTGAACAGCTTCAGCATAACTTGAAAAGGTGAGTTCATCAAAACTCTTACGATCATACAAACAAGGGAAAAATACCAAGGGACCTCCCCTATTTGTCTTTCTGGCTATTGGTGGTCCATGGGAAGGAAAGAAAATAACACGAACAGGACTTAAATGCTCTGTTTTGACAAGTTATTAAGATTCCAACCACAACCTGTCTACTCCCCCTGATCAAGCCAAGTCCAGAAACGTAACAGAATATCTCTAAGGCAGCTACACATACATATAAAACAAATAATGCTGGAAAAGAAGAGTAGAAAAATCAGGCCAACATGAATAATTTGGTAGAGTTGTGGGGATTTGAAACCAAGACACATGCTAGTGTCACAGGGTATATCAGTGTAGTTGATTGGCACAAAATTTCCTACACAGAATTCAGATACTGGTGGCTGAAGTGCTGTCAATCTCATCTTGTTCTACTATGTAATCGATAGTTCCAACCGAGACCTCAATGGGAGGCCCGGTTCTTATCCTCTGAAATTAGAGCTCACCCCATGTATGAGATTTCTACCGTGGGGCCAGCTCTGATACAGGCAGTGGGACACCAACTCTGACTTCTCTAAGGCTCTTTATAAATATTCTTCTAATACCACACATTTCACTGTGATGGGCACAGGCTTGGGTTCTTGGTTCACATCCTTCTCTCCAAGGCTGAATTTAACACTCCTCGCTCTCGTCATGAAGAAAAATTTCTACTGGACAACTAGATGGCTACTGTCTCCTACCACACTGTGTTCAAAGTAGACTTATGGGAGCAGGTGTGAACCCTTTCTTCTATGCCTGGGATGTTGCAGTGGAGTTGAATCTATTCGAGTACTTGTTCAGGGATGATGATCTTCACAATCATCTGATAACTGTTATTAGCATTCCAGCTTTACCGTCCTTATTCCAGCTTGTAGCACAATCAGGAATCTCTTTCTTGAAAGGACCACAAGGAAGTGCATTGCTGAATGGAAAAGGAGCCAACCAAGTTACTTTCCCTTTCAGAAAAGTGGGCTCCAGGAGTTTGAAAGGATTTGGATAAGAGGTATAAGTGGAGTGATTTTTTTCCACATGAGGATTAAATGATTTCCCCCTCCACACACACATTAGCACTGCAAGTTATAAAGGTCCAACAGAACAAACATTCCACATACTGAAAAATTTCTAAACCGCTTGGAGCAGAAAATGACTTTTAACCTATTTTTTATATGTAAACTATTTGGTTGTGTGATTTCAGTTCTGTTTTACTTTGGTCTTTTCTTTTGTGAATTAGATTTAGACCACCCAGAAGGCAAGGGTTAAAACATTTTCCCTCCTCCCCAGGAGATGAAGATGAGGCAGTTTTGCTTTGTCTTCAAGGAAGGAGAAATTAGTTTACTGTTGGAGAAATGTGGTTGTTCAAGGCTCTGTTTCTGACTGTTTTTCTGTCCATTAAGAACTGTTGTGAAAGTAGAGAATAGAACTTTTGGAGAGAAGACAAAAGGGTGACACAGTAAGGAAGCAGTACAAAATAAAAATGAGAAAGAGAGGCCGCCCCAAAGACCCCAAACCAGGAGAGTGGTTTGAGGGTGGGCCACTGCCCAGGAGCTGCCAGGGAAAAGTCAAAGGCAAATCCCACAGGGGCACCCCGCAAATGCCCAAAACTCCCTTGGGTCAGAATGTTGTCTTCAAATTGTCCAGTTTCTAGCTTGAACTTGCTGGCTGGCCACCTAGCCACCTGGGTAATGGGCCCAATATGCCTCACTGGTGCTACAGTCTTTGCTCTGCCACAATTTGCCTACTTCATGAGGACATCTCTCTATAGTAGTAGTTCCCAGGACCCTGGATACCCAGATGGGCAGAGTGGAGGAAAATCCTTGGATATTAAATATTAGAAATAGACCCATCTGTTAAGCCAGTCTTCTTTCACTAAATAGTATAATCAATTACTTAAGGATTCAAAAATGTATAATTAAGAGTCATCTTGATAAATAGATTAATATAAAGAGCCTAGAGACAGACTCAGGCATGTATGGGAACTTCGTATTTGAAGGAAGTGACTTCACAAATCTTTGAGTGAAAGAACAGATTATTCAATAAATGGGTTTGGGCAACTGCCCACCCCTATGAGAAAAAGTAAAAATAGATTTCTTAACTCAATGTCCACACACAATATTTTCCAGATGGATTAAATGCCTAAAGGAAAAAACAAACTCAAACTATTAGAGTTGCTTCAAGTTAAGAAAGACTTTCTTAAATAAGATTAAACCATAAAATTTGAAAATCATCAAAACTTCTATGAAACAAATTTTTTTTAAGGTTACTAGATTCATGATAGACTAGAGGATATTTCCACCCCAAATTAAAAGATAAAGGCTTGGTACTAGAGTATGTATATATGTCTATCTCCTGTACCTCAGCGGATGGAGACAACAACAAGCCACTAATAAGACAATGGCAAAGGAAATGGAAACGCAGCCCACAGGAGAACAAATCTGCTTGGCCAATCTGCATACTCCAAAAAATGCTTTCACTGGTTAAATAACAATGTGATACCATTTTAATCCAGATTTTCAGAAATTTAAATGTCAGACAATATCAAATGTGGATAAGAATGTGGGGGGCTTCATGCATCTCTGGTGGTAGTCATGGAGAATTTAGCTTTATGTTTAATATTTTACTTTTTAATGTGGAATATGTGATTGTTATATTATTCTTTGTACTTTTCTATATTGCAACATTTCTTACTCCAGAGTCTAATATGCTACTTTGAGAGAGGTTCACTTTTTTTTTTTAAATTTACCTTTATTGTTGAAAGTATTACAGATGTCCCCCTTTTCCCAATTGACCCCTTCTACCCCACACCCACACCCACCCCACACCCCAGGCCTTCACGACACTATTGTCTGTGTCCAAGGGTTATGCATATATGCATATAAATTATTTGAAACACTTGATTTTACAGATGAAAAAACAAAAGGCCAGAGACCTGCTGAGGGTTATTCTACTAGTCAGTAATCAAGTCAGGACAAGAACTCCTAGACCACACTAGAATGTTATATAAACTGTCTTTTCCCAACTATCATCTTTATTCATCTTTCCTCCCCCCTACCCCCACTCACCCTGATAGAATTCTACTCCTCCTCTATTATTATTCTTAATACAGTCGGCTTGGTGTTAAAGTTATTTATTTATGTCTATTTCTCTTTCTAGAACATGAACTTTTACTCCTGGAAGTCCAGGTCCACCTCTGATTTATCTTTATACTTTTGCACACAGTAGGTAATCAATAGATAGTTGTTAAATAGTCTAACTCTGTTATTATATTTATGGTACTGCCAGCTTGGTATAAAGGAGAATATATTTAAAGGAATTTAGCACTTAGATTTGTTATAACTCTAATAATAAAGCAACTAACTATTTAATATTGAATCTTCATTTTAGAGATCGCTCGATTCAGGGAGCTGAGCCATAACATCTCTGCCGTGTTTTTTGATATATACATTGTAGGAAAGATGTGTCTCAGGCAGCTGAACTTGCCTTATCACCCTAATGGTGTGTGACTCAATATGGCATAGGCAGGCTTTTCTTAGAGGGGTGAGCATGAGTGACCCCAGTTCTCCCCAGAATCATCTTAATCTTGTATTTCTTAATATTCAGCCCCTGCAGCTGATGCATGTTTAAAAGATTTTCACTCACACTGTTTTGCCAAAGTGATAGATTTTATTCACCAGCTGGGATTTCCATGTGTTCTGTAGCTTCCTACAGCTTTTCATTGGGCTTGGGTCTCTCCGCTTCCCTCTATTAGTAATGATTCTGGAATAATGGAAAAGGGCTCATCTTCAAGCTGCATAGCAATTTAAATATAACTTTATAGTTTTCTACCTCACATTTCTACACCATTCTGCCTACTAATATTAACACCACAGCTTGAGGCAGGCGCAGACCAATTTGCCTTTATGGATTCTTCGACCCCTAAAAGTCCTTGCTCTGTTTCTGCGCCATCCTAGCACAAGCCTGGTATTTGCCCCACAAGACTACATCTACTTGTATCCTATACAAAGGCAAGTAAAAAGAGCAACCTTTTCCTTTCCCTCCGTATCAAACAGACAGTACAAATTATAAGTGTACATAGATCTCTGCTTTCTTTCAGTAATTCACATGGAAAATCTACATATTTAGAGGACATGTGAAGTATATGATTGGATTTTATTTTATTTTATTTTACTGAATGACAACATCAGGCCCTGGGAATGAACTTGATACAAACTTATTGAAATCTTTGTGGCTGACATATATGAAAAAACTTGAATTGCTAGTGGGTTCATTATGGAATCAGTTATGTTTTTAACATTGTGTAAATATTACTTTTGTTGAGGGGATTACCAGAAAATAGTGCTTATTTCCTACTGAGTTCAGGTAAATTAGAAGAACATGTTATATTGAACACCTTCTTCTCAGCACCAAATAAATGACTAATTAAATCTGTTATAGGAAAACATAGCAGATGATGCTTCCCATTAATGAGGATGTAATGAAATAAACATGCTCAAGAGAAAGACATGGGAGACTGCAGATCAGCTGTGCAGTAAGTAATTTATCCCAGGACCCAGAGGTCAACCAATGGGAAAGCTGTCATGAGACTGAACACTGAATCTCCTTTCCTTTCCCTGCTGGTCACCTATTAATGCCTCGGGTGATCTATTCAAATTATTGAATCTTCATTGTGAAGTGTCATAGAAAAATGCAATCCACTCAGATGTATCTTCAAAGGGTAATCTTATTTTTGAATATATAAGCAAAAGTTATAAGAAAGTAACAAATGGAATCCAGCAACGTATCACAATAATTCAGGATGACCAAGAAGGGTTTAGTCCAGGAATAAAAGAGTACTTCAAAATCAGGAAATCTAGCAACAAGCTATCAACATAATTCATTATGTCACCAAAACCAAAAGGAAAAACAAAGTTATGTCAGTAGATGTTGTAAAGACATTTGATATAATTCAAAAGTCAGTCCCAATAAATAATTAGAGGAATCTATTTAACTATGATGAAAGAGATTTTCCAACCAACAGAAAACATTGTTCTAAATAACAAAATTCTAAAACAATATTAATTAAAATCAGGAACTATTTAGGAAGGTTACTGATAGCAATTATCATTTTAACACTGTCTTGCAGATTCTAGTGACTGCAAGGTGCCAGGAAAAGTAAAAACTATGCATAGGCATTGGAAAAGAAACTACTAAGACCCGTGTGCTGGATTGCTCTAATGTTGGAGAAATGACAAGGGAATGATGGTTTTCAGAAGTCTTTCCCTTTTGTGTAAGAGTTGGCCAAATTGAAAGTCACATGAGACTGGGGAGGTGGAAGTGGAGCAGTAGCCATTATCTCTGAAGATCTGAGTCAGATATAAAGAGGGACAAATGCAGTGGCGCCTAGTGAACTCATTTGTCATTGTTTTCCCCTACCCCACATCCAACACCAACAGTAGCCCCAGGCCCACCACAGAAGTGGGATGAAGACCTCAGAAGTGGGAGCTGTGCAGAGGTGCAAGCTCTCCAGAAACGTTTCCACTGATTTCCCTTCATGTTCCCCCTCTGGTACCTGCATGTGTCTAGCTTTCCAGATTTCCACGAGCACACATTGAAGAAGGCTAGGCAGTGACTTTTTTGTGATCCTTCAACTTCCCTTGTGGATTTTTACTTCCTAATATTTCCCACAGTAATGTAAAGTCTTGTTCCTATAATTACGGCCCATTTCATGATGCTAGTTGTTCTGCTTGATTAAATTCTGACTGATGGAATTAACAAAATAATCCGTTAAGGATAAAGATAAATGTTAAAAATAAATGTTTTCTGTATTTTAGCAATATAGAACTAGAAATAAAAACGAAAAATATTTTGTTCACAACCATGACAGAAACTATAAAATAACTAGGAATAAAATTATAAAGAATTATATAAAGAAAACTATAAAGTCTTAATGAATGACACAAAACAAGATCTTAACAACTGGACATTTCATGTTCTTGGGTAGAAATCCAAAGATGATAAAATGGTAATTCTCCAAAATTAATATAAAAGAAAGTACATGCAGCTGACCCAAGAGTAGGAGTTGATGAAGGAGGAGATCTTGTGGGAAGTGGTGAATCTGTGGGCCCGCCACTGTCTAATGCCAACAGGTGAGCCAGTGGAGCCACAAAATGTGTATAAACTGCTACAGTGCTTGACCCTATACCAACCTTCCCAATCTGATCGTTGCTGTTTCATTTTTGCCTTCCAAATCTCATGTAAATTTCACTGTGGCCAATCCTAGCTCAGAACCATGCAGGGAAGGCAATTCTGAAGAAAGGAATTTTGGTAAATGTAACCACCACATTACACACACACGGCGCCCCCATGTAAGTGTATGCATACCTTTATGTTGGTATGGGTAAGGAGAAAAGCATGGAGAGATACACCCCAGGCTGTTAAGCCTGTTTTCATCAGGGAGATGGTAGAGGAGGGTTGTGGCCAGAGGTTAAATAAATCATAGTATATTTATTCAACACAATACTATACAGCTGTTACAAAGGACAAGATGGGTCTACATGTGCACATATGGAAATATATCCCGATGTTATGATGTTAGTGGAAAAAGCAAGTCACTGAAAAATATCTAAAAACATAACATAATTTATGGAGAAATTACCCACTATGTGTGGAGACACAGATTTAGATGACTTACAAGCTCTGTGACCTTTGAGTAAGTTATCTAATCTCCGGTTTATTTTCCTCCTTTGTGAAATGGACATAGTAATATTAATGGTAGCATATGGATTACAGAGTTGTTGTGAAGATTAAAGGAGACCCATAAAGTGCCTAGAATAGTGTTTGGCAAACAGTAAATGCTCAATAAAACTAGTGCTCAGTAACACTATTTTGGTTATTTCTATCATTATTAATATACCTGAATGGGAATAATTTGCTTCCTTCTCGGACCCTATCAACTCAATTCTGTTCTTTCAAATCAAGCAGAAAGGGAGGAAGGGGGGGATCTGATTTACAGAGCTGTCCCAGAAGGTTGTCACAGGCCTATGGGTCAGTGAGTTGTAACCCTGGGTAGTCATTAAAAGGATGTCGATGGAGAAGAGACACAAGGTCAAGCAATGCTTATCCAGAAAAAAGCCTGGGATTGAGACAGGCAGTTTTGGCTGTGTGTGTGTGTGTGTGTGTGTGTGTGTTCATTCTCATGTGTTAGCACAAACATGCTTGTGTATAAGTTAGAAAGAACCAACACAACTAAGGATGCAAGCATATAAGGAAATATTTTTAAATCCTGCAAAGGTGAGTCAGAGTTCTATCTATATATTATCTTATATTTTCTGATCCTCACATGAGAGTTAAAAGAAGGGACTGCCAGCATGCTCATTTCTGTACCCTGAGCCCTATAATTTATTTCATTGTATTTGATGTTAGCAGGGACATATTTAAAATTACTCAGAATACAGCAGAAAGAGCTATTCTGTAGGTATGAAATGTGTCTAAACTGTAAAAACAAAACAAAACAAAACCCTCAAAATAAACAAACAAAAACCCTCCTGTATTTTTGACACATTGTGACCACAGTGAAAGCAACATGAGGCTTCTTTTGTTTCTAGATTCTGCTGGAGGAAATGAAACAATGGAGCATGAACACAGTTCTCAACCTTTTTCTATGGGGGCTCACGTGGCTGACTAATGTTCCCTAGCACAGTGCTCTTCTAAAGGCAATTCCCAGCACACTGGCCATTACTTCATCTCATTCACTGCCACCCAAGAGAGCATTTCAGGATACAAATGAGTGAGACTGACATTGGAAAAGAATAACCTTGGAGACATTCAATTTTTTAATTAAAAATGTAATGCATGAATATGTTCTCATTGTAAAAGACTAAAATAATATGAAAATATATACAATACATTCCTATACCAGCTCTCTCACACCCAAGCTTCTCTGCACAGACAGAATTTAATATTTAATAAAGTATTAACAATTTGGTGTATTTCCTTTATATCTTAAAATTTGCATTTATACACATTTATATGCATACATGTGTTTATCTATATATCTCTATCTCCACACATACTGGATTATTTTTCCATCAATAAGATTACATTTTAGATATATATTTTTTTTACTTGCTTTTATCCATTTAACATCATAACCTTGGGGTATCTTGCCATATGGGTGCATACCGACCCATCTTGTTTTTTAAAACAGCTACATAGTACTGTGTTGCATAAATATACCATATATTATTTAATCTCTCCCCAGTTGGTAGATATTTCTTTTTTATTACTAAAAACAACATTGCACTCAGCATACCTGCTCATCCTTGTACCTGTGTCTTTGTGCACAAATGTATTTATTAAGAATAGATACCATGAAGCAGAATTGTGGGGTCAGAGAGTACCAGTATTTTATCTATTTTAGTATTTAATTAAATGCAAAATGTCCTGAAAATCTGTACTAATTTACACTCTCTCCAGTGACATATTTTTTCATTCATGTATAAAAGGTTTATGCAGTGGCTGCTTACGTACCCACCTACCTACCCAGCACCTAACACGTGGAGGAAAATAAAGCGGACCAAGAGGTAAGAGGAGGCATAGGGGCTGGCTGCATATTTAAAGTAGGTGGTACAAGTACCTTGCTAAAAAGGTACTCTCTGAGAAAAACCTGAAGGAAGTACTGGAGCCAGCCACACAGATATCTGAGGGAAGATGATTCATAGAAGGAACAGCAAGTGAAAGTAACTGAGGTGGACAGATAACTGGTGTGCACTAGGAAAAGCAAAGAGGTCAGTGTGGAAGAACTGGAGTGAGTAAGGGGAAAAGTAAAAGAGAGGGGTAGTAGGTATATGGGGGTATCTATCCATCTCCTCAAGCTATTTCTAATACCAAGTGTTGGACAAACCAGTGGCAAATCTCACTTTCTTTTTTCAAATTGCATTTTTCCTGATTACTAATGAGATGGGGAACCTTTTCACATGTATATTGGCCTTTTTCTTACTTATTCTACATTTGTCTTCTCATATTTGGTTCTCATGTTTGATCGGATTTTTTCTTACTGGTTTTTAGGACCTCTTTATATAGTCTAACTATTAATCTTTTTGTTAATTATATATGTTGCAAATATTTTCTCCCAATTTGTTTCAATTTTTATGAAATCCAACCTGTACATTTTATTTGACTTCTGGGTACTGTTTTTAGCATAAGGGGAACTTCCTCACCATAAAATAGAGAAATGTTTTACTATATTCTCTTCTGATAGTTTTATAAATTTGTTGTTCATATTAGCTCTTTAATCCACTTGGGATTTATATTTGTGGATGTGACAATTAGGGTATGATCATATAGCTAATATATGTATGTATATTATTTTTTCCTCACACTTCTGATTTAAAATACAAAATTTATTGTATTAAAATTTCACATATATTAATCTGTTTCTGAACTTGTATTCTGTTCTATTATTTTATTTTCCAATCAATACCACCCTGTTTCAATTATTAAAGCTTTATAATATATTTAGGTATCTGATATGAATCACTTTTTCTCATTGTCTTTTAAAAAAACATTCTAGAGATTCTATTTCAAATGAATCTGAGAATCAGCTTAAGGTCCATTTTATTGGGATTTCATTTAAAGGTATAGTTTAATTTGGAAAGAATCAATATCGGTAAAACACGAGGTGTTCTTATCTAGAGAACAGATAGAAAGAATATCCATGTTTAGATTTTTAAAAATAATTTTAGTGAATTTTTACAGTTTTGTTCCCGATAGGTCTTGCATATTTCTTCTTAGGTTTATTCTTAGTTTTCTACTTTGTGATGCTGTTTTGAACAGGCTTTCATTTTCTACTATCTTGATTTAATTCTATTAGATAAACTCAGCAAACAAACAACAACAACAATAAAACCAAACCCCACCAAACCCTACCGTAAATAAAGGTACAAATGTAACTTACCCTGATTGTGGTCATTTAATAATCTATTGCTAGTAACAGAGCGTCTGAATTGATTCCCTCATCAGAACAATCTCTGGGATATGACAAATCAAAGAGACTACCTTTAGCCTTTGTGTTGGGACACTTATTTACTTGGGGAGAAGGCAATTAGGCCAAGCCCTGAGGCCCGTATATGTACCATCATCCTGGAATCTGAGAACAAAGCACTGTGCCTGAGACTTGTCCCTCTTTCAACATTCAGTGCTGCTGTTTTCTTTTGACTTTCTTTTGTTTCAGGTCTTTATTTCATACGACTAAAGATTTTAAAATTATGCAATATTTTATGAACGTAGAAATGCACATAAAATAGTATGACCTTAATTTAATATAACCCAGGTTTAATAGCTGTTAACTGCCAAATTTGGTTCAGAACTCTTTTGCTTTTGTTTTTATTAGTTTTGAGGAAATAAAATATTACAAATACAGCGAAAGCATCAACCCCTTTTCTTCCCATTCATTCATTCTGATGTTGGTGTGTTTTACTCCGATGCACATTTTAAATATTTTTATGTGCGTCTCTAGGTTATTGTTATTATCTTGTATGTTTTTAACGTTTGCATAATAACATATGCAGCCTTTTGTAACTTGATATTGTGGGCTTTTGAAATTCATCCTTGTTGACAAGGACAGTTCCTTGAAGTTGCTCATAATACTTTTGCTTATATCCATTGGTCAGACTTAGCCAATCTAGTCGCATGGCTGTAGCTAGTGGTTAGGGAAACTGAGAAATGTAGCTTTTATTAGAGGCGACCATGAGCCTAGTTAAAAATCAGGGTTTGTATTTCTAAGGAAGAAGAGGGGAACTGGTGGTAGGGTACAGCAAGCCATCTTTACCAAACACCTTTAATTTCAGTGTTTATTATGGACTTCTGATATATGCCTTTATTGGATAAGGTGTTTATTTCTTTTTCTCAGCCTATACAAAAGGATTGTTTAGACTGCTTTTCATCAGGAATAGTGTTAAATTGGTGGAGGTTTTTTTTGGCATCCTTTAAGATGATTACATGGGCTTTCTACTTTAATCTGATATTGTAATACATTAAATTAATAGGTTTCCTAATGTTAAACTATCCTTGCAGTCCTAGCTTTATAAAAGAAATATATTGGCTATCACCTGGAACAACACCAGTGCCTTGGGGATGCCACCCCCACAGCCTTTCTCTGAGAATTCATCTCAACCTTTCTTTCTTAAAACCCTCTTAGTAGAGTCCAGGCCCCCTTCTTTGCTGGAGGCTGTGATAACAAGTCATTGTAGGGTGAACTGGAAACCTTGACTCTCTTGATATCATCTCTGTGAGGAAAAAAATATGGTCCTAGTTCCAAATAATCAAATTAAACTTTCAACAAAAAGCCAAATACTTGGGAAGTTTCTATAAATTTATCTAAATATGTTATTATTTTTTGTTCTAAAGAGAAGTGATCTACGCCACTCAAATCTGAAACTGTAACTAAATATGCACAGAATCATACACAACTCTACATAGGTCCTGGTAAAACCAGAATTCTCACATTGCTACAGCAGATCTCACCCACAATTCTCCAGGTTAATAAGAATGGAGCCACGTGTCTCATCATCTGGAAAATGAGCAGAATGTATGAGAAAAGAACTCCTACAGTGGAAAAGGCACTGGTGACAGTGTCTTGATGCTACAGTCCTTTGCTGAAATGTCATTTTTTTCATGTGGCTCCTGTAACAGAAAATAGGCTACTTGGATACCAAGCTTAGGTCCACAGAGAAAATTCAAATCAGCACTACACCAAATACAGCACATTCAAACATCATCTCTGGGTATTTTGAGCATCGGCCTATGATCCAGGAGATCGCGGTTCGATTCCCAGTCAGGGCACATGCCCGGTTGCAGGCTAGATCCCCAGTCGGGGCGTGTAGGAGGCAGCCGATCTATGACTCTCTCTTATCATTGATGTCTCTCTCTCTCTCCCTCTCCCTTCCTCTCTCTGAAATCAATAAAGATATATATAAAAATAACTTAAGCCACACCTTGAAGGACAGGTAGAAGTTGTACAGGTGGAGAGGAATAAAGAGCATAGTACAGAGGCACCAGCATTCACTGTGTGGCTAGTGAACCCATTCTGAACGGTCGCTGTACCTATCAAATGAGCTGTTAGGCATTCTGAAGATCACCCCAGCAGCCATTCCTAAATACAAATATGGAAACTATGGAAGCGGCTGTTGGAAAGTCAGAGAGCAGTTTGTCTTGCTCATGCCATGAAAAGGAAACAATTAAATTGATCAGAAATGAGATTTGTTTTTAATTGTTGCCGAGCCTCAGTTAAGTCATATATTCTGTGCACATACTTTTCCTAAGACTTATACAACTATAACCTCTCAGTCCTACTGACATCAGTCTGAACTCTACTATCATATTGCCACATGTACCAAACCAACAAACACAGTCAGTGGGTATAGATGATGATTCTCTACTGGAATGAGGACTGTCACTTAGAACACCCGGATCCAACTTCAGCCCCTTCGCAATACTAACTTTAAAGCAATCTCATCGAGGGCTGGTTGGTCTTCTCTAGCAGGTACTTCTGCTATTTCACCTTTTGAGGTAAGGAGCCTCAGGGACACAGGACCAATTTTCGGCAGTGATTTGCCATGATATCGAATACACATCTCAGTCCCCTCACAGACAGCAGAGGAGGGTCTGATTCATCAACACTTTTCTTTAGGTCAGCAAACACTCAGGGAACAATTAGACTGTTTATAAAGCCATGGTACCTGAGAATAGTACAAAGTCAATTTAAAAACTATATTAAATATGTGAACTTTCCCAAATCGTCATTGACGGTCATGACAGGCTATTAAAGAAGCTATTGTAGAGGACTGAAGGAGCAGCTGATTTCAAAACAGTAAATCAAGTATCGGTCAAGAGCTCTGACGGAAAGGGAACAAGGATTCTTGCTGTGTTATGAGTGGTTCAAGACAGCGTTAATACACATCAATCACAGGTAGGCAGCAGGCTCTGGCCAGGGCCCCGGCGCTCCCTCCATGTGACCTTTTGTGAGTCACCAGACAGCTTTCAGGCTCTGTTACTCAGCTGAAAACAAAGCAGAGGAGCAAAACCCTCAATGAGACTGGGGCCCTGCATGGCTAATGAGATTTCCTGGGGAGAGAAATTCCTTATCTCTGCACTCCCTTCTCTGGGACAGTCTCCACTCCAGACTGCCGTATCCCACACGTTCAAGGGAAGGTGGGTGAAACCAAGGGCTCAAAGCTTGTGGCTATGCTACCACCTCAGCTTCAGAAGAGTTTATTGGGAAAAGTTCACTGTGCTGACTTAAAATAGAAAAGCCACAGAGACAGAAACGATCACACCACCTTGCTTTAGAAATGAAAGCTCTAGCTTTGGGTTTGAAATCTCTCCATTGGGTATGGTTTGCTTAGACAACTTGGGAGGGCTGGCCAAGGAATCTCTCCCTTTCAGTTGGTTCTAAACAGTTTATTGCTCTATAACCAGGACTTTGAAATATTTCCATCTCTCTAGGCAAAAGCATTCATTATTGTAATTTTATTTTCTCTCTAAAATCATAAGAGTCGCACAAATGTGTAAACTATGATTGGGGGTGAAACAAAGTTATGAAGAGTAGAACAAAGAGAGCGCCTTCTTGCCCTATCCAGTTTGGCTCCATGGTTAGAGCATCGCCCTACGGACCGAAGGGTCCCAGGTTCGATCCTCGGCCCCAGATGGGGCATGTGCAGGAGGCAACCAATCGATGCCTCCCTCCCTCTCTCTCTCTCTCCCCCTCTCTTCCTTTCACTCTCTCTGAAAAGCAATGGAAAAAATATCCTCTGGTGAGGATTAAAAACAAGAAAAGAATAGCACCTTCTCAAAAGGGTCCTAAAACAGGCTGAAGGTGACTCAGGGGTTTGGAAATGCCACCAGTGCTCTCAACCTCCACATCACGGTGCAGCAGGCCACTGCTGAAGAAGGAAGCCCAGAAAAAGCTGGTCAGAGCCGATGACCTCTGGAAAAATGAGGCTGCACCTTTGCTTTTAAGGTTGTTGGTCTCTTAGAGGCTACAGTACACACGCAAGTGTCCATCGGGCACACAAGTGTCTCCTTCCTGAGGCTGGCACCACTGGAAAGGTTCCATATGACTGAACACTACTGAATCCGTCAATCTGTTTAGTGGCTTGTAGGAAAAGCTGACGATACCACAGCTCCAAGGCAGGCTGCCACCTCAGAGCCTCAATCGTAACTAATGGGGGTTTAAAAGGGAGATCGGAAAATATCATGCAGATAAAATACAGAGATAGGAGAAAAGACCATAACCTCAATCTGCAAAATGTAATAGCTTTGTCAAAATAAAAGCCAAAGCTAAACTCTCCTGCTGCTGCATACCTCCCAGCTCGAGGGAACTGTTCAAGCAGAAAGGCATTTTCTATTAGCACAAACTCCAAGTGCAGCCGGGAGAGACTCAGCCATAATATCTGCACAGGGGCTCCTCCATGCAAACACCATTCCAGTAATGGGAAATTTTAATGATGTAAAGCAGCAAGGTCACACGCTATGTCCAGGCAGCCCTTGGAAAGACACTGCCTGGGCAGATATTACAGAGGAGAGCTCAGAATCGCTCTTGGTTCATTAGGCTTTGCCTGAGGGGTTTTTTTTTCTCCCCACTATTAACTACAAACAAGGCTGAGGTTCTTGTTACTCAGTCCCTTGTAGGCAATGCAAAGAAGTGAAGGGCAGGGTTTGTAAATATGGAAAGGCAGACAGCTCGGACGTGTGTTTGCAAATACTTCAGATATTCTTTGCGTCACCTTAAATATGAAAATTGCAAAAGCCTTATCAATGTTGCAGTGCTTTTTTTCCCTAACAGAATAACTTCTTATCTACTCATGTATAGATAAAAGTACTATATGCACATAAATATACACACATGGGGTGGATTGATTCCCTTCCCTCCCTATAGTACCGCCGCATCTTCTTGCACGGTGCCTCCTTCTCCCAGCCTTACGACCCCATTGAGATCGCTCTTACTGTTTTCTTCCTCGTTACATTTTGATATTTCAAAGCATGGCCTGGATCTCACTCCCATCTCCCCACTCCACATTATTAATGAATTGGAAAGCAGACATCATTAGTTTTCGGAGACCATTTCTTTTAAAATTTACAGACCCCTTCATCTGAATCTCCAGAGACAGTCTGCTGTTCTCATCTTAGAATCTTATTAGCATCATATCTTCTGTATCCTGCCATGCAAACTGCATGGCTATGCACTTTCTAGCACTTGACCCTTTTGCGGACGGAATTAATTTACTCTTTGAAGATGCAGCGGCGCGCTGTTGTGCTTGTTAAAGAAAGAAAAGCCAAGCAAGGTGATGGCAAAGCAAACAAAGAAAATTCCCGGTTTAAAAGCGAGCTCTTGGAAGGCAAGTTAGATGGAGACCAGGCAGGAGAAACTAATAGCTAGTAACTACTGATAGAAACAGGCAAATCAGCTGGTTAGCAGGCATCGCTGAGAATTTCTACACATCCCAATGACTAGCAAGCATTGGAACAAGATGACAGGAATTAGTTTTTACTAGTACCTTTTTTTTTAAAAAAAAAAAAATCTTCATTGATTTCAGAGAGAGGAAAGGAGAGGGAGAGAGAAAGACAGAAACATCAATGATAAGAGAGAGTCATTGACTGGATGCCCCTTGCACGTCCCCTGCTGGGTATCAAGCCCGCAACCCGGGCACGTGCCCTGACCGGGAATCAAACCACGATCTCCTGGATTCTAGGCCAATGCTAACCTGCTGAACCACGCCCGCCAGGCTGTACTAGCACCTTGTATTCTTAGAAATCAATTTGGTTTGATATGGCCCAGGTCAGCATTAGAAGACAACCTAAGCAACTGGTTCTGGTTAGGTCAGATGCCTAAACTGTCTCCCAAAATCTTTCACATTCATTTACAGGGTATTCACTGTGTGCCAGGCACTGGCCGAGGTGCAGGACATACACTAATGAGTAGCACAACTTAGTTTCTAGTGGAGTAAGAAAGTAGAAAACAGACAAAAATGTGACTTCAGATAGCTCTATGTGCTGTGAAGAAAAAGGAACCCAGATAAAAGAATAGAGAGTGTTAAGACTTATGTCAAAGGGTGATCTATTACTTAGGAGTTGACATTCAAGCTAGGACTTTAATGATGCAAAAGAGCAAGCCCTCTGAAGATCTCGGGAATGAGTCTTCCAGACAGAATGTAAAGGCTTTGCGACCAGAATAAGCTTGGCATATTTTTAAAAGTTTTAATGGAGCCGATGTGGCTGGAGTGGAGTAACAGGGAAGAATGTTGGGGCAGAAATAAGCAGCGGCCAGGAGAAGGAGACTCCACGGTAAAGACTGAATTTTATCCTAACCATGGTGGAAGTAATCAAAGGTTACGTTTTTATGTTTTAAGATGACACCAGCTGTTTTATAAATAACAGACTCAAGAGTGAAGGTAGGGTAGCAGAATGAAAGCAAGGAAACCAGATAGTAAATTATCAGAGAAGTCTAAACAAAAATTATTACGGTGTCTTGGACTTAAGGTGGTAGCAGTAAAGGTGGTGTGAGGTGGAGGGATTCAGGATATTTTGAAGATAGAGCTACAGGATGTGTTGAGGAACTGGATGAAAGAGTGAATGGTTATATCTTTAATTGAGAGGCAGAAGATGGGAGAACAGATTGAAGATGAAATAAAAAGCTTCATTTTGCCACCTTAAATTGGAGATGACTGTTAGATATCAAAGACTAGACAGGGTAGGGCTCATAGGATGATAGGTCTGGAATTAAGATGCACATTTTGTGGACGGCCGGCGTGGCTCAGCGGTTGAGCATCGACCTAGGATCCAGGAGATCAAGGTCCGATTCCTGGTCAGGGCACATGCCTGGGTTGCAGGCTCGATCCCCAATGGGGGGCGTGCAGGAGGCAGCCGATCAATGACTTTCTCATCATTGATGTTCCTCTCTCCCTCTCTCTAAAATCAATGAAGATATTAAAAAAAAAAAAAGATACACATTTTGTAATCACAAACATATAGATATGATTTTAAGCCAGGTAATTGGATGAGATCACCATAAGAGTGAGTTTAGACAGAGAAAAGGCCCAAAGATGGCTTTGGGGCATTCTAAAACACAGGTAGGGAGAGAAAAAGGAGGCATCAAAGGAGTCTGAAAAGCAGTAACCAATGTTACAGGGGAGTAACCAGAAACCACCAGCACTGCCACCACCACCAACCAAAGAGACATTAAAAAAGGAGGGAGTCATCAATTGTACAACAGGCCACCAAGACTAAGGAAAAAAAGAATGGAACAAATCTCATTAATATTTTTATATTGATTAAATGTTGAAATAATATTTTAGATATATTGGGTTAAAGAAAATGTTATTAAAATTAATGTCACTTTTTGAAAACTTCAACGTGGCTACTAGATCATTTTAAATACATATCTAACTTGCATTTTCTTCCTTGGACAGTGCTGCCTTAGAAGCTTTCATTTCGGGGGATGACCTGAACAGGAATGTTAGGCATGCTAAGATTAGATCTGATAGCTTCTTAGGGGAAGGTAGGCCATCAGGTCCACTTTTGGCTATCCTCTTGGGGGTGGTCTTTTCTGTCCTTAGAGTACGGTCCCTGGACCAGAAGCATTAGCATTGACCTGGGAGCTTGTTTGAAATGCAGAAATCTCAGGCTTTGTCCCATACCTACTGAATCAGAGCCTGCACCTTAACGAGATGCAGAGGTGAGTCTTATGTATATTGAAGCTCGAGAGGCATTACTTGAGGTGGTTTTTAGTGGTGAGGTTGATGAAGTTGAGGCTAGGGAAAGAAGAAGGTACTGGGAACACCTTGCTGGGTGTGAAATGTTCTTACTAGTGGAGTAATTTCTAGGATGAAAGAGAAGCAGCTAGATCTCTGATAACTACAAAGTCTTCAGTTGCACACTCTCTAATATAGTAGCTAATAGCCACACTTGAAATGTGGCTGCTCCAAATAGAGACATATTGTAAGTGTAAGACACATACCAGGTTTTGAGGACTTAGTGTGGAAAAGAGAATGTAAAATATCTCATTAGTACATTTCTAATGTTAATAATATGTTGAAAGGATAACATTCTGGATATGTTGGGTTAAATAAAACATGGTTAAAATTAACTTTGCCTGTTTTGTTTTTGTTTTTGTTTTTTAATGTAGCTATTAGGAAATTTCGCATTCATTTGTAACATGGCTCACTTTACATTTCCATTGGAGGGCACTGCTGCAGACCACACTGGAAGAGTCAAGTCTCCAGGATGTTCCTATACAGACAGACTCTGGAGCAGGGGTTGGCAATCTACGATTCACAAGCCAAATGTGGCCCACCACCTGTTTTTTGTAAATAAAGGAACACAGTACAGCCATGCTCAATCTGTGACACTGTCCACAGCTACATTCATGCTACAACCACAGAGTTGAGTAGTTGTGACAGAGACTGTATGGTTCATAAAGCCCACAGCTTTTATTATCTGGCTCTTTATGGAAAAGTTGCCTCTCTTTATGTAGAGGCCTTATTGTTTTCTATTTTAGGACAGTCCAGGATTCATATTCAGACTGGAGAAAGCTCTTATTTACAGAAAGTTTGACTATATCTAGAAAAATATTCTTACGATAGTAGTTGAAAATCATGATTAGGATCCTTTTGCCTTTTATAATTGTGCATTTAATTACACTATTCTTTTTGCATTATTGAAACCATAATTCTGTTCTCATTTTAAGTATTTTTAATAGGGAATGCTTTTCAGAATTTATGAGGCTTCATTTATTAGCTTGGATTCTAATTGTAGCCAGATGCTATCAAGCTTTTAATCATTTAAATTGGTTTATTTTCATATTGCACATTGAGTTATCACTTGGTAATACAGTACCAAATGCTAGAAGGGCAGAGTAACTTTGAGTATGATGAAACCTGACACAGATTCAGATTAATCCTCTGAATGGCAATGATACGGTCCTTCACAAAATGGAAAAGAATAAACTTACTAAAGCTATTACTGCTTACGTTATTATTCTTTCCATTCCTACTATACCACCCTAGTCTAGAGCTTTAATAAGTCCTGTTATGTCAACATCTTTCCCTTCTGACTTTCTCTTTCTTTTAAAATTTATTTTCCTCCTTATTCTGTTCTCCTTGCCACTTTAAGACTAATTTTTAAAACACTACTTTAATCTCTAAACTTCTGAAAAATCCTCAGGACCTACTGAATTAAAAATAAACATTTTTAAGTTTCATAAATGGTCCTAGACAATCTTGTAATCTTATTTTCTACTAATAATTTTCATTCTAGAGCATTTCTACATTGTCATAGGTACGGACTCAGATTTCTCAGATTGGTTCACTCTTCTACATTCCTTCATAATAAATTAGGTTCAGGTTAATGTCTTCAGTTGAGACTATAACAATCACCTAATAATGGGTTTCACTGTCTGTGCTCACTTACTACTTCAATCCAGGGCCTTATAACTGCGAGGGAACTTTCCTAAATCATAGATTTCAATCAAAATTATCACTGTAGAATCTACAGCCAGTGAAAATATCCTGCCTGACCTGCTCATTCCAAAACTCTGGAGGACTCCTTTTCAGTATTTAAGACCAATAACTCTGGTATGAAACTTTTCTGGATTCTTCAGACAGGTTTTCTTTTGTGTATGATCACTTAGAACTTTATTTCCATTACAGTACTTAATATATTGAACTGTAAGTAATTATATATATGGGTCTCATAAGATATATTTTTCTTGTTTTCATACCCAGTTCAGGTTATGAGTTATGTTTAAATGGCTTATGTATAAACTGAAACAAGAAAAAAAACCACGAAGTGAATGGACATCATGTTCAACACTGAAGCATGTTGTCTTTAACTGTGTTAGACACTTTGCATTTAGATGTTCTTACTCGGTGAAACCCAAAATATCTACATTGTGGGAACACTTACTTATAAACTAACACAATTTCTGTGCTATACTAACATCATTCTGATTTATACTTATTGATTGTATTGATTGTATAAAATCATGTCATGAAAGTATTTTTAAATATTTTATTTTCAAAATGTTCTCTATAACATGAGTATCTTTCAAAATGCAATTACTGCTTTCTCACATATTGTAAACACTTTGACTTACCTTACATAAACAGATTAAGTATATTTATCTTTCCAAAATACCTGCTCAGTAGTATCCTGACAGTCATTTGTTACTTTTTATTTATTATTTATGTTCATTCCCACCCTCTCCATTGTTGACCCTAATTTTAGTATTTAAATGTCCACTTAACCTTCACCTCTTCTATGATGCTTCTTATTTCTCCAGTCATCACTGACTTCTCTGTTCTCCAAATTCTCCTACAGTTATAGTTTGTACTTGGTCCAAAATGACATGTGGACCTTTATTATTTACTTTGTTTCTTTTGTCTTATTTCACACTCAATTTCAGAAAATTAAATTTGAAGAAATATGATATCCTTATGCTGATTTAAGTACCAAACAGACCTAAAATACTTAATGTTATGATTACTATGATATGCTAATTATAACAATGTAGCAAATCTATAATTTGTGCAGACCTCTACTTTGAGAATATATAAATTAAGAATTTTTTCTGTTAAATATTCAAGATAATTATCTGTACTAAATCAAATGCTATGTCATACATTTCTGCTGAATAAAATTCTACAATCAAATTATGTTTAAGAATCTTTACAGTAAATATTATGTTGTGAGCCTTTCAAAGGAAAGTCTATATTACTTTATAGGTGGAAAGTATAGACCATTTACCTTTTAAAATTCTGGAATCAGCAAAATATCTGAGGAAGAGAAAAGCTAAATAAAAATGCAATGTACAGTTATGTTGTGATGTGCTGTCTCCTTAGATGACTGATATATTAACAAGTTTACATTACAGATATTCCCTCTAAGACTTTTTTATTCTCATAGAACTCAAAACTTGGAAATTATCAATCATTGTGTTGTTTTATTGGAAATTTCTTAAAATTTTAATAAGACTTGCCATATACAGCAATATACTGACTGGTGACGTAATTTCATCTTCTAAAATGAGGGTTCTTGAATTCAAAGAAAAGTTGTGTTGTCCCCATAGCACCAGAACATTCCCCCTTTTGTGTAATCCACACTGAGATCTGCAGTGAGACTCATTCGTAGGGGATTAATCAGCTTTGGAACAGCCGTGCTCATGCCAGATGCAGACTGGCAGGAAGCTGATGAGGCAGCACAATGAGTGATCTACCATAAAGGCCATGGGCAAGAGGTGGCCATTAGTCTAGAGCTCAGTAATGCACTCTTCAAGTACATTACTCACCAATCCATCAGGCAACCTGCTACAGGACTGAGAGATTCCAGCACTTTTAAATCTGTAATGCGATGCCTGCCAGCCTGCTCTACATGCCCTAGGTTATAAGGGCACAGTAGTGTGGGAGGAAGGCAATTCATTTGGTGTCATAGCCAGTATTTTTTCTATTCTTTCTTCTGTGTGTGTTTAAGAAATGGACCTTCCATTATCCACAGATTAATAGCAGAGAGAATTCTCTGGTGTCTCTATTAGCATTAACCACTGGCAGATACTTTCCAAGTATCTAATTGGCATAATTTTCATTAGCAAAAATGAGGAAAACTTGTATAGGAAAATATATGTTATTTTCATTCCAAAATACAGCTACATAAATTTTCTATTACAATAAACGATCAAAACAAACCCAACTTAGTAAATAAAAGCTAGAGAAACACAAATATGCCAAAACTTAGCTGTAAATCACTTTTTCCCCCCGATGTAAGCAGCATTTACCAAATTTAAAGGCTCTCTATGCATATACTATACTTATAATTGCAAGTGAGTGTTCAGGAAAGGAAAGTGATGATGCTTACTAATGATGAATTTTTCCCACCTATAATTAACAAATGTATGCAATTCAATAAACTACAGTCAGAGACAAAGAGAGAGGCCATAAATTTAACTAAATTATGGTAGCCTTATTATTTATTCTGAGATTACTTCCTACTTTTTTAGTGTTTCAACGTGTTTTCTAATGATTGTAGATGTGATGATAATTTTGGATGTTCTTGCTTGGTAATATGAAAGGTTGTCAAATCTATGTTCCAATTTTCTAAAATAACTCTTAAGATCTACCCCGGCCAGGCGTGGCTCAGCGGTTGAGCCTCGACCTAGGATCCAGGCAATCGGGGTTCGATTCCCAGTCAGGGCACATGCCCAGGTTGCGGGCTCGATCAACGACTTTCTCATCATTGATGTTTCTATCTCTCTCTCTCTCTCCCTCTCCTTTCCTCTCTCTGAAATCAATAAAGATATATTTAAAAAATAAAAAATAAATAAATAAGATAACTCTTAAGATCTAAAGGTGTGAGAAACACTGACCCAGAGCATTCAGTGAGTGCAGTGGAAGGAAGGGAGAGGCACTGCCTCAGCAGCAATGATCTGATGACCACCTAAGAACTGAACGAAGTCTCTGTGTGGTAACTGGTGATACACTGATGAGAAAGTAGGGAATTAGTAATTCTTGCTTGAGAAAGGTAGGAGACTCATCTGTAATCTGCTCCTTCTGACAGAGGTGACCATCATGTCAGACCATGCCCTGTACCAGTGCTTTCTTCGCTTGTGCATGAAAACCAGCCGTACAGATTCAAATATACTTAGACCATAACAATAGACAATATTCACTTAGCATGTACTAAATGGGAGAAGCTATTATAGGTTCTTTACTTAGAGTAACTCAATCCTCACAACAGCCCTTTGAGGTCGTTATAACTTTTTAGAGATGGGAAAGTACAGAGAGTAAATTTACAAAATTAGGCGAGTCCAGATTTGAATTCAGGCAATCTTGCCTCAGAGTACAGATTCTTGATCACTTTATAGTGCTTCCCATAACCGTTTGAAAGGTCCTACATCTAGACTGTTATATTCAGGAGGTCTGGCATGGGGATCAGGCATCATATTTTAAAAAACTCCATAGGCAGTTCTGATGCACAGCAGGGTTAAGAATCACAGGTCTAGTTTATTTATCTAGCTTGTCCTTCCTATAGCATGGCTCCCTAGGACTGGGCTCATGCTTTCGTTTTGTACCACAGGAAATGCTTTGGTGTATCATACTGTCATGTGCAACATGCTATCAAACCATGTCCTAAATGGGGTTGAAGGGTGGGATAGTCCTGCTCTCCTCTGTTCCAGTCATATCCCACTTGGAATACAAGGTTATTCTAGACAAAATTAGAGAAAGAATCCTACAGTTATGGGGGAATATGAACTATGTAAAATAACAACTAGTTTAAGAAGCCAAGGATAATTTGTTTTTAGGAGAAATGACTTGGGAGCAGGTATGATGGCCATATGCAAATATCTGGAAAGCTGTCGCCTAGGAGAGGACTAAGACTTGTGCTGAGGCCCTTAAGCATGTAATTAGGCTCTGTGGACAGAAGTCAGGTTGTAGTGTCTAATGGAAGAAAGAATTTTCTAGGGATGAGAGGTGCTCAAAGATAGAACTGGCTACTACAGAAAGTTCTTAGTTCCTTGAAGTGATATTTGGTGGCACTGTTAAACAGTTTTAGAAGTTAACACAAGTATCAGTTCTGATGTCCATGCAGATGTCAGCGATTAATATTTTTAAATACTGCCCCTGGGATACGGGCATTCATTCAACTCAACAATCATATTTTTGAGCATATATGCCCAGGCACTAAATAAAAAAACCCAAAAAGTAAATGACACATGGGCTGTACCCCTAAATCTAGTGGGGTACACATATACACAATACATTTAGGTTGAACCATATGATGTTGCTGACGTTTAATTATTTTTGATCTATAAAAATGATGATTTAACATGGTTGAACATAATACGATTGGTAGATGTCATAATAAAAATATGTAAAAATGCTATGAGAATACAGATGAGTTATTAACTCTGTCTGAGAAAGCCTATGGGGAGGGTGGAATTCTTAAGAGATTTTTTTAGAAAATGGAGACAATATTTGAGTTACAGTAAAAGGATCCCTGGCCAGTATGGCTCAGTTGGTTGAGCATCATTCCAATTAGGTCACTGCTTTGATTCCAGGTCAGGGCACATGCCTGGCTGCAATCTTGATCCCCAGTAGGGACTGTGCAGGAGGCAGCTGATCGGTGTTTCTCTCTCTCTCCCCCTCTCCTCTCTCTCTAATACCAATAAAAATATATTTAAAAAAATAAGCAAAACTTTTTCAGGTAAGGAGACAATCTTCCAGGCAGATGGAGCAGAATGAGAATAGGGGTGGAGAAACAGAAGCATTTATGACATAGGATTAAAAGGTCAGTGTTTCTCCACAGTACTTATAAACTATAACAACTGTGACATTCTTTCCTCCCCCCCATCTTTCTGTACCCTTTATATATTTTAATGAGTGGCTTCTGGATATTTATCAACATCCAAAATACGAGGAAGGCTATCATAGGCATCGGGGTAGCAGTACTTTCTCACATGACTATAGATTTTATGACGATGAGATAGGAAAATGCATATAATTGTGCCAAGGAGCAGCTGAGGTAATGGTTATGGGCATGAGTATTATAGACAGGCTGGCTGTGGCTTCCACTGTCAGCTCCATCACACTAATATTGGGCCATGGGTAAGTTATTTAGCCTCTTGGTGCCTCATTTTCTTCATCTATAAAGTACATATGCAGGTGTAATAGATCTTTTATCTTCCAACTGGCATATGTCTATTTCCTTTGTTAGAAAAACTAAAGTGACTTTAATTTGTGCTCTCAGTACATACCTGGAGAATATAAAACATTAAAAGAGGATTTTTTGGCATATTTTTTTCTTCAAGTAAATTGCCCTCCTATTTTCAACAAAGTGGAACACGTGCCAGCTCTCAAGTGGGAAACCTGCTCTATGACGTTTCTGGACTACCTCAACACTAGAGATATCGGCTCTTCCAATACCACATCCAGCTAAGTCAGTATTTATGAGGAGCCCAGGGATTTTGTTCTAGGAGAAAAAAAACCTTCCTGCAACCAAACAACTAAATATTTTGAATAAAAGATTTATAACATCCTTTTGTATATATATATATATATATATATATAACTGTGCTCACAATAAAGTAAAGAAAACCCTTAGAGGCAAAGAACTAAGCAGAAGCATGAATCCAGAGAGGTAAACATGCTAAAGCCGGCAGCTGCCCCAAGGGCATCTGCCAATCCCCAGAAACGTAGAGCTTCTTATTTGAGAAGCTGGAATGGAAACTCCACCTTACATTCAGGATTCTGGGAGATACACCTTCAGTGAAAGAGTGAACCAGAAATTCAGCCCAGCAATAGGAGAAACTAAATCCTCTGTTCAGCCTTGGCTATGCTTGGAAGGAACAAAAAGTCTGTCATCTTAGTGTTCTTAATAGGGAAACATAATTTATAATCCAAACAGGAAATCTTTTGAGAGTGGAAAAAGGTAATTATTAATAATTACACCAAGACAAAGGGCATTTTAACAGGGACTATTTTGGGCAAACCAGGATATATGAGCACCCAATCCATAACTGTAGGTTAGCTGTCATGTAGGTATTGGGAATGAAATTACACTACCTATATGGGCTGAAAAATATCCAAGCTGAGAAATTAAAGTAATCCTGGGTTGATAGTTCTTTCCAGGCACTTAGCAGGAGAAAATTCAAACCCATTCTAGAAAAATGCATACTCAATCTTGGTGTCATAGAATTTACTCAGAAAAACTCCCAGTTTACATCATCTTATGAAAGAAAATAAAAATAAAAATCAAAAAATCCAAGAGGAAAAAAGATACTATGATCAGTAGCCAACAGAGATTACAAAGAGAAAAATCTGACATAGAAAATTGTATTTCAAATATTGGAATTACATAATTCACAATATTAAAATTATGTTTAATATGTGTAAAGAAATAAAGGATGCAATGGAAATATAAGCCAGCTATAAGGGAATACAAAATATGGCCAAACAGGTTTTTACAAACGATTCAACTAGATTGTTTATGGAAAAAGAAGTAATTCAAATTTAAAATTCAATGGACAGATAAAACATCAGGTTTGACATAGCTGAAGAGAGAATTTGTGAACTAGAAGATAAAACTAAAGAAATTAGCCAGATTAATGCACAGAAAGACACAGAGATGGAAAATATGAGAAATAAATTATGATATGTGAAAAAAATAAGATCTAATAATCATCTATTCATAGCTTTCAGTGTGATAAAAAAGATAAGACAGATATTCAGGGAGATAATTACTAAATTTTCCAGGAATACATAAATCTTTAGAATCAGGAAGTATAATTATCCTGAGCAGGATAAACATAAAGAAATCTACACGTACATTTTATCTCATCAGAATGAATCTACAAAACACCAAACATGTAGAATTTTTAAGAACAAAGTGAATGACAATTTACCATGAAAGAAACAACACTCATTTCTGACTTCTTAACTGCAGCAATGGAAAATAGAAACCAGAAATAGAATATATTTAAATTACTGAGAGAAAATAATTTGCAACCTAAAATTGTATTCTGAGGAAATTATCTTTTAGGAAGAGGCTAAAATAGAGACATTTCAGACAAAAACTGAGAGTTTATGAACAGTTGACCCTCACTGAAGAATTCTTTAGGGCTATACCTCAAGAAGAAGGTAAATGATCCCAGAAACAAGTTATGTGGGGCAATAAGTAATGGCAAGCAAAAACAAATAATAAAAAAAGGGATATATTAAATATGGGTATATCTAAACCAACACCGCTACATAAAATAACAAAATTAGGTCTTTAGTTCAGGCAACAAGGCAACAGTGGAGTCAATTATATTGGGCAAACCTTTCTACAGATAATATGATAAATTCTGGGAGATATATATATATATATATATATATATATATATATATCTGTTATATATATTTAGAGACATAAATCTGAAACTTGAAATGATCAGGGGAAACATTCATCAAATTGCATAGTATTTAAGACATGTATGTTTTACTGTATACAAATATTAGCTAAAAAGAACTATAAAATATTAAATTCCAGTTAGTGGGCTCACTTTTTGGAATGATATGAGTTAGCAATTTAAAACTAACGTCTGTGAATTCTAGGCTAGAACAAATGAGTAAACATATTGAGGATAACAAAAACCAGATTTCTCACTGTTAAAGAAAGGAGTTACAAATATGAAAAGGGAGAAGACTAGAATGTAACTTATGATGCTGAACTGGGATTTGAGTTATAAAGATAAGCACAGTTTTGATAGAAAAGTCAATATAGAATAGGTGTATATATGTGTGCATATAAAATATGTATTGCAGAAATATTAAAACATATTTCCTAGCTCTACCAGTTGAGAGAGCCTAGATGCAGTGACATGCCAATATCCATGAACACACTTAGTGTACATATCTTGGTTTCAAAATTCTACTGCCCACTGAAAGCAATTAGGCTCCATGGGGAAAACGCTAATTTTAGACTAGAATAGGTAAGTACAAGATAATCTGGATAGTTCTAAACATAAGTTAAGAAATCTTTAAAAAGTAGAATAGCACAAAGTAAGATGGTAGAAAGAAATAGGAACATATTAGTAATCACAATTAATGGACTAAGCTCACCAAATAAAAGACGAAGATTTCAGACTAGAGTTTTAAAAATTCTGTCACATGGTGGTTACAAGGAAAATGCCTAAAATATAAAGCTGCTGAAAGACAGATGGAATTTTTAGGATATTTAATAAATTCCTAAAACTTAAGAAGGAAAATAAAACAGAATTGAAAAAATGAACATAGAATTATATGTTCACATAATTAAGTGCTTCATAGAGTTATAAATTCAAATGGCCTATAAACTTAAAAAAGATGCAGTATCCAGTAAAGTTGAAGATAGAAATATCCTATGACCCAGGAATTCTACTCCTGTATATATCCTAGAGAAATTTGCAAATAGGCCCTGGGAGACACAAACAATAATTTCAGAGCAGCACTGGTTTTAATGACAAACTGGAAAAAACTATCCATGTGTGACAAAGTATATTCATACAATGAAATATTCAACAGCTAAACAAATGGAAAAAACACACACCCACCTACACAAATCAACGACAATCTCAAAAACAAAGTTGACTATAAGAGTCAAACCACTAAAAAAAATGCATCAGTATGATAATATTATATTAAAATAAGAAACTATGTTGCATTTACTTGGGGTAGAAAAACTTCTGGGTACCAAAACCAGAAATTACTTAAAATACTGGTGTAAGTGTTGAGAAAGAGAATGACTTCAATGTCTAGACCAGCACTATTCAATAGTACTTTCTACAATGATGGAAATATTCTATATCTACACTGTCAAATATAGTAATTGCTATCTACACATGGCCTTTGAGCATTTGAAATATGGTTAGTGAAACTGAGAAACTAAATTTTCAATTTTATTTAGTTTTAATTAATTTAAATTTAAATAGCCACATGTGGCTAATGGCTACTGGTCATTACAGGTCTACACAATAAATCTTTCTACAAGTATGGTAGTTTGACAACTCTGTCCTTACATATTTGGCAAGTAACTCAAAAGGAGTTCAAAGAAAAATGACATTGCTATAATAAATCTCTTCCTATTTCCATCTATTTACTTATGTAAACAGGTTGTATTAAGGCTTACATCAGCAAAACAAAAACATAAGTAAATATTGATTCAGTCAAGTCTGTAGAACTTATATACAGATGCATGGATTGAGGAAATAAAAGTCCCATGCATCTTATTAATAAACGTGTTTTTGATAAAAATTTACTTTTTTGCTTAATAATTACTTATCAAAATTTGGGTATTATATTTAAGTTGTTTTGATAAATTGTGTACAAAAAATAATTGTAATGTTAATTTGATAACTTTAATACCCAGAGCAGAGATTCCCAAATTTTCTCAGTTCATAGGGCCCTTCCTTAGTGTTGCAGTACTTCTTCCAAGGCTCTCCTAGGCTAAAAAGAAAGTCCTGACAACTTAAGAGTAGTAGTTCAGGTCATGCCCAACAGATGTCACTGTGTTTCTCTCAAAAATTTAAAATAATCTGTGGTGCCCCTGTGAGTTGACTACAATGCCAGGGAGTACCTTGATGCACACGCCCATGGACCTAGCTAGCCTTTTGGGTAAAGAAAATGAAACAACTGGCAAATCTGGATAAAGGATATATAGGAGTATCTTCTATTTCCAATGTTTAGGAGAAATTTAAAAGAATCATTTAACTAATGGAAAACATACAGGACATATAGAAAAAAATAGATTTTAAGAATTTATGAAGGTTATAACTAATTTGGGGGCAGGTCAGTAGTGAATGGAATGACTATCCAGGGGCCCAAAAATACGTTTTGAAGTTTAGATTAAGTATCCTACAAAAGAAATGGATAGATATGCACATATATAAGTATACCAGTGCATATTACAGGGAAAAGATTTTAATTATTAGAGTTGTAGAAAGCTGTATTTAACTTAGAAAATAAGCCTCTCCCAGCTCATATCCCATCTTCCCATACTGAAGGCTGCTTGTGGCCACATATTGGGGAGACTGTCTGATTACCTATTCCTTGATGATTGACTAGACCATGCTAAGAAAATAGATCCACACTGGGAAGGTTTAACTGAATGAGACAGAGACAGAGAGACAGAGAAAGAGAGATGCACTGTGGAGTCAGAGAAAGAGGTACAATGACTTGAAGACAATATTAAAGAAGATTTAGGTAAAAGAGGCAGGGTTAAAGGTTACCATGTACTTCTGACGATAGTTATATTTTCCACGTTATATTTATAAATTTCTTTTCTCACTGGCATTTTCTATAAATAGTCCCTATCTAGTTTAAATCAGCAGTTTATAGAAAAACAGAAGTTCCTTAAGAATAGCAGGCAGAGTAGTATGAAGTTTCCCCACAATTATCAACACCTTCAGTGTTTCCAGGCTCACGATCTGGATATCATTTTCCTTATTCCTACTTCTCTTTAGATCTCCATTTATAAATTCTGCTAATCGTTTCTTTGTAATAACCTTGAGATTCACTTTTCCATCAATAGCATCGTCCTACCACACCCCCACTCCCAGGTCCCAATGTCTCCACTCCCCAGCTCTCTGGCCTTAACTAATCCAGGTGTGGATTACTGCAATGGTTTATTAGGAATTCTCTTCATCATTTGACCTTTTCAACACCAAACATTGAGAAGATTTGTACAGTACTATTTATCCTTCAGCTCAAGTGTCCACAGTGGCTGCCCATTCCTAAGTCTTTCACTCAAGGTACTTCATCACTGGACAACAATTTGTTAACCAAAACTTTAGTTCCATAAAAGATATTCTACTTCAACTGCTCTACTCGAGCGTTATCTTCAAGTTTGACTTACCTTTCCTTCCATCCTCTCTGGCCTGCCACAGGTATAATATTGTTAAAAGAACATCTTCATTACTGTGATGAGAGTGGGACATCATCAAAAGGGAGGGAACATTTTCTACAGATGATCATTTGCTCTGCAATAAAAAAAAAGAGCAAAAAGGAAATTGAACCGGACTTTTTTTTTTTTTTGGGGGGGGGCCTTGGTAGCCTAGAATTTGACTTTATACCACCACTCTTTCATCTTTGAAGATTCATAGTCTTCATCTTTTTCAAAATCCAGCTCAGACTTTAACTTTAGAATTTTTCCTAGACTGACAGCACAGGATAAAATATTCCCTCTATTCAGTATACTTGCTCTTAATTTAGAATTTTTTGTTATGCAGGAGCCGACAGAGTTCAGTACATACTTTTCAGTATGTACAAGTTTGTTATATGTGCATATTTGCATTCCTTATCATCAGTCTAGGACACAAATTAACATTATGTTCCTCTTAATTTTCAAATTAAATGCCTCTACCTTGTTCTTCTCTCCTAGGGACGCTCACTTTGCTTAAACTCCAAAACCTCTAGGGATGCTTATTTAGGTTTACAGGTCTGGTGGTGACCATCCTCTGTTTAGCCAACCAAGGAAATGTATTCTTTTCAGCTGTTACTAATATCACTGGCACAAGATACGCCTGTTGAAACAAAGACAACTCAGCAGCCTCAGCACAATATTTGTTGCAACTATTGCAATATTCCAGGGCCACACTTCTTGTTCAGTACTGAATGAGCCATAATAAATCGGACATGGCTCTCTACTGAGAACCTGGCCACCTGCCCAGTGCAAGCCTACCTAGCTATGAGCCTTTGAATACCTTGCAATGGAAGGAGCTCAGTAGCACTTACCCACCTTGCTTGTGACTTTGGCTCAGAGTCAAGTCTTCATGTACTAACAGACTCGGCTCAGGTCTTTGAGGCTAGCACACATATACAGACACAAATATTTTCTAAGGCTGCCTGTAGTACCAGAATAAATTTGAAAAGATTTCCAGACTCAGCTACTACTGTGACTAATACAATTCTCTTTTGTTGGTTTTTGAATATCTACTCCAAGAGCAAAAGAAATGCCACCCGTTTTTTTCAAAGACCATGCCCATTTTCTGCCCCAGGATAAGTAACAGTGCTTTAAGGGAAGACCTTGCTTTGTTATATATACTGTATATCCAGCTAGTGTTAGGGACCAGGCAATCAATTTCTTCTCTCTTCTTTGTACAGTCCCCACTGTGATAGGTACTTGTAGAGACTTGCTGTTTGTTTGACCAAGTCCCTAATCTCAATATCCTTTGCCCATTTCTACAAAAAGGGCTGGAAAAACCAAACACAAGGTTTTCCCCACTGCCTGAAGGTAGAACATTCCTATGAAAACTTTTCTAAACTGAAATGGCATTAAGTGAAGTGATTACCATTAATTTATACAGAAAAAACTTTTGAGTGTTTCCAGACCCCCAAAATAACCTACCAAATCATACCAAGTAACACATAAAACCTAAAATAATGCTAACATATATTAAAAGTGAGAATGATATAAATATACACCATACTTTGTATATACATCAATCCACTCAAACAATAGATTTTCTACTGGACACCAACTAAAAGAGACCACTTGGCTACTTACTAGCAGAACCAATAGTAACTGTGGCAGCTTTCAAGAGTCTCTCTGTGTGCAAATAGTACAAATGGTGGACACAAGCAAGTACAACACACAATGTCTTAATTTTGTTCCTTATGTATTTTAGATATTAACTCCTTATCAGGTATATGCAAATATTGTCTCCCATTTAGTAGGCTGCCTTTTAATTTATTAATTGTTAAACAATTATTCTCTTTGCTGTGAGGAAGCTATTCAACTTGATGTAGTCTCATTTATTTTTGCTTTTGTTGCCTGTGCTTTTGGTGTCATAAAGAGTCATTGCCAACACCAATATCAAGAAGGCCTTCCTGCCCGGCCGGGCGTGGCTCAGTGGTTGAGCATCGACCTAGGATCCAGGCCATCAGGGTTCGATTCCCGGTCAGGGCACATGCCCAGGTTGCAGGCTGCAGCTGATCAATGACTCTCTCATCATTGATGTTTCTATCTCTCTCTCTCCCTCTCCTTTCCTCTCTCTGAAATCAATAAGGATATATTTAAAAAAAAAAAAAAAAAAAGGCCTTCCTCTTTGCTCTAGGAGTTTTAAGATTTCAGGTCTTATGTTTAAGTATTTAATCTATTTCCAGCTAATTTTTGTCTATGGAGTAAGATAAGGGTTCAATTTCATTCTTTTGCATATGGGTATCTAGTTTCCCCAATGCCATTTATTGAAGACTATCCTTTCTCCTTATGTGTTCTAGGCACCCCTGCCAGAGATTAGTTGACCTCTGTGTGGGCTTATTTCTGGGTTCTACATTCTGTTCCATTGATCTGTTTCTGTTTTTAAGCCAATGCCATACTTTTTTTTTTTTTTAAATCCTCACCAAGCATGTCTTCATTGATTTTAGAGGGAGGAAGGGAGAGAGAAAAACTGATGTGAAAGAAACATTGATGGATGCCTCCCATGCTCGCCCTGACCAGGGATCAAACCTGCAACTTAGTTAAGTGCCCCAACCGGAAATTGAACCCGCAACCTTTCGGTGTACAGGATGACGCTCCAACTGAGCCACCTGGCTGGGCACAAGTGCCATACTCTTAGTTACTATAGCTTTGTAATATAATTAGAAATTATTAAGTTTGAGGCCTCCAGC